>NC_061862.1:62109727-62469102 GCF_907164915.1 Impatiens glandulifera | reverse complement strand
AAAATCAGATTAAACTCACAAGTTAACTCCAAGAATTCGGATAATCAATAACATCTTTAATATGTATTAATATTAAATATGAATGTGATGAACAAATTAAAAGCAAAATTTAAAAAATGGGAAACACAACAATAAAAAAAAGTTCTATTATTATAATATTAAGAATTAATTACTCACAATTAAGATAAAAAAAAATTCTAATATATATTTAAATAGGAAAAAAACTCTATTAATTAAAATAGTAATATACAAACATCCCTTGGCAAGCTTGTTTTAAAATATTAAGCTTATTGAAAACTGATAATTTTGTTAAATGGATACTATTTACTATTTAGATTAATAGAAATTAAAATAATTTTTGTTTATATAATATTGTGTAGTTGATATAATAGCCATGACTATGATAGACCGTCTATCCAATTTGTGCTTTTTAAATAATAAAAATCCATTGTTATTTTATTATTCTGTTTAATAATAAAACTATTTACATGATTTTTTTAAAAATACACAAAATATAATATAAATCAAGTAATTTAATTATAACCGTGAATATCAAAATAGAGTGGTCAAAGTATCAGGAAATTGGATGAGATGACTCTAATAATGACTCATTTTTTTTTTTAAAATAACCGGGGCATGATAAAATTTGTAAAAATGACAATTTTGGACAAAAATACCTTTCGCGTCACGTGACGTTGCATCGCGTGACGCGAATGAGGTGTCTGATATTGTTTGCAACAATGACCTCGCGTGACGCGACGTACCCCTTCGCGTTACGCGAGCTAATTTTTGCAAACATTATCACGTCACGCAAGGTCATTTTTACAAATATTATCCGGTCATTCTTCGTGTCGCATAAGAGTATTTTCGTCATTACAAAGACTGAAATGATAATTTTTGAAATATTTACGAGACACCGATCATTTCCCAAAAAGAGTGCATCATCATTATTATTATTATTATTATTATTATTATTATTATTATTATTATTATTATTATTATTATTATTATTATTATTAGGGTCATTTTGTCAATTTTTCGTCAAACAAATGAGCTCAAACATAAAAAATTTGTTCAATGTAATTATTTTGTAATCATTAAGATAGTAAGAAGTGACTATTTTATTTCGAACTCATAATTACTTGTTTTAGCTTCATAATTATTAAAAATATATATATTATTTTTGATAGATTATAATGTATAATGTAATTTGTTCTTGAAGAAAAGTTTAGTTCAGTTTGTCATAATGTATGGAAGACGAAACAGTTGGGGGAATTGGAGGGCTTCATACATTAACACACAGTCATCTTCATAAAATAGATTGAATCTGAAGAACACTGTTTGCCTCTTATTCTAAAAGGATTCATCTCTGTAATTCTAATCAAAATCATCTAGGAGTCAAGGATCGATTTGCTTGCACCGGTCGATCTTCTTCAACAACCACAAATGGACTAAGAATTCACGAAGATGATCTAGCTTTTGCTCCTAATTAATGCTTTCGTCTATTCAAAAATTAATTAACATAATACATTGATTGATTGATTGCAGAGACATTGTAGATCGAGATTAAAGATAAATCAAATTAGTACTATGACCAACAACAACAACAATACACTTACTACTACACAGAGGCGGGGCGGTAATACTAAACATATTTACTAGAAATTCTTTCATTCATTGATTCATTCATGATGATTGTTTTGTTCCGACTAATTCCAATTCATACCATACCATACCATACAAGAGCTAACAAAAACGGATCGAGGATCAGCCAGTATAGATGTGGACACGGACAGCGAGGATGAGAATGGTGTAGATAGCAAAAAAGAGAAGAGTGTGGAAGGCGATGGCCTTACCGTTGGTCTTCATCTTCCCGAAATCAACCGGCCTGTTGCTACCTGGTATCTCGATTAACAATCCAGGCGACAGAAGCACGAACAGCACCACTCCGATCAATACAGGTCCCCAATCCGCCATTTTCCTTTCAAACAACTTAGATCTGAACCAGAGAGATCTATAGAGAGAGAGAGAGAATCTGAGCCCAACCAAACAGAGGACTGAATGATGGATTGGGCGGTGGTATTCTCCAAAACTAACTATTGCAGACTTTATTACTCTGTGTTTCCTTCCACCATAAGACAGTGGACTCGCTTAATCACATTTTTTATAAATTAAAAATAAACATTTATTCTATTTTACTTTATTTATAATTTATATATACCTTCTATTGTTTCACAAACAAACAAAAATAAAATATTATAGTGATTAATAATCCATATTTTAAGGTATAAATTTATATTTGTTTACCCGCTCAAGTCGTGCTTGAGCACTGACCAATAAACTATTTTATTTTGTGTTGAATATTAGAAAAATTAAAGATTTTTTACAGGTATAAACAAAGTTAATAAAGAGAAGTTATAAATTGATACAATATATAGTAATGGAAGATAATTTAGATAATATCTTTCACTGATAATTTTGATACATACAATGATAAATTGAGTTTAGAGTCGTTATAGGTGTACATGCCTAACTTTTCGAAAAAAAAATATATGATTTTTACTTCTAACATACATATTTTTTCGAAAAAATAAAATAAAATTATTTCTAATTCACGTGATAATGTTAGGGACAAACATATTTCGAACATAATTATTTCCAAAAAAAATAATCATTTTTTTTATCTCTCTCATTTACATGAGAATATTTTGAACAAAATAATCTTTCGAATATTGTCGAATTATTAGTCTTATTTTTGTTTTTGCCCAAATTATTTTTCTTGAGTTTATTAGTTATAGATTTTTAAAAAAAAATCAAAATTAATTATAATTGTTTGAAAAAGTTATTTTTTTTTTTACTTTTTAAAAATTTATCAAAACACACTCTTTTTTCATTAATTTTTACCTGAAAAAGCCAGTCAATAAAAAATTATTAACTTTTTCTTTTGACAATTTTAAAGTTATTGTAATTTTGACTGTAGTTAATAAAATATTATATTTTTTAACTTATATTTGATGGAGAATTGTTTAATATTTTAATTACTTATTAATTTTATAAGTATTGATCATTATTTTTATTAGTTTTCATATGAAATGAAATGATTTTATTTTAATTTTTTTTTGTAATTATAATTTAAATTGTCTATGATTTTCACTAGCCCATTGATTAATCACTTTCTTCATCTAAATCATAAATTAAAATTTAAAGTTTTATAACATTTTCATATATTAAATACAAATAATATTTTAACTATTTAACTAAATAATTCTCCTTTAAAGCCTCGTGTCTTGTTCCCTTATCCTTGTTTACGATACAATTATTAGATAGAAGTTGTGAAATAAGAAATGATAAACAATTAATAATAGTGGCCAATAAATATAGGGACAAATGCAATGGCCTCCTTCATAGTTTGGCTACTTGTGGGAGTAAGCAAGACCTAATTAGAAGCACTAGAATTATTGGAGTAAATAATTAAAAGAAACATGAAGATGGTGGAAGGAAAAAGTTGATCAATTTGCCCCCATTCATGTTTATAATGCTCTATTCTCTTTCTCTCATAGCTTTATTTCTTCATTCCTTCCTAACTATTTTCTTAGGCACTCATCTCTTAGAAAAACGAGGATGAAGGATTGGGCGGCGCCTATAGTTGCAACGGCTCTGTTTGCGATTTTGTCACCGGGATTGGTGTTTCAGATACCGGGGAGGAACCGACCTGTTGATTTCTTGAATATGAAAACAAGCATCGGGGCTATTCTAGTCCATGCTCTTCTTTATGGTTTGTTGCTTATTTTATTTCTTGTTGTTCTCAACTTTCATCTATATGTGTATTAACTCTTATATTTGTTGTTAATTAGATTATTCGGATTTGAGTTAATTTGTTTAGTTCGTATAGTTTTATATAGGATTAGGTTAGATGATTTAAATTCAATCCAAATAAAAAAAAGTATGGTTAATCCATATATTTTTAAAACTGAATACTTTGTATATATAATCTTAAGAGTATTCTCATTATCTAGAATTGAGAATCTTAAGTCTCAGAAAGACCAATTTAATGATTTATAAGAAATTAAGTGTTTCAATTATAAGTTATAATAGTAATGAAATAGGTAAAATCATATCTAATAATAATTGAGTGAATATTTAAATATAATTATGTTTAGAAAGAAATCAATTCATTCTAATAGAGGGAAGAAACTTATAACTTAGTTGTAGATTGTAAAAAGTTATGTTTTCAAGATTATTTGTTTGAATTTTTACAACTCTACTCTAAAGCACTTTTAATATGATCATCGATTAAAATATTTTAAGTTTTAGATCAATACATTATAATTGGTTATTTAAAAATTAATATTTTGTTACAAATATCATCACAATCACACAACTTTTAGTGGTAGATTGTAAAAACTTATATAAAATATTTATAAATAAAAAAGTAGATAAAAAAATTTTGATTTTTCAATTAATTTTTAGATCAAGTTAATTTTTTTAATAAAGTAATTGATTTTGATTTTTTTTTAAAAATTAATTTGTAACAAATAAGATATAGTAATAAACCACTCATTTAGATCCAAATTAATATTTGCACAATTAACTAAACTAACATAATACAAAAACAAAGATAAGTAATTCTATCTCTTATATTATATGCATCAAGAGTTCAAATTAATTCACCTTAACATAGTTTCATTATTTCCTTAAATATTATTCACAAATCACATTCTCCTCATGATTTATTCAAACCAAAAAAAAGATTCATTAATTAATGAAAGTAGTAGTTAATTAATTAAAGGAAGAACAAAGGGTTCTTATCTCTCCTTCACTACCAATCTTAACTCCCACTCTCCCAAGCTTAATCATCGCAGTTCCAAACGCGGCATTAAAAACCCCTTGACTATTAGCGAAATCCGTAACCGTTGACTGCGACGCCGGATCTGTAAAAAGCACCTGATCGGAAGTGAACAACCCTTTTCCGGCCAACAAATTCTGGTAATAAACATTATCAAAAGTTGTCGGAGTAGTTGGATCCATGTTAATTGCAATTTGAGGGTCCACGTTTATTGGGCATTCCTGCATTAGCTGTTGTGCGTAGTTTGGATCGAGAGAAGGGTCCACCGGATTGGTGGCTGAGAAATTGTAGATTCGGTCGAAGAAACGGTTGCAGTGAGAGAATCCGACGGTGTGGGCACCTGATAGAGCGATCATGTCGATCTGGGTTAGACCGTGGGATTCGAACATGGAATTTAGGTCGGTGAGATGGAAATCTGGGCCTGGAAGATTTCCGGCGACTAGAGATGCTTGTGAGATTAACCCATCTCGCCGACCTAATTCTACGGGGAACGACGGCCCTCCCGCCTGAGATATGTCAAATTTTAAACAAGGGAATAAAATAAACTCATTTTGCTTTATTGTTATTATTTTTAATCATTTATTAATATTACAATTGTTCATTTAGTTTTTATTTTTTTTTATTTTGATTTGAGTTATAAAGTTTGAGTGATCTATTATCATATCGATCTTTTAAATAAATTTAAATTTGATCTTATAAAGTCATTTCTAATCTATATATCAAAACTTTAAATCAGACCATTTATTTAAATGATGGATCATAATATATAATTGTTAGTTTTTCATAATTTTATTAATAGTATTTTTTGTTTTTCTATATCTGGATAGGAAATGAAAAATATATATATATTTAATTACCAGAACAACAACATCACGTGCGGCAAGAGCCAAAATGTCGGCGCAGGAAACAACGCCGGCGCATTGAGCTTCGACGGCGGTTTTAGCCTGAGCGACTGTATCAAAGCCGTCTCCGGCGAGAGATAAATTATCCGGAGCATCTTTTTCAGCGTCCCCATTAGGAGATGCAATCAACACCGACCCATCACACCCCTGTTTGATTAATTAAGATGAAATTAATTAATTTTGAGACCACTCGAGATCATGATTATGGGTTGTCATGCTAATTCTTCTTATTACAAATAGAGATTGAATTACCTGAACAAAACAATCGTGAAAGAAAAGACGAAGAGTTGCAGGAATGGTGGTAAAGGTTTTGGATAACTTGGTTAAAACAGCTTGTTGAACAATGGCTTCCACATTTGGACATGTTGTGCTGTAAAAACTAGAACTCAATTGCCCATTAATTCCTCTTCCTCCCCCAGTAATTGTAATCATTACTACCGCCATTATCATCATCATCATATTCATATTCAACTTCATGTTTATGTTTATGTTTAGTTCAATCATCATCGAGAATGATGATGATGATTCATGATCACTTTTATAGACTTTATAAATTGCTTGGTCTAAGTCTAACCATTGATCTTAACTATTAAGCTTCCTAGAAAATTCCTATTGAAATCATGCCCTCAGCTACACCTTTCACTGAAACTGACCTCTCTTAAATCAATATTACCCCAAATTTACTAATAAAATCATATTAGACTATGTTTATCTTTCATTTTCTTTAATAATAACAATAAACTTGTTTCTATTAAATTATGCAAATTAAAAATTGACTTTCATTTATGATAATTCAAAATAAAATTATTATAATTAATTAAATCTAAGTGGGTATGTCTAAAGAATTAAATAGTTTATACTTGAGAGATCGAGTGATTGCAAGCTAATTTACTACATTAAAATATATATAAATATTTTGCTTTTTATAATAAAATTGTATCAAATCTATTTCAAGGGATTTTAATTAATGCAATGATACAGTTATAATATTATTAGATAGAGACTTAAATCAATTTTGTATATAAATTCATTGCTATATATAATATTATCTAAACATATAATTATTATATAAATGCATTGACATTTGCATTAAATTAATTAAATTGTTTGATACTATAGGGTTGGGTTGTTATTGCTATCTTTGATAGTTTTCTCAAAATGTCACAAAAAGTTACAAGTTTATTTTTTACCAATTCACATTTTTAGAAAAGAATACACTCTCCTTCTTAAAAAATTAAAAAATAAAACCATTTTTGTATTTTCAATAAACAAGTTCCTTATTTTGATTTATTCATCTCTTCAAATGAAGGTTGTATTTTTAATTAGATGATAGTCATTAAAGTATCAGATCAACCTTCATTTTACTTTGTCAAATACATGCATATAAGGAACCATTTCTTGTTATACCCATATTTTAAACTATTTTTTCCAAATTATCCACCTCTTTAATTAACTCTTCTCTCTCAACCCATTAAATAATTCGCTCTCCCTTAACTATTAATTAAACTCATATATTTTTTTCTATAAACTATTAATTAACTCATTTTATCTTAATTAACTAATTAAATATATTATATAAATATTAAAATAAAATAATATATATATTTTAATTTTACTTAAAATTATAAATATAGTATATATACTATTTCTTTTACATTATAAAATTTACTTAAATTTTAAATCTTTATTATACCTTCACTATTTTTTTCTTACATTATTTCCATTCAGATGTTATTTGAAGAATTAAGGTTTGAATTTTTATTATTATTTAGGACTATAAGTTAAATTATTAAGTAATTTTTATATTTAATATCGATTTTGTTTAATAATAAAACTAGATAAATGATTTAAATTAACATCCTATTAAATAAATTTATAACAATAATAATAAATCTGAAAATAAATAAATAATATTTTAACATCTCGAAAGATAAATTAAATTATATAATTGATCAATAATATTATAAATGAATTAGTTGAGATTAAATTCAAATAATGTTAAAAAGAGAGAATATGAATGTGTAATAAAGATTTATAAATTTAAGTAAAATTTATAATTTAAAAAAAAGAGAATATATATTATATTTATAAATTTAAAATTTATGTATTATTTTATTTTAATATTTATATAATATATTTAATTAGTTAATTGAGAGAGATTAATTAATAATTAAGAGAGATGAGAGTAATTATTGGATTATTTAATATTTTAGAGAGAGAATGTGGGTAGTTTGAGAAAATGAATAAAAAGATGGGTAGTCAGAATTTTAAACTCTACCCGGACTAAACTTTTTTCACAAAATCTATTCGGGCTAACATGATAATAATATCAAGTAAACAAACAAAATAAACCAAGGTTACTGTCGTTATTATTCTTTAGCGACAAAAAATATCAATAACAATAATATTTTTTTGTCGTTATTGTCAAAAATACATATAATAATATTATATAATGGATCCGCCTATGCATGCCTCAAACTAACCTTAATTGTAATATTATATATGTTTTTATGTAATTTCAATACAAGATATATAATCACCTAATTTGGAAATACCGAAATCCAAAGTAGAGAAAAAATCATTTTATATATTTAATATTAATTTAAATAAAATAATGTTCTAAAATATATTTTAAATATATATATATATATATATATATATTAACTAATTTAATAATATTATTCTAATTAATGTCAATTGCATTTAAAGTCAAAAGTAAATTTTTATTTAAAAATAATCTTACATCTTCAAAATTCTCCCGGCCTCAGCTACACCTTTCACTGAAACAGACCCTTTGTAAAATGAATGGGCAAAATGAGATCAGACTATTCATTATTTTAGTATTAGTCTTGATGAGTAACATATTTCTTCGTCAATGCCAATGGTTAAATCCAACACGCCAATTGCCTTGAAAAAGACTAAATTATTCTTTATTGAAAAAAACATTACCACTTCTATTAAATAAATTAATTTAATTTAACAATTAAATTCTTACTTAAAAAATATTTTAATTTAAATGGATAAAAAAATAGTGTTAACCAATGAAGTGGAGTAACATTTTGGACAGTGGGTTTAATTTGTTGTTCTAAGGATCATGAACATTATTGTTGAGAAAGTATAATTAGTATTGGCAATGAGCTGAACCGATACTAACGGACACAATATTAGTACGGAATGACACAATATAATATTATCTCACTTGAGTCGTGATTGGACACGACACAAGCAGGAGATGATACAATTATGAGCTTATACGATCATAACAAAGTCACGAGTCGATACATACACAACATTAGTCACGACACAAATACGACTATACACATGAAACGACATAAAAACAACTAATCACAAGACATAAGCTTATCATGATGGTCATTGCTAATGCTATAAGAGTAGTTGGACAAATTAATTTTTTTTATCAAGAATGCACAGAGAGCGTAGGTAGCCATTCTATCTCCTTAGTTTATCTAAGTCAAAATGTGACCTTATTCATCACTGTGGAACTTCTTGAAGTTTGCCAACCTTGGGTATCAGAAAAAGACTACCACCATATCTATTACTTTTATCTATTGATAGCAGTCATAGAGGTTATCAATAAGATCATTTATTTATGCGTGTCCAGTCTAAAGCTTGACAATAGGCTAGATCAATACGAATTGATACGATGCAATACGATATTAGTATGGAACAACATGATATAATAATATCTCACTCGGGTTGTGGTAGAACAAGACACAAACACAAAACGACACGATCACAACATGATTATGAGTTTATACGATCGTAACAAGGTCACGAGTTGATACAGACATAACACGAGTATAGTCACGACACAAATACAAGTATACACAATAAACAACCTAAACATAACTAATCATGACCTAAACTTGTCATGATGGTCATTGTTAATGCTATAAGAGTAGTTGACAACCATTATATTTCCTAGGTTTATTTGAGTCAAGTTGTGACTTTATGCATCAACATGAGACTTTTTGAAGCTTGTTAGCATTGAGTATTCAAAAAAGACTATTTTCACATCTATTACATTTATATATTGATAACAACCATTAAGGCCATCAATATGATAATTTATTTGGGCGTGTCTAGTCTAAAATTGGGCAATGAGTTGAATCAATACGAACCGACACAATTCAACACGATATTAGTATGAAACGACATGATACAATATTATCTCACTTAGGTCGTGGTTTAACACGACATAAGCACGGCACTACAAAATCACGACACAATTATAAGTTTATACGATCATAACACGATCACGAGTCGATATATACATAACACACGTATAGACACGACATGAGCATGAATATATACACAAAACGATATAAATACAACTAATCACATGACCTAAACTTGTCATAATGATCATTGTTAATGCTATAGGAGTAGTTGGGCAGATTAAAATTTTTCATCAAGAATGCCCTAGAGAACATGGGTAACCATTCTATTTCTTTTGTTTATTTGAGTCAAGATGTCACTTTATGCATCAACGTGAGACTTTTTGAAGCTTGTTAGCATTGAGAATCCAAAAAGACTCTTTGCACATCTATTAAATTTATATATTAATATCAGCCATAAAGACCATCAATATGATAATTTATTTGGGCGTGTCCAGTCTAGAACTGGGCAATGGGCTGGATAATTACGAATTGACACGATCCAAGACGATATTAGTACGAAATGAAATGATAAAATATTATCTTATTCAGGTCATGGATGAACAAGACATAAGCACGAGACGACACGATTATGAGTTTATACGATCATAAGTCATAACAAAGTCACGAGTCGATACATACACAACACGAGTATAGTCACGACACAAATATGAGTATACACACGAAACGACATAAACACAACTAATCACAAGACATAAGCTTATCATGATGGTCATTATTAATGCTATAAGAGTAGTTGGACAAATTATTATTTTTTATCAAGAATGCCTAGAGAGCGTAGGTAGCCATTCTATCTCCTTAGTTTATCTAAGTCAAGTTGTGGCCTTATGCATCACTGTGGAACTTCTTGAAGTTTTCTAGCCTTGGGTATCAGGAAAAGACTCCCACAATATCTATTACTTTTATCTATTGATAGTAGTAATAGAGGCTATCAATATGGTCATTTATTTGTGCATGTCCAGTCTAGAGCTTGACAATAGGCTAGATCAATACGAATTGACACGATGCAATTCGATATTAGTATGGAGCGACATGATACAATAATATCTCACTCGTGTTGTGGTAGGACACGACACAAACACAAACACAAAACGACACGATCACGACATGATTATGAGTTTATACGATCGTAACAAGGTCACGAGTTGATACAGACATAACATGAGTATAGTCACGACACGAACATGAGTATACATAAGAAACAACATAAACATAACTAATCATGACCTAAACTTGTCATGATGGTCATTGTTAATGCTATAAGAGTAGTTGATAACCATTCTATTACCTTAGTTTATTTGAGTCAAGTTGTGACTTTATGCATCAACGTGAGACTTTTTAAAGCTTGTTAGCATTAAGAATCCAAAAAGACTCTTTGCATGTCTAATTAATTTATATATTGATATCAGCCATAAAGGCCATCAGTATGATAATTTATTTGGGCGTGCCTAATCTAGAACTGGGCAATGGGTTAGATATTTACGAACTAACACGATGCATCACTGTGGAACTTCTTGAAGTTTTCTAGCCTTGGGTATCAGGAAAAGACTCCCACCATATCTATTACTTTTATCTATTGATAGTAGTAATAGAGGCTATCAATATGGTCATTTATTTGTGCATGTCCAGTCTAGAGCTTGACAATAGGCTAGATCAATACGAATTGACACGATGCAATTCGATATTAGTCTGGAGCGACATGATACAATAATATCTCACCCGTGTTGTGGTAGGACACGACACAAACACAAACACAAAACGACACGATCACGACATGATTATGAGTTTATACGATCGTAACAAGGTCACGAGTTGATACAGACATAACATGAGTATAGTCACGACACGAACATGAGTATACATAAGAAACAACATAAACATAACTAATCATGACCTAAACTTGTCATGATGGTCATTGTTAATGCTATAAGAGTAGTTGATAACCATTCTATTACCTTAGTTTATTTGAGTCAAGTTGTGACTTTATGCACCAACGTGAAACTTTTTGAAGCTTGTTAGCATTAAGAATCCAAAAAGACTCTTTGCATGTCTAATTAATTTATATATTGATATCAGCCATAAAGGCCATCAGTATGATAATTTATTTGGGCGTGCCTAATCTAGAACTGGGCAATGGGTTAGATATTTACGAACTAACACGATCTAACACGATATTAGTACGGAATGACATGATAAAATATTATCTTATTTGGGTCGTGGATGGACACGTCACAAGCACGAGACGACACAATTATGAGTTTATACGATCACAACAAAGTCACGAGTCGATACATACACAACATGAGTATAGTCACGACACGAATACGAGTATACACACGAAACGACATAAACACAAATACGACTATACACATGAAACAACATAAAAACAACTAATCACAAGACATAAGATTATCATGATGGTCATTGCTAATGCTATAAGAGTAGTTTGACAAATTAATTTTTTTTATCAAGAATGTCCAGAGAGCGTAGGTAGCCATTCTATCTCCTTAGTTTATCTAAGTTAAGATGTGGCCTTATGCATCACTGTGGGACTTCTAGAAGTTTGCCAGTCTTGGGTATCAGGAAAAGACTCCCACCATATCTATTACTTTTATCTATTGATAGCAGTCATAGAGGCTATCAATATGATCATTTATTTGTGCGTGTCCAGTCTAGAGCTTGACAATAGGCTAGATATATACGTATTGACACGATGCAATACAATATTAGTATGAAATGACATGATACAATAATATCTCACTCGGATTGTGGTAGGACACGACACAAACACAAAACGACACGATCACGACATGATTATAAATTTATATGATCGTAACAAGGTCACGAGTTGATACAGACATAACACAAGTATAGTCACAACACGAATACGAGTATACACAAGAAACAACATAAACGAGGCTAATCATGACCTAAACTTGTCATGATGGTCATTGTTAACGTTATAAGAGTAGTTGATAACCATTCTATTACATTAGTTTATTTGAGTCAAGTTGTGACTTTATGCATCAACATGAGACTTTTTGAAGCTAGTTATCATTGGGTATTCAAAAAAGACTCTTTGTACATCTATTATATTTATATATTTATAATAGCCATTAAGGCCATCAATTTGATAATTTAATTGGGCATGTCCAATCTAGAATTGGGCAATGAGTTGAATCAATATGAACCGACACGATTCAACACGATATTAGTATGGAACGACATTATACAATATTATCTCACTTAGGTTGTGGTTGAATACGACACAAGCACGAAACTACACGATTACGACACAATTATAAGTTTATACGATCATAACACGATCACGAGTCGATATATACATAACATGCGTATAGACACGACACGGGCATAAATATATACACAAAACGATATAAATACAACTAATCATATGACCTAAACTTGTCATAATGATCATTGTTAATTCTATAAGAGTAGTTGGGCAGATTAAAATTTTTCATCAAGAATGCCCTAGAGAACATGGGTAACCATTCTATTTTTTTTTGTTTATTTGAGTCAAGATGTGACTTTATGCATCAACGTGGGACTTTTTGAAACTTATTAGCATTTAGAATCCAAAAAGACTCTTTGCATATTTATTAAATTTATATATTGATATCAGCCATAAAGGCCATCAGTATGATAATTTATTTGGGTGTGTCTAGTCTAGAACTGGGAAATGGGCTGGATAATTACGAACTGATAAGATCTAACACGATATTAGTACAAAATGACATGATAAAATATTATCTTATTCAGGTCGTAGATGGACACGACACAAGCACGAGACGACACGATTATGAGTTTATACGATCATAACAAAGTCACGAGTCGTTAAATACACAACATGAGTATAGTCACGACACGAATACGATTATACACATGAAACAACATAAACACAACTAATCAAAAAATATAAGCTTATCATGATGGTCATTGCAAATGCTATAAGAGTAGTTGGACAAATTAATTTTTTTTTATCAAGAAAGCCTAGAGAGCGTTGGTTGCCATTCTATCTCCTTAGTTTATCTAAGTCAAAATGTGCCATTATGCATCACTATGGGATTTCTTGAAGTTTGCCAGCCCTAGGTATCAGAAAAAGACTATCACCATATTTATTACTTTTATCTATTGACAGCAGTCATAGAGGCTATCAATATGATCATTTATTTGTGTGTGTCTAGTTTAGAGCTTGACAATAGGCTAGATCAATATAAATTGACACGATGCAATACGATATTAGTATGGAATGACATGATACAATAGTAGTTAATAACCATTCTATTTCCTTGGTTTATTTTAGTCAAGTTGTGACTTTATGCATTAACGTGAGACTTTTTGAATCTTGTTAGCACTGGGTATTCAAAAAAGACTCTATGCACATCTATTAAATTTATATATTGATATCAACCATAAACGCCATCAATATGATAATTTATTTCGGCGTGTCCAGTCTAGAACTAGGCAATGGGCTGGATAATTACAAACTGAGACGATCCAACACAATATTAGTACGGAATGACATGATAAAATATTATCTTATTCAGGTCGTGGATGAACACGACACAATCACGAGACGACACGATTATGAGTTTATACGATCATAACAAAGTCACGAGTCGATACATACACAACACGAGTATAGTCACGACACGAATACGAGTATACACACGAAACGACATAAACACAACGAATCACAAGACATAAGCATATCATGATGGTCATTACTAATACTATAAGAGTAGTTGGGCTAATTAATTTATTTATCAAGAATGCCCAGAGAGCGTAGGTAGCCATTCTATCTCCTTAGTTTATATAAGTCAACTGTGGCCTTATGCATCACTGTGGGACTTCTTGAAGTTTTCCAGCCTTGGGTATCAAGAAAAGACTCCCACCACATCTATTACTTTTATCTATTGATAACTGTCAAAGAGGTTATCAATATGATCATTTATTTGTGTGTGTTCAGTCTAGAGCATGACAATAGGCTAGATCAATACGAACTGACATGATATAATACGATATTAGTACGGAACGACATTATACAATAATATCTCACTCGAGTTGTGGTTAGACACGACACAAACACAAAATAACACGATCACGACATGATTATGAATTTATACGATCATTACAAGGTCAAGAGTTGATACAAACATAACACGAGTATAGTCACGACACGAATAAGAGTATACACAAGAAACAACAAAAACATAAATAATAATGACCTAAACTTGTCATGATGGTCATTGTTAATGCTATAAGAGTAGTTGATAACCATTCTATTACCTTAGTTTATTTGAGTCAAGTTGTGACTTTATGCATCAACGTGAGACTTTTTGAAGTTTGTTAGCATTGGGTATTCAAAAAAGACTATTTGCACATCTATTACATTTATATATTGATAATAGCCATTAAGGCCATCAATATGATAATTTATTTGGGCGTGTCTAGTCTAGAATTGGGTAATGAGTTGAATCAATACGAACCAACATGATTCAATATGCAAATATTAGTATGGAACGACATGATACAATATTATATCACTTAGGTTGTGGTTGAACACGACACAAGTACCAAACTACACGATCACGACACAATTATAAGTTTATACGATCATAACACGATCACGAGTCTATATATACACAACACGAGCATTAATATATACACAAAACGATATAAATACAACTAATCACATGACCTAAACTTGTAATAATGATCATTAATAATTCTATAGGAGTAGTTGGGGGAGATTGATTTTTTTCATCAAGAATGCCCTAGAGAGCATGGGTAACCATTCTATTTTTTTGGTTTATTTGAGTCAAGATGTGACTTTATGCATCAACGTGGGACATTTTGAAGCTTGTTAGCATTGAGAATCCAAAAAGACTCTTTGCATATCTATTAAATTTATATGTTGATATCAGCCATAAAGGCCATCAGTATGATAATTTATTTGGGCGTGTCTAGTCTAGAACTGAGGAATGGGCTGGATAATTACGAACTGACACAAATGAACACGATATTAGTATAGAATGACATGATAAAATATTATCTTATTCGGGTCGTAGATGGACACGACAAAAGCACGAGACGACACGATTATGAGTTTATACGATCATAACAAAGTCACGAGTCGATACATACACAACATGAGTATAGTCACGACACGAATATAAGTATACACATGAAACGACATAAACACAACTAATCACAAAATATAAGCTTATCATGATGGTCATTTCTAATGCTATAAGAGTAGTTGGACAAATTAATTTTTTTTTATCTAGAATGCCCAAAGAGCTTAGGTAGCCATTCTACCTCCTTAGTTTATCTAAGTCAAGCTGTAACCTTATGCATCACTATGGGACTTCTAGAAGTTTTCCAGCCTTGGGTATCAAAAATAGACTACCACCATATCTATTACTTTTATCTATTGATAGCAGTCATAGAGGCTATCAATATGATCATTTATTTGTGCGTGTCTAGTTTAGAGCTTGACAATAGGCTAGATCAATACAAATTGACACGATGCAATACGATATTAGAATGGAACAACATAATACAATAATATCTCACTTGGGTTGTGGTAGGACACGACACAAACACAAACACAAACACAAAATGACACGATCACGACATGATTATAAGTTTATACGATCGTAAAAAGGTCACGAGTTGATATAGACATAACACGAGTATAGTCACGACACAAATACGAGTATACACAAGAAACAACATAAACATAACTAATCATGACCTAAACTTGTCATGATGGTCATTGTTAATGCTATAGGAGTAGTTAATAACCATTCTATTTCCTTGGTTTATTTGAGTCAAGTTGTAACTTTATGCATCAACGTAAGACTTTTTGAATCTTGTTAGCATTGGGTATTCAAAAAAGACTCTTTGCACATCTATTAAATTTATATATTGATATCAGCCATAAAAGCCATCAATATGATAATTTATTTAGGCGTGTCCAGTCTAGAACTAGGCAATGGGCTGGATAATTACGAACTGACACGATTCAACACAATATTAGTACGGAATGACATGATAAAATATTATCTTATTTAGTTCGTGGATGAACACGACACAAGCACGAGACGACACGATTATGAGTTTATACGATTATAACAAAGTCACGAGTCGATACATACACAACACGAGTATAGTCACGACAGGAATACGAGTATACACATGAAACGACATAAACACAACTAATCACAAGACATAAGCTTATCATTATGGTCATTGCCAATGCTATAAGAGTAGTTGGGAATTTTTTTTTTTTTTATCAAGAATGCCCAAAGAGCGTAGGTAGCCATTCTATCTCCTTAGTTTATCTAAGTCAAGTTGTGGCCTTATGCATCACTGTAGGACTTCTTGAAGTTTTCCAGCCTTGGGTATCAAGAAAAGACTCCCACCACATCTATTACTTTTATCTATTGATAACAGTCAAAAAGGCTATCAATATGATCATTTATTTGCGTGTGTTCAGTCTAAAGCTTGATAATAGGCTAGATCAATACGAACTAACATAATATAATACGATATTAGTACGGAACGACATTATATAATAATATCTCACTCGGGTTGTGGTTGGACACGACAGAAACACAAAACGACATGATCACGACATGATTATGAGTTTATACGATCATAACAAGGTCACGAGTTGATACATACATAACACGAGTATAGTCACGACACGAATAAGAGTATACACAAGAAACAACATAAACATAACTAATCATGACCTAAACTTGTCATGATGGTCATTGTTAATGCTATAAGAGTAGTTGATAACCATTCTATTACCTTAGTTTATTTGAGTCAAGGTGTGACTTTATGCATCATCGTGAGACTTTTTGAAGCTTGTTAGCATTGGGTATTCAAAAAAGACTATTTGCACATCTATTACATTTATATATTGATAATAGCCATTAAGGCCATCAATATGATAATTTATTTAGGCGTGTCTAGTCTAGAAATTGGTAATGAGTTGAATCAATACGAACCGACACGATTTAACACGATATTAGTATGTAACGATATGATACAATATTATCTCACTAAGGTGGTGGTTGAACACGACACAAGCACGAAACTAAACGATCACGACACAATTATAAGTTTATACGATCATAACATGATCATGAGTCGATATATACACAACACGCGTATAGACACGACACGAACATAATATATACAAAAAACGATATAAATACAACTAATCACATGACCTAAAGTTGTCATAATGATCATTGTTAATTCTATAGGAGTAGTTGGGGAGATTAATTTTTTTCATCAAGAATGCCCTAGAGAGCATGGGTAACCATTCTATTTTTTTGGTTTATTTGAGTCAAGATGTGACTTTATACATCAACGTGGGACTTTTTGAAGCTTGTTAGCATTGAAAATCCAAAAAGACTCTTTGCATATCTATAAATTTATATATTGATATCAGCCATAAAGGCCATCAGTATGATAATTTATTTGGGCGTGTCTAGTTTAGAACTAGGTAATGGGCTGGATAATTACGAACTGACACGATCTAACATGATATTAGTACAGAATGACATGATAAAATATTAACTTATTCAGGTCGTAGATGGACACAACACAAACACGAGACGACCCGATTATGAGTTTATATGATCATAACAAAGTCACAAGTCGATACATACACAACATGAGTATAGTCACGACACAAATACGAGTATACACATGAAACGACATAAACACAACTAATCATAAGAAATAAGCTTATCATGATGGTCATTGCAAATGCTATAAGAGTTGTTGGACAAATTAATTTTTTTTAGCAAGAATGCCCAGAGAGCGTAGGTAGCCATTCCATCTCCTTAGTTTATCTAAGTCAAGCTGTGACCTTATGCATCACTGTGGGACTTCTTGAAGTTTGTCAGCCTTGGGTATCAGAAAAAGACTACCACCATATATATTACTTTTATCTATTGATAGTAGTCATAGAGGCTATCAATATGATCATTTATTTATGCGTGTCTAGTCTAGAGCTTGACAATAGGCTAGATCAATACAAATTGATACGATACAATACGATATTAGTATGGAACGACATGATACAATAATATCTCACTCGGGTTGTGGTAGGACACGACACAAACACAAAACGATACGATCATAACACAATTATGAGTTTATACGATTGTAACAAGGTCACGAGTTGATATAGACATAATACGAGTATAATCACGACACGCAGTGGCGGACCCAAAAATATTTGCTCGGGGGGGCCAAATACATAGTAACGTAGCATTTTTTTGGCGATCAAATAAATGCATTTTTTAATTAAAATTTTACTCGGTAATTACATAAAAATACTAACAAGCACAATTACAAAATACTAACAAACACAATTACTAAATTATTCTTGTCCATGAGTCGGTACAAAAAAGAAGACAAAATATCTTCATTACGTTGACTATACCAATCAATCAATTCAAGAAAATTACTTTTATTTGATGAACTACTTGACTCATCATGTCCTCGAAAAGGTAATCCTTGCCTCAATAGAAAGCGTGTTACATCAAACATTGTCGTTAAACGGGTGCGATAATTTATTTCTATATCACGACCATGTGTACGTAAAACGTTTCTCATGTTATGTCTTTGATCTTGAAATGATTCAAATTGATTTCTAGCTTCATTATGACAACTATTTGAAGTTCTCATATGTCGATTGAATCTTTCTAATGCCCTTTTCTAATTTTTGTATCCATCTCCTATAAAGGTAACATCTACGTTTTCTCTATTTAAAGGCTTAAAAAGATAACACTAAAAACAAAATGATGTATCTTTTGATATGCTATGTTCTAACCATGTATATTTGATCAGTAATATTAGACTCATTAGTATGCTCATTAATTGATTGAGAATGCTCAGACTGCTCATGTGATGTAGAAGTAAAAATCCGTTTATAGAACATCTCCATTATTCTATATCCTACATAAAATAAATAACTAAAAATAGGTATGTGTCATAACCTAGGCCCCTAAATAAAATCTAACAAATACATTTATTTGTTGTAATAGTTTAAAACTAATTTAAAATTAAGAAATATAAAATAATATTTTACCTTTATATTTATATAAACTATTATTTTACCCTTATATTTATATAAATTATTATTTTAATCTTTTTTTTATGAGTAATTTGTATTATTAATTAATTATATTGAAATTAATAAAATATATATATATATATATATAATTATAATATAAATGTAGTTTTAAAATAAATAATAATCTTATATGATTTTCATTATTTTATATATAATTCTTTATATTTTAAATTATATAAGTAAATCTTATTTATATATTAACTAAAATTTATGTATTATTATTATAAATATTGTATCTTAGAAAATATTATTGGTATAAAATAAAAATAATAATTACTTTAATAAAATTATATTTGAAATTAGAATACGAAAATGTGAGAGGCATCACCTGACCTCCATTATGGAAGGTCAACTCCAAAATCAGCAGGACAAAAACTTATTTGATAAATATATATATAAAATATCTTAAAACTTTTATGGTTGGGGGAGGCCCGGGTCCCCCAAGGCCCCCCTTGTAGGTCCGCCACTGACGACACGAATACGAGTATACACAAGAAACAATATAAACATAACTAATCATGACCTAAACTTGTCATGATGGTCATTGTTAATGCTATAAGAGTATTTAATAACCATTATTTTTCCTTGGTTTATTTGAGTCAAGTTGTGACTTTATGCATCAACGTGAGACTTTTTGAATCTTGTTAGCATTGGGTATTCAAAAAAGACTCTTTGCACATCTATTAAATTTATATATTGATATTAGCCATAAAGGCCATCAATATGATAATTTATTTGGCGTGTCCAGTCTAGATCTAAGGAATGGGCTGGATAATTATGAACTGACACGATTCAACACGATATTAGTACGGAATGACATGATAAAATATTATCTTATTCAGGTCGTGGATGAACAAGACACAAGCATGAGACAACACGATTATGAGTTTATACGATCATAACAAAGTCACGAGTCGATACATACACAACACGAGTATAGTCACGACACAATACGAGTATACACACGAAACGACATAAACACAACTAATCACAAGACATAAGATTATCATGATGGTCATTGCTAATGTTATAAGAGTAGTAATGCAAATTAATTTTTTCTATCAAGAATGCCCAAAGAGCGTAGTTAGTCGTTCTATCTCCTTAGTTTATATAAGTCAAGCTGTGGCCTTATGCATCACTATGGGACTTCTTGAAGTTTTCTAGCATTGGGTATCAGGAAAAGACTCCCACCACATATATTACTTTTATCTATTGATAACAGTCAAAGAAGCTATCAATATGATCATTTATTTGTGTGTCCAGTCTAGAGCTTGACAATAGGCAAGATCAATACGAACTAACACGATATAATACGATATTAGTACGGAACGACATGATACAATAATATCTCACTCAAATTGTGATTGGACACAACACAAATACAAAACGACACGATCACAACATGATTATGAGTTTATACGATCGTAACAAGGTCACGAGTTGATACAGACATAATACGAGTATAGTTATGACACGAATAAGAGTATACACAAGAAACAACATAAACATAACTTATCATGACCTAAACTTGTCATGATGGTCATTGTTAATGCTATAAGAGTAGTTGATAACCATTCTATTTCCTTGGTTTATTTGAGTCAAGTTATGACTTTATGCATCAACGTGAGACTTTTTGAAGCTTGTTAGCATTGGGTATTCAAAAAAGACTATTTGCACATTTATTACATTTATATATTGATAACAACCATTAAGGCCATCAATATGATAAGTATGGTTCGCCCTGAAAGGCGTCTCCTCATTCCGTTTTACATGGCTCCTGGGCACAATATGCTTCGCTTGATTCTCTAGACATAAAAACTAATTCAAGCGAAGCATGCTTCACTATAAAGCGTCTCTTCGAAAATAAAATTTATAAACGTTGTTTCATATTCAAAAAAGTAAACGAAGCGAAGTATGCTTCGATCCCGTCTCTTGATTAGTATAATTTCTAAAAAAAAATTCTGATATGAAAATAAATGATTTTGTTAAATTTTTATATTTACATACATGAATAAATGTTTTTACATGATACGTAAACTGTCTTTTCATGAATGTGTTGGGAGTTTTATATGAGTGTTAGGGTAACAAAATACTTGAAGCTAAGTATGGTTCGCCCTGAAAGGCGTCTCCTCATTCCGTTTTACATGGCTCCTGAGCGCAATATGCTTCGCTCAATTCTCTATACATAAAAAAATTTCAAGTGAAGCATGCTTCACTGCAAAGCGTCTCTTCGAAAATAAAATTTATAAACGTTGTTTCATATTCAAAAAATAAACGAAGCGAAGTATGCTTTGATCCCGTCTTTTGATTAGTATAATTTTTAATTTTTTTCTAATATAACAATAATTTTTTTTTTTGAATTTTTGTATTTACATACATGAGTAAATGTTTTTACATGATAGGTAAACTATCTTTTCATGAATGTGTTGGGGGGTTTTTTACATGAGTGTCAGGGTAACAAAATACTTGAAGCTAAGTATGGTTCGCCCTGAAAGGCGTCTCCTCATTCCATTTTACATGGCTCCTGGGCGCAATATGCTTCGCTCCGTACCTCATATCTATATACACAGTGATTACATGGCTCTTGGAGCGAAATGAGCTTCGCACTAAACTTATATTTGCATTCCTTTTCACATGGATCCTAGGGGAAGGGAGCTTCACTCAATACGTTAACTAGACATTCTGTTAACGTCGTTTAGGGTGAACCCGGATCGAAATCCGGGTTCCGGATACTCTCTCCCTCCCTTCAACTCAACTTTCATTTATTATTAAAATAATGCTCCTTCAATTTCATTGGTCCGCAACAGGGGAACACCCAATTCGGTAGCAAAAGATCTGGATTGAACAGGGTAAAATTGGAAAGAAAATTAAAAACTTAGGTTTTTTCCTAATTTGATCAAACATAAGTTTTTTGGTACAAACCCAGATATTACCCTATTAACCCTTTCCTCAAACAAGATCTTTATGTCGGGTAATTAGATATACTATTTGAGCATAAATTTATATAAATTAGGAAAATTTTCGTGCGATGCACATGGATAAGAATAAAAAGAAAATAAATTTAAAAAATTATAATAATATTTATTCAATGTTTAAAATTCTTAATAAATCACGAATAATATATTAAAATAAAAATATAACGCTCTCATTCCACATAATATTCACTTTGGTAAAACATCTTATTTTCTCACATGTTTCATCACATATTTTTTTCTGAATGAATCTCTCATCTCGTGACTTTACATTTTCATTTTGTCAATCAAATATTTGATTCATATTTTTTAATAATTAGCATCGTGACCTCACACTTTGGTCAATTAAATATTTGATTCATATTTGTTTAACCACTTTCAAATGATACCGGTCTATTATCCCTTGGTAAACCACATCTCAATCACACTTGGTAAAAGGTTGTACTTGTTTTGTTAGGTTGTAAGATCGAAACATACAAATAGCATTTTTAATTTTATTTTTAACCGTTTTAAATTTATGGGCGGGTCAACCCACAATACGACCCAAGTATCCATTTACTCTCACATAAATATCCATATTAACCACAGCTCTCGACCCGACAATCTGGACACTTTAAAAATTAAGCATCATTATATATAGAGATTAATTAGTTAAAAAGTTGAATTTTTGTTGTTAAAATGTCTCGCGTTAATCAAATTTGGCGTTGAATCTTAAATATAAAGGGTTGTTAGCCTAGTTGGTTAAAGGGTTATACTTTTTTGGTTACGTTCTAAATTTGAAACATACAAATAACATTTTTAATTTTATTTTTAACCGTTTTAAGTTTATGGGCGGGTCAACCCACAATCCGACTCAAGTATCCATTTACTCTCACATATATATCAAAATTAACCACAACTCTCGACCCGGAAATTCGGACATTTTAAAAATTAAGCATCATTATATATATATAGATTAGTTAGTTAAAAATTTGAACTTTTATTGTTAAAATGTCTCTCGCGTTCATCAAATTTGGTGTTGAATCTTAAATATAAAGTGTTCTTAGCCTAGTTGGTTAAAGGGTTGTACTTGTTTTGTTAGGTTGCAAGTTCGAAATATACAAATAGTATTATTAATTTTATTTTTAACCGTTTTAAGTTTATGGGCGGATCAACCCACAATCCGACCTAAGTATTCATTTACTCTCACATATATATTCAAATTAACCAAAGCTCTCGACCGATAATCCGGACACTTTAAAAACTAAGCATCATTATATATATATATATATATATATTAGTTAGTTAAAAATTTGAACTTTTATTGTTAAAATGTCTTGCGTTCATCAAATTTGGTGTTGAATCTTAAATATAAAGTGTTGTTAGCCTAGTTGGTTAAAGAGTTGTATTTGTTTTGTTATGTTGCAAATTCGAAACATATAAATAGAATTTTTAATTTTATTTTTAATCGTTTTAGATTTATGGGCGGGTCAACCCATAATCCGATCCAAGTATCCATTTACTCTCACCTATATATCCAAATTAACCACAACTCTCAACCTGACAATCCGGATACTTTAAAAATTAAGCATCATTATATATATAAATTTGAACTTTTAATGTTAAAATGTCTCGCGTTCATCAAATTTGGTGTTGAATATTAAATATAAAGTGTTGTAAGCATAATTGGTTAAAGTGTTGTACTTATTTTGTTAGGTTGCAAGTTCGAAATATGCAAATAGTATTTTTAATTTTATTTTTAACCGTTTTAAGTTTATGGGCGGGTCAACCCACAATCCAACCCAAGTATCTATTTACTCTCACATATATATCCAAATTAACCACAGCTCTAGACCCGAAAATTCGGACACTTTAAAAATTAAGCATCATTATATATATATATATATATATATATATATTAGTTATTTAATGACATTATTTATTTTAATGTGATGTTAACAATAAAAAGTTGAGTGATCTTGAAAATAAAAATCATCATAATTTGTTTAGGAGGCAAAAACTTTATAAGAATATATAGTGTCAACTTAAGACATGCCTAAGTATTGTTCTATTTTATTTATTTATTTAATTAAATAGAGTAGTTCAATTAAAAAAATATTTAATAATTTAAAATTTGTAAGTTTAATTTTAACTAAAATACTGTGGATTAAGTGTGAAATCATTCATTTTGTTTAGCATGCTAGACTTATCACAAATTCAACCATTAGTAGTATTTTAATCGGACATGGACTCTAGCAATTGGATATAAGGAATCTTTTATAGCAACATTCTCGCTTGAAGTTAGAAAGATGAGAGTGAATCTCCATGAGTATAAAACCTTTGGTATACGAAATATATATTCTTTGTCCAAAAATAAACCTAGGGATTAGTTAGCATGAGAGATCTCAAACCAATTTTCTTTCTCGTTATTTTTTTTATTTTTTAAAGTTTTTTTTAATCATTTTTAAGATTAGATATTTTGTTCTCATTTTCGAAAAATGCCATTAGTCTTGAAATAGATATTTTTTTTTGTTTTTTTTTTTAAATAAGGATCAATGTCTTATTTATTTTTCACATTTAAAATAAAAATTATGATTATGACCCGGCTTAAGGAATAGGCGGTCATGTTTCTGGTATAGATAAAGTTTACTTAGATGGTAAAATCGACCATTTATTTTTCGATAATCGATTGACGTGCTCATAACTAATTTTCTTCTCGATTCTGGAGTGAAACGATAAACTAAAATGTTAGGCTTGATTAGGGTGCATTTAAAATTTTCGATTTTGACTATTTTTATTTTTTTAGAATCGTTACCTAATTTAATCCTAAAAAATTAGTAAATAAAATATTTTACGTGTTTAAACGTATTTTAGAGATTATGTTCTTGGTTCGGTGTTTGGTTACAGGTGAGAAATGACATCAACATTATGTCTCACGTGTCCATCAATTGATAGTCTCTATTTTAATTTTTTTTATTATTTAAAAAAATATTATTTTACATCTTAATTATTTATCCAATTTTAGAACATATACTTAAAATTTTATTCAAATTTGAGATGTAATTTATATATTTATTTTATTTTTAAAACATAATTATTAAGTATAAATATAATAGAAAATAAAGAAATAAACCAAATGGATTCTAAAACAAAAATATTTTTTTTTGTTAAAAATTATATTGTTTTATATTTCTTTTTTGATTTTTTAAAAATTGATTAAAACAATTCAACAAATATAAAAAAAATAAAAAATAAAAATAGCGTTAGGCGTGGGTATTCAACAGGGGGCAAAACCACCCTTAACGTTATCAGCGGACCTATACTAATATATATATAGTTAAATAATTTTCTAAACTTATTAATTAGGAAATAATTTCTCAAATCCCTCCTAATATAATATATAATATATTTATTCATAATTAAATAAAATCTTAATTTATTAGTTCTAAGCAAACAATAAAAAAAATCTCAACCCCTAATACTAATATAATATATTTATTCTTAATTAAATAACATACTAATTTATTAATTCTTAAATAAATTGTAAAACTCAATAATATATAATAAATAATCAATACATTTATAACGAAAGATATTTAATTTAGTCCTTCCTACTTAAATGGTTGTCCCTACATGTACCATTTGAAATAAAAACATAAAAAATGGAGTTTTATAATTAAATATTTATATTTATTATATTTTATAAACCTTCTTTTGTAAATAGTAAAGGGAAGAACATGCTACGAACAACTGATCCTTCTTTATATAATTTATTCAACTTAATTAAAAAAATATATATCCTTAAATCTTAATTTGAAAATTTGAATTTTTTTCTTATTAATTAATAGATTCCTATAATTTGTAGGGTTAAAATGACTTGAAATTCAATCTCTCACCAAATTTATATAATTCAATATAATTTTTATTATAATTTATAATTTGAGTGATAAATTGATCCATTTAATTTTAAATATATATGTTTCAACAAATATAAAAATAATTATTGTAATGGGAAAAGACTTTCTTAAAAATTCTATGATCAACTACATTAAGAGAGAATTACTTCAAATGTATAATCAAATTCTATTATTAATGAATATTATATTTGTAAAAATCGTAAATCATAGTAAATCCCGGGTATTTTAAATCGTATTAAGGTTTATATTATTGTGTTATATAATTTTTTGAAAAAAATTTTAACCCGAGTAAATTTTAAATTCTGACTCTACCCTGGTATACATGCTTGGACCATGGTTGTGAGAGCAGGTCGACTGATGGGCTGGCGGATTTAGACGCATGTGGGAGCGTGGCGGTTGGGGGGCAAAGGGCGCTGACTGAAGGGGGCAGGAGATTCCAGGTTTGAAACCTAAGAAACACGTATTTTATATGTTTACTCGGAAGTGAGGTAATGCTTATGTGCTAGGTATGTTATTTATTTAACTAGACACGCCACAGGGGGCTGGATGCGAGATGGACAGGAGTATTCCCCATGTTTGATTCCTGGGAACCAACAATAGCAAATGACATTTTACAGCTAAACCAACATGCACAATTTCAACAATTTTTTCTTGCTTTTGCCAATATCCCATAACAAACCTGATTGATTATATACTAACCCACACACATGACAAATATAGAACATTAAACTAAAACAAAGCCTTAAACATATAACCTAAGTTTTTAGATGAGCCCATCACTGCATTTCAAAAATAACAGCTCAAACTATCTCCTAAACAATACACATATTCTTATTACTAGACAACAATATATCCACATTATTCAGATTTATTGGAAAGCATCAAACACTTAGAAAAAAACTCAAAACTGCACAACCAAGACCTTAGCATTCTTTCAAAACCAATCTTTAATTTATTTCAGATACCAAAGAGAACATTAATTTATCAGACGTAGCATTCACATAGAACCCATCTACATTACGCGATTAAATCAACAGACCAGTTAACAACAAGAACGATTGTCTTCGTTCAAAAAAATTTATGATTAATACATAATACAACATATACATATGTCAAAATATTTAGAACAGGTAAGGACTCAAAATTTATCAAAAAATGCGGTGAAATGTTAAGAATCTTACTTAAGTTACTACATTCTTACTTATTGTTAAGAGAAAAAGATAATTTAAATTTTTTAGTCATTTGCATTATTGTTAGCTAGTTTTTTTTTTAAATCAATTACCTACTAAAATTTTGGGATGGAAAACACCTTACAATGTTTTGAACAACAATTTTTTTTATTATTATAATACACTAGGAGACTTTGGATACCAATTTGTTAGATAGTTAGATCCATACTAAAACAAGTTCGGAGATAGGTGAATTTGTATTAATGAGACTGACATGTCCCCATCTATGAATATTGTTGTGCAAGAAGAAATTGGATACACGAAAACGACCTCAGAGAACTTAGTGAAGAATGGATTCAATGACTTTCAAAGGTGGCACGACTTAGTAATCAAGGAAGGAAACATACCCATATTTGAGAAAGAGCGTGTACTGACAATAGCGACCCTCTTAGCTCATTTCTTCTTGGCTCTGAATGATGGCAAACCATTGAGCAAGGTTCTTGAAGTGGGTTATATCATTGAAAAGAACCAAAAAATATTTCGGGAATTTTATACTAGCAGAAACCTTCCGCTAATATAATACACGAAATGATTTTTGGTTTTTCTCAAGGACACAACTCACTTCAAAAACCTTGGTCAATGATTTGTCATCATTGAGAACCAAAAAGGAGTGGGCTAAGAGGATTGATATCGTCTACACACGCTCTTTCTCAAATTTGGGTATTATGTCTTCCTTGATCACTACATTGTGCCACATTTGAAAGTGAATGAATACATTCTTCACACTAAGTTCTCTAGGTCGTTTTCACGCACCTAATTTTTTTTTGGCACAATCTTCTTCAAATATAGAGACACGGCGGTCTCATTGAGGTGGATCATGTTTCTCTTTAGTATTATCATGATCCCTCGGAATTTCTCGAGGGTTGGGAAAATTTTCGTCTCAACAATACGATAAGTCGTAGATGTCGGATTTAAACTTATGTCTTGTTTGATCTTTTGATTATTTTGAGGTTCAATTAGTTTTAAAAAATATATATATATAAATATAATATATTTAATAAATAATATCCCACATACTTATTGGAGAGTATTACATAAATGAAAAGTGAAAGGAAAGTTTAGGGGAGAAATTACATACTTGTTGGAGAGTCTTGGGTATGTTGATGTAGAGAGTTGAAACCTAGCTGGAACACCAAACAAAATCCAATCAAAGAAAATGCTACCTAGAAAGATAGGTTAAGGTAAGACTCAATGGCTTAAAAAATAGATTTAGGTTCGTTTGCAATTTTGGTACTATTAGTAAGTCATCATTACATGAGTTACTTAAGAAAGGAAATTTCAAATGAAGCAGAAAAGTCATTCAAGGAAGCTTTAATAACAACTCCTTGTTTTAGTCATTCAAGTATAAGCAAATGCTAGATATTATTATGGTATTGGGTACACGAAGACGACCTCAGAGAACTTAGTGACTTTTAAATGTGGCACGACTTAGTAATCAAGGAAGGAAACATACTCATATTTGAGAAAAGCGTGTCCTGACAATAACGACCCTCTTAGCTCATTTCTTCTTGGCTCCGAATGATGGCAAACCATTGAGCAAGGTTCTTAAAGTGGGTTATATCATTAAAAAGAACCAAAAAATATTTCGGGAATTTTATACTAGCAGAAACCTTCCGCTAATATAATACACGAAATGATTTTTGGTTTTCTCAAGTACACAACTCACTTCAAAGACCTTGGTCAATGGTTTGTCATCATTGAGAGCCAAAAAGGAGTGGACTAAGAGGATTGGTATCGTCTACTACACACGCTCTTTCTCAAATTTGGGTATTATGTCTTCCTTGATCACTACGTTGTGCCACCTTTGAAAGTGAATGAATACATTCTTCACATTAAGTTCTCTAGGTCGTTTTTGCGCACCCAATTTCTTTTTGGCACAATGTTCTTCAAATATAGAGACACGGCGGTCTCATTAAGGTGGATCATGTTTCTCTTTAGTATTATCATGATCCCTCGGAATTTCTCGAGGGTTGGGAAAATTTTTGTCTCAACAATACGAAAAGTCGTAGATGTCGGATTTAAACTTATGTATTGTTTGATCCTTTGATTATTTGGAGGTTCAATTACTTTTAATATATATATATATATATATATATATATATATATATATATATATATATATATATATATATATATATATATATATATATATATATAATATTCAATAAATAATATCCCACATACTTGTTGGAGAGTATTACATAAATGAAAAGGGAAAGAAAAGTTTAGGGGAGAAATTACATGCTTGTTGGAGAGTCTTAGGTATGTTGATGTAGAGAGCTGAAACCTAGATGGAACACCAAACAAAATCCAATCAAACAAAATGCTACCCAGAAAGATACATTAAGGCAAGACTCAATGGCTTAAAAATTAGATCTAGGTTCGTTTGCAATTTTGGTACTATTAGTAAGTCATCATTACATGGGTTACTTAAGAAAGGAAATTTCAAATGAAGCAGAAAAGTCATTCAAGGAAGCTTTAATCACAACTCCTTGTTTTAGTCATTTAAGTATAAGCAAATGCTAGTTATTATTATGGTATTGGGGGCAGTTTTAATGCAGAAAGGAAAGACGTATTGCATATTTAAGTAAATACATTTGGGGGTTCTCTACTAATTATGAAAAAGAGAGCTTCTAGCCTTGTTATTATTAGGTGTCAAAACAAGTGGAGACATTTTATTATCCGAACAGACCATCATAGTTTAAAGTTTTTATTAATGTAGCAAAAGATTACTTCTGTATTGCATTTGCAGCAGCAAAATTAAGGTGGTTATCAAAGTTACTTGGGGGTTTAACTATACGATATTAATGTACAAATTAAAGAGAAAAGACGATCTATCGAACCTGGCCGCTGATGCTCTATCAAGAATAGCTAGCTAGAACCATCAACCACAAAGGAATCGGGGAGCTTAACTTTGATATCTAGCTACAGTAACATCAGTTTGGCAAAAAGAAGTGGAAGAATCCTACAAAGAATTATTATTATGAACCAACCAGATAAATGCATATAAGAATCGAATTTACAGTGGTAGTGGATCGATCGAGCTGCTTCGGATTCGGCCTAAAACTTGTCTCTCCCATCCCATTATGGATTGACTGGTCAGCCCCCTTTCTTCTTCATCTTATCAAATGGGCTCTAGCGTCGTGGGGAGATCGATCTGAGTTCATAGGGTTTGAGGAGGTATAAATAAAAGTTGCAAAGTCCAGACAGAATCTTCAACTTTGTAGTAGTTCGTACTGCTATAATAATTATTAGAGCTGGGTGGGTGGGTGACTGGTAATAAAGGATAAGGAACGTAACAGCTTTGTTTGTTTGTGTTTGACAAGAATAGCCACATTTTAGGACAGGCACCATATATAGATAATATATAGATAGTATTGAGCCAAAAAATATTATATCATTATCAACCCATTCCAACCCCTTTTTCAAAAAAAAAAAAAAAAAAAAAAAAAACCTATCCAACCTCCGGCCGAAATATTCTGTGACCGATTTTATGATGTACACATGTTTACGACCAATCACAATGCAGCATTAATATATAAATAATTTTGTTTGATTTGAAATATAAATTTTTTGAAAATGAACATGCTAATTTTCTATGCATGAAGACTCATGTTTATTTAATTAATTTTCTATTTTATTATTCTCCCTTTGGATAGGAAGTCTCAACAATCTCATATTGTTTCAAGTAAATTCAAGGGGAGGATTTTGTTTACCCATTAGTAGTAGAGTTAGGGTTTAGGGTTAGGGTTAGTAATAGAGAATTTTCTTCAGTTACAAACACTATACAAGAGAGGATATATCAACTAATGACAAAAAAAAATAAAAAATAAAAGATCATTTCCACAATGTCATAATATAGGAAGAGTACAAATGGACAAAGATATCTGCTATTCAGTTAGTAAATCATAACTAGTACTGCCCATCTCATACTTTGAACCACCAGTAAAACTAGCTTTTGCCATCTGTCTTAGTTTCTTCATCTCATTCTTGTTCTCAATCTTAAGTTCCCTAAGATGATCTTTTTCCTTTGTTCTTATAGGCATAGAACTCATCACTTCCCTACTCATTGGGTTGGGTGAAAAGTTAGGACTGATTACAGGGACCACTGTTGCAGTTTTAGAACTTGATGGCAATGTTCTTTCAGATTCTGGAATTCCTTCTTCTTTGATCCAATATTTCCTTGGAATGAAAGGCAGTACAAGTCCCTTTGAAATATTTTTCAACCCTAGCCTGAAAGACTTCTTTTGAGGTAATGAAAACTGTAGGATGCATTTTATTAGATCAAACCACTGACTTGTGATATTGGCAATGTAGGTCAAGATCAATAAACCTAACAGTATCCATCCAACAATGTTCTCACCAGCTATACTTGAACCACTTTGTTTCATAGCTAATGAGAAGAGGCCTATCTCACACATAAGAGAAATACTTTCTGCCATATGAACTCCTCTGCTTATATAAGGCTTCAAAATGATTAGGTAGGAAAATTGGACCACAGTTAATGCTAAAGCTATAATCGATTTATTTAAGCCTTGTTTTGAATGGATTCCTGATACTATCCCTAAACCTGTCCTTCTTATGAGATCAAGAATGATATAGGAGGATCTAGCACATCCTAGTAGCCTTTCTGATATGGTAGCTTTAATCTCTTCATTACTGTAATCTGAATTCTCAGTCCTTATTCTTCCAATCCCACTTCTAATTGAGTCGTCTCGTTCTAACAAGACAAACAATGGAGGGCCTTTCTGATTCTCAAATAGGATATCAAATTGCTGTAGGATATAAGAAGTTACTCCTTTTCTGTAGAACCATTTCCCAGTTTTCTGTCTTCCAACTAACAGAAAACAGAATTTCTTATACCATTGTTCATCTTCATAGCTGTACTTAACTTCTTTGTATTGAGTAAGGTTTCCAGGGAAGATTACTATTGTGTGGAAAAGGAATACAGACAGTATGAATCCCATAGGGATAGCTAGAAGAAGTGCCCCCGCAAGGATTCCCTCTGATGTGCCTCCTGTAAGGTCAATTCAATCCTTTTTAGTATTCATTTTTGTCTGAAGTTCAAATGCTTCGGGTACCATAATTACTCACCTGTGATAACAAATGCAGATGACTGTGATATACAAGGAAGCATAACTATCAGAAGAAAGATCCAGAACCTTGGAACAGAAAGTATCCTGCGAACCGATGTTTTAGATCTCAATTGTAGGAAGAATAACCAAAAAGCTTGGATTAAAACCAAGCTACCAACCGCTACACCTAACCAGAACAAGTTCATCTTTAAGTCCTCCCATCTGTGAAAGTCCATAAATGTTAAGAATCAGTCCTTTTCACTACCAATGTTTTGTTTAAACAAGTTTATTTGGATATGTACCCATTTTGTTTCTCCATTTTCTTGATCATCAGCATGGTTAAGAATGGATCTACATGCTATAGATAAATTAGGTAAGTAAAATTTATCTAAATCATTAGAAAGAAACTTTAAGAATTTGACATATACCAGAAAATAGGTGAAATATTCATTAAATCCTAGTGGTAAGCCATAGGGAATGTCCTTAGCATTTGAGCTTTGATGTTTTGACATTGATTGAACATTTGTTATTACACTCAAATGGGTAAGCACAGTTCTCGATCTCTCCTTTACCCATGGAAGTTTTTTGTGGGGGATGATCCATCTAAGACCCCTTGTTGTCTCCACATAAACTAATGGTAGGTTAATTGAGATCCAATTAGCAAGGACAAATACTTGAAGATGTCCCACCATTCCCTGTAACCAAATTCAGGGAATGTTTTACCAAAATCTTGTAGAAAGTTTGTAATTGTATAATCTTTTTAGTGCAATTACCTGCAGATTCATTAATCTATGATTGAAGGAGAAGCTGGGGACCTCATGATCCAGCCTACTGATGGCAACTAGATTTGTGGAAGAAAGTGATATAACTGCAGAGGCTGCTGCTGTTGCCAATATTCCAGAAGTCATGAAAGTGTGGATTACAACCGCTGAAGTGGGGGTTGAATCTGCAATCTTTTCACGCTTAGAAATGAATTTCTGTATAAGAAACAAAGATTTAAGGAAGTTTTTCATACATTGTTGGATTTTCAGCACATTCGACGCAGAATTCTGATTCCCAGAAATATCATAAGCTTTTCCCTTGGGAACTGTGACGGTTATAGATTGAGACATGAATATGATTGTTAATGAGTATAAAACTCTTGAATGTTCCTCAAATCTGCAATGATTATGCACTCATGTTAAAAAGAAAGAAAACTCAATTAGCAAAATAGTTCAATGTTTTCACCTGCCTTGTAAGATTCCCCCCTTCCAGTTCTACCTTTGATGCCTCAAACCCAAATACTGGCTCTGTAAACTTAACTATTACATCGATACTCGAATCTGTTGTCATTTGGGAAGAGCTTGTGCTCAATTCTACTCTTGGACTTTCTGAATCTGTTAAACAAGACTCTATGTTGAGTTTTTTGTTGAGATTTTTTTTAAATTCAAGAAAACAGAAAGAATCAACTGAGAAAAATTGAACCAACCATATAGGAAGGCTATCGAAGAAACAGGGGAAACAAGTACACCTGACAAGCCAATTACTGAATCAGGTTTGAATCCAACTTCAACTATTCCTGTTGAAATATTCTTAATCTACAAAAGTGAAATTTGAAATGATTTAATATTTGTAGTTTGGAATCAAATGAATTTTTCAGAAACTGGGCTTTCTCTCATACTTCATATGCAAATCTATGATTTCCATTATTGTTGTTGCGGCTAGGAACAAAATTGCCTGAATTCACTTGTAAGGCATGCATGATCTGCAATGTTGAATTCATAACAGGAGAGCTGAAGTCCAAAAAGACATGTAAATCCTCTGATTTATTAGTTGCAATAACAGTTCTTGGATGTCCATTAACCTCCAACTCATAAGATGGAACAGATATCCATAAGTCTACTTGAACAGGTCTTCTATCTGAGAATACAAGTGAATTGTTCATAAATGAAAGAAAACATAAAAAAAAGAAGAAGTGATTTTGAAGTTTCCTCACCTAAGTGAACAATGAAACTGGATTCATTTGTTCTGGTAAAGTAATTTCCTGCCTGGTCTGTACAAAACCTCTCTGCCATTGTTATCACTACTCGTGCATAAGTACTTCTTTCCGAGAAAATGATATTTAAAGCATATTGAATGTTGGGTTTGATTACACGGATTGGAGACGATGTATCCACACTTGCTGGACCACTTACAATAACCTACAAAACAGAACTATGACATTGTTTGTTTTGTATTCGTCATTTAAATTGGAGCATACTTACATCGCAGTTGGATGAGTTATAACAATTGAAGCCTGCTGGCCCACTACAAGCTTCAGTGAAGGTGACTTCTATTTCAATGCTATCAGCATTTGTATAATTTCGCTTGCTAGAAATTGTTGCACTTGGTGGCTTTGTATCTGTTGGTTGTCACACAATACTTTGATTGAATTGTGTAAGATTAAAATACTGTTATCTTTCACGCGGAATAATAGTAATGAAACAAGATTTTTTACCAATGAACCATGTGTAGACCGATGAGTTTCTCCTTCCTTCCCAAGTTGAGACTTTGAGAAGAAAACTGTGTTTTTGATTCACTGTCAAGTTGTTGAATTGTATGTTATCTGGAGGACAATGTCTTAGTGGCTGGCCATCAAGCTGTTCAATATTCAAACAGAACTGCAATAAGCTAGTTGTTACTGCTTCTCTGTTCTTCAAACCTTCTCTTCTCAATTCTAAGTTATACAAATAACCCACCTTCTATTTGTCTATCCTCTAATAATCACATTATTCAATTCATTAACCGAAACATTCTCTATAATACTTTTTTAGTCTTTTCATCTAAATAACGCATTTAAGGTTATTTAAATAACCCAAATTCGCAAACAATTTATACCCTTACCAAAGAATCTATAGAATATAAAAGAGAAAAAAAAATTAGTGTACCTCACAGTGAATTGAACAGCCACCAGGTTTACATGCATCTGAACTATTTGGCCTAAGAAAAGAGTATCTAAAGAAAGCATCGGTGAACCTAGAATGGGTAGGAGGAACTTCATCGAAATGAATTAAGACAGATAATTTAGCTGAATCTGAGGAGGATACAGTTATAAACATAACTGTGAGACAGAGGTGGAGATGAAGAAGATGTTCATGCATCTTCATCTTCAATCTTCAGACATCAATCTTCAATCTTTAATCTTTATCAAGTGTTTTGAGGGAAGAACAGAGAAAAGGAAATTTGGCTAAGTGCAACTACCATGTACATTATTTGGTAATGTCATAATTGCTTGATTTAATAAACTCACACATCTAAGTAACTACCATGTCCGGGCATTTAATTCTTCCTGCCACAAGTAGACCTACTTTGATCATTTCAAGTTTAATTTTCACTCTTTTTGTCCACATAAAGATTTGACTTATATATATTAGATGTTTAATTTTAATATTATTATTATTTTCATGTTTTGAGGCTTATGTTGAATTTAAATATTATTTTAACTAATTTAATATTTGATTTTGTGTTACTTGTTCATATATTTTTGTTAAATTTAGATGATTTTTTTACTTAAAATATAAATTAGTTAATTGTGACTTTTCTTTTTCTTTCTTTTATATATATATAGTAAACTGATTACAGTCCAAAGCCTCAGTTTCTACAGCAAATGCAATTACAGAGTCCTCTTTATAAGGGAGCTCATGAACAATTGGTGGTCTCCTGCATCTGGAAAGTTTATTTTTGACTTAACAGTAATGTTCTCCTGCATTAATTTAAGGCGTTTATCATAGACAAAACTTTTGACGATTTAATTACCCAATGTGCGTTTTTTCAGATTTGTAGTTATAAGTTATAGCCCATATTTTTTTTTCACTTTGTGAAAAGATATGGTTATGAGATCACAATTTATTTGACAAAAATGAACTTACCAAATAAAATTTTGGATAGATTATGATGCACAATTTTGTAAAAACAAATATATTTTTATTTCTTAAAGAAAATGTAAAATCATTTTAAAGTGAAAAACTTTAGTATAAGATGCTAAGAGAATTAAAGAATTGAAATTGACCATTGCAGGGAGTGTAAAGGATTTTTAATCGAAAAATTCATTTTAATAGTTGATACCTAATTAATTATAAAGCTTAAGTTTCTTTTAAAGAAGAGTATCGTAGTCAACAACTATAGAAAATGTCATGTGAAATCATGGTTTGTCGATTGTACACCATAAAGATTCACTTAGAATAAGGAAAAATGTAGATCTTATAAAAAACCATATTGAAGGTGGACTATTATTCCACTATAGCAGAAAATGTTAATCTAAATTTATATAAACCCAAATTAGTTTTTTTTTTTTTTTTTTTTTTGGAAAACAGCTTAGTGCCATTTCATTAAAAAAACTCAAAAGGGGAAATTACAAAAGTTTAAAATCAGATCTAGACAATTTCTAAATTTGATAATGAAATAATAATTGAATTATAGACAATAACAATAATGAATTAACACCTACAACGTTTTTACTTTTATTCTACTTGTGACATTCTCAAACGAAATATCCCATATATGGAAGAGCTTTTTATTCTCTTCATTCCTTTCGATTCCTCTCCAGGATTGAATGAGTGCATTTCCATCTGAAGTTATATATCTCTAAATATCTTCAGCGATTTTACTTCTTCCACTGTGAGTTCTTGAATTTCTTTCTGTTACGAAAGGAATTGAGAATTAGGGCTGTAAGCCCTAGTTCTCAGGGCTGTAAGCCCTAAAATAAGCTGGCGGATATAATTGTCAGCATTTATTTTACAAATAAGCTGTTTTATCAGTAAATATTTTATATTTTAGTAGTTGGACAGCTGTAATTGGTTTTGGAGGGAAAAGGAGTTGGAATTGGACAGCTGTAATTGGTTTTGGAGGGAAAAGAAGTTTGATTGGACAGCTGTAATTGGTTTTGGCGGGAAAACTTGGAGGGAAAAGAAGTTACAGCATTTGAATGATTAAGAAGGCAGCAATCTGAGAATGTAATTCATTCAATCAATATTTCAATCTAAGGTTAGTAATAACTCTCTCTCCTCAATTCCTATTCTCCTCTACAATTCCTATTCTCCTCTACAATTCTAATCTCATCTATCTGATTGCAGAATCTGTAATCACAAATTCTCTCATTATCTCTTCTCATCTTGTCCAATCTCAATCTCTTGATAAGGTACTGTTCTGCCCTAGATCTAAACATTACTGAATCCTAATTCATAGCTTATCACTGGTATCAGAGCACCTTTCTTGGCATTATGGTGGAAACGCGTATGGAAACGGAATTGAATGAAATTCGAAGTCGTAGTCAGGCACATGATGAAAGATTGTCGGCACAGGATGCTCGTTTTGATCGGATTGAAGCACTGATGGCTTCCATGGATGTGGCAATTAGACGTTTAACTCCAGCATCAGGTAGCAATAACCGTGAACCAGGAGGTGCAGAGGAAAGGGACTTTCGAGGCGACAATTTTCCAGATCGTAGGCGAGCTGAGGAAGCGAGAAATCGGAATGGTGATCGGGACTATCGGGATCATATATACCAACCGCCAACGAGACTTTCGAAGATGGATTTCCCAAAGCTTAACGGCGATGAGGTAGATGACTGGATCTATGGAGTAGAGATGTTTTTCCAAGTAGATCGAACGCTAGAAGAGTTTAAACTGGAGTATGCCTGTGCACACCTGTATGGACGAGCTCGCTGCTGGTTTAGCTCGCATCTACAACACCGGCTACCTGGACGAGCTATGACTTGGACAGAGTTAAAAACGTTGGTCCTAAAAGAGTTTGGTCCAAGCGAATTCGATGATCCTTTAGACGAATGGAAGGATCTCAAGCAAACAACAACAGTTAAGGAGTATGGTAAGAGTTATCTGGATGTGATCTATAAACTTCCTCATCTAACTGAAGAATACTCTATTAAAGGCTACCTGAATGGTTTAAAAGAAGAAATAGCTAATCCTATTAGAATTCAGAAACCAAATTCTCTATCAGAAGCTATGGGCATGGCCAAGCTGCAGGAAAGGACTAATCAGAAATTACAAGATGCATTCTGTGAATCATTGGCGCGAAGAGGCTACTTATCTAATAAAGGAAATCCACTTTTGCCTACACCGAGACAACCTACATTTGGCAATAGAAATAACAGCAGTGGAGTCTCCCTTAGACCAGGTACGCAATATTCTGGTACTTCGAGCAGTAGTAGTGAAATTCATAAACCTGTAGCAATCGGTCAGAATCCTAGGAGGACTAATTTGGATCAGAAAACCATGGATGAACGAAGAAGGCGGAATCAATGTTTTAATTGTGATGAAAAATGGGAGTATGGACACAGGTGTAAAACTGGCCCAATTATTATGAATATTGATGTATGTGAAAGGGATGTACAATTGGAGGAGGTAGCTGAATACGGAAATGAAGAAATCCTGGAAGAAACACCTTTGTTTAACATAGAAGGATGTCAGAACTTTGAAACCATGAAGGTTAAGGGTACTGTGGGAAAAAACAGTGTGTATATGCTGATAGATTCGGGTAGCACTCATAATTTTGTAAACCCTCGGGTACTTCGTAATACTGAGTTTGTAAAGACTGCTGCTGAACAACTAATGGTAACAGTGGCAAGTGGACATCGGTTAATGAGCAACAGTGAATGCGTTGGTCTTAAATGGTCTTCTCAAGGGGTTGAGCTCGTTATAAATGCCAGAGTATTATCAATTCCAAAATATGATATCATTCTGGGAGTGGAATGGTTATCAACTCTTAATGGTATAAGTTGGAACTTCAAAGAATTGTTAATGAGTTTTGAGTATTTGGGAAAAGTGGTAAAACTGAAGGGTGACACTACAAGGAAGGTAGAACTGTTAGATGGCAACATGCTGAAAAAGACAGTTAAAAAGGGAGCTGAAGTAGCAGTTCTTACTATCAGGGAGGACGAGATCAATCCAACAGAATTATACTCTATCATAGCTTCCTTACCTGAGAAAGATGTGGAGGACCAGCTGAAAAATCTGTTAATGGAATTTGAAGACTTGTTCCAGGAGCCGACAACGTTACCTCCAATTAGAAGTTATGATCATCAGATACGTTTAAAGGAAGGAGCAAAGACAGTAAGCTTGAGGCCTTACCGGTATCCGGTTCTATAAAAGGATGAAATAGAAAACATGGTGAAGGAAATGCTCGACGCGGGAATAATCAGGAAGAGTTATAGTCCCTTTTCATCACCAGTCGTGCTTGTTAAAAAGAAGGATCAAACCTGGAGATTATGCATTGACTATAGAAAGCTGAATGAAGAGACCATTAAAGATAAGTTTCCTATTCCTTTGATCGAAGAGTTAATGGATGAACTGTATGGTAGCTCTATTTTTTCTAAACTTGATTTGCGTTCAGGCTATCATCAAGTACGGATGAATGAAGAAGATATTTGTAAAACAGCTTTCAAAACGCATGAAGGACATTATGAGTTTGTGGTGATGCCTTTTGGGCTAACCAATGCCCCATCGACATTTCAGAGGATGATGAACGATATTTTTGAACCTCATCCTAGAAAATTTGTGTTAGTATTTTTTGATGACATTCTTATCTATAGTAAAAGCTGGAATGATCATATCAAACATCTAAGATTGGTTTTTGGTCAACTAAGACAACATCAGCTAGTGCTTAAGTATTCAAAATGCGCTTTCGCTTGTCTGGAAATTGATTATCTGGGGCATGTGATATCACAAAGAGGAGTAGCAGTAGATATGTCCAAAATTACCGCTATCAAGGAATGGCCAGAACCGAATAATCTGAAGCAGTTAAGAGGTTTTCTAGGATTGACTGGTTACTACCGACGGTTTATTAGAGATTATGGGTCAATTGTGGGGCCATTGACAAAACTGTTAAAAAAGGGAAAGTTCGAATGGAATGATGCAGCTACAGTAGCTTTTGAAAGACTCAAGGAAGTGATGACCAGACCTCCAGTACTTAAACTACCAAATTTTGAAGATGAATTTGTAATTGAAACAGATGCAAGTATGACAGGAATGGGGGCAGTTTTGACACAACAAGGACATCCGATTGCATTCATCAGCAAAGGTTTGGGACCAAAATTACAAGCTCTATCAGCATATGAACGAGAAATGTTATCTGTACTACATGCCATTAAAAAGTGGAGGTGCTACTTACAATTCAAACCATTTGTGATTAAGACAGACCATGAATCACTTAAACATTTGCTAGAACAGAAGATAAAACATCCAAGCCAGGAGAAGTGGCTATACAAGCTGGTGGGGTTTGAATTTTCTGTCCAATACAAGAAGGGTAAAGAGAACCTGGCACCAGACGCTTTATCCAGAATTTCGTCGGAAGGATCATGTTCTGCTATTTCTGAATTTTCATCAGTCTTAATGAAGAGAATCATACAATCATGGGAGAATGATGAGAATTTGAAAAAGATTATACTCACATTGGAAAGAGATGCTTCAGGGATGGCAGGTTTCACCTTCATTAATCAACAATTGAGGAAGGAAGGAAGAATTGTAGTAGGTGCTGACCAAGGGTTGAGAAACTATGTAATTTCTACAATGCACAACTCAGCGGTGGGTGGACATTCGGGGGTGATGGTCACATATCAAAAACTTCGACAAGCTTATCATTGGCGAGGATTGGAACGGGATGTCCGAGAATTTGTAAGAAATTGTGATGTTTGCCAACAACAAAAATGGGAAACTCAAGGTTACAAAGGTTTGCTGCAACCTTTGTCTATTCCTAAGTCAATCTGGACAGACATATCTATGGATTTCATTGAGGGTTTGCCTAAATCTAATGGGTACTCGGCAATTTTGGTGGTAGTAGACAGACTTTCGAAGATGGCACATTTTATCAGTCTTCGACATCCATATTCAGCAAGTACAATTGCTCAGGTATTCCTTGACAATATTTTTAAACTCCATGGTATGCCCTTAACTATTGTTAGTGATAGAGACAAGATCTTTGTAAGTACATTTTGGAGAGAATTATGTAAGCTGCAGGGCATTCAACAAGCCATGTCATCGGCATATCATCCACAAACTGATGGTCAAACTGAGGTAGTCAACCGGAGTTTGGAAACATATTTACGTTGTATGGCTGGTCAAAAGCCTAAGTCATGGGTTAATTGGCTTTCTTTAGCAGAATGGTGGTACAATACCAACTTTCATTCGGCAGCTTTATCATCACCGTATGAGATTGTATATGGTCAACCTCCACCAATCCATTATCCTTATCTGGCCGGGGATTCAAAAGTAGAAGCAGTTGATCGTAGCCTATCTGCTAGGGAAGAAGCCCTTAAGTTGCTGAAATTTCATCTTCAAAGAGCCCAAAACCGCATGAAACAACAAGCTGACAAAAAACGGGTGGACTGTGTGTATGAAGTAGGGGATTGGGTGTTTGTTAAATTACAGCCATATCGACAATTGTCAATTCGAGGAAAAATGCACAAACTTAGTCCAAAGTTCTATGGACCCTTTCTGGTGGTGGAAAAAATTGGAAAAGTTGCATATAGGCTGGACATTCCTTCAACTGCACGAATGCACAATATTATACATGTTTCACAGCTGAAGAAAAGAGTAGGTTCTGTCTTGGCTACTCCTCATATTCCAATCTTGTGCACTAATGATACTTTAAAACCAGTGGCTATTCTGGATGAAAGAGTGGTGTGGAAAGAAGGAATAAGTATGGGTCAATTCTTGATTAGATGGTATAATTCCTCCGATGATGATGCAACATGGGAAGAAGAATCTTGGCTGATGGATCATTATCCCGATTTTGTGCTATCAGTGGGGAAAACTGCTTCTGATTCTCAGCTTGTTCGTGGTCGAACAAGATGTGATGGAGAGGCTAATGTTACGAAAGGAATTGAGAATTAGGGCTGTAAGCCCTAGTTCTCAGGGCTGTAAGCCCTAGAATAAGTTGGTGGATATAATTGTCAGCATTTATTTTACAAATAAGCTGTTTTATCAGTAAATATTTTATATTTTAGTAGTTGGACAGCTGTAATTGGTTTTGGAGGGAAAAGGAGTTGGAATTGGACAGCTGTAATTGGTTTTGGAGGGAAAAGAAGTTTGATTGGACAGCTGTAATTGGTTTTGGCGGGAAAACTTGGAGGGAAAAGAAGTTACATCATTTGAATGATTAAGAAGGCAGCAATCTGAGAATGTAATTCATTCAATCAATATTTCAATCTAAGGTTAGTAATAACTCTCTCTCCTCAATTTCTATTCTCCTCTACAATTCCTATTCTCCTCTACAATTCTAATCTCATCTATCTGATTGCAGAATCTGTAATCACAAATTCTCTCCTTATCTCTTCTCATCTTGTCCAATCTCAATCTCTTGCTAAGGTACTGTTCTGCCCTAGATCTAAACATTACTGAATCCTAATTCATAGCTTATCACTTTCTTTTCAAATATTATAGATTACTACTCTAAATTAATTTTAGACAATCAGTTACCCAACTCAAATTAATTTACCACAATCTATTACCCAACTCATTATACTCATTAATTAGATAAGGGTTAAATAATCCAAATTAAATTTTATTATTTTGGACAAAATTAATTTATGAGATCAAATTTTTCATGTACATCTCTTTATATATTTTGATAAGTTTAATATATATGTTTTGATATTTATAACTATTTATTAAATATATATATATATATTAATAATATTAATTTACATATTATATTGGATTTTTTAAGGTAGAAAGTTAGGAACATATTAGTTTGTTAAAGTTCAGTGAAAGAATTGGTTGTGTATACCTTCCAAACAGAGACGGACTTACTGAAGAGCTGAGGTGGGCTTAAGCCCACCCCTTAATTATTATTTTTTTGGTATATTATATATATATATATATATATATATATATATATATATATATATATATATATATATATATATATATATATACTTCATTTCATATCATTAATTCTTTCTATTTTATTTGGAATTTGTTTAAACTTAAATTTTATTTTATTAATTTAATATACTATTAATTCTTTTATCATATAATTATTTTTATTTAAAAATTTTATATTTATTTTTCTAATTCAAAAAGAGATAAAATATTTTTTTTTTTTAATTCTCTTCCCTAATATTTATTTTCTTAATTTATGTATTGATAATCGTTATTATATTTATAACTGATTTTATTTTATTTGGTTGGATTAATATTTCAAATTAACATCATTTAATTTTTTTCTATTTTTTTTAATAATTTCACTATAACTGTCTAATAAAATATTTATTTAGTTTTAACATTATAACTTTTAATACTACGGAGCAAATATTTTCGGTAATGAAAATATGAAGATGAAACTTCGTAATAAAATAGAGCATGATATTTTTGTCAATTCTTTGACATTTTATATAGAACATGATTTATATATATATATATATATATATATATATATATATATATATATATATATATATTTATATATATATATATATATTTATATATATATATATAATATTATATTATATTATATTATAGATGAATTTTATGTTTTAAAATTCGGTAGAGTTTAACTTATTTAATTATTATAGTATAACGTCTATTTTCATATAATTTATTACACAATATTTAAGCCCACCCCAATGTGAATTCCTAGATCTGTTCTTTCCAAATAAAATAGTTTTCATATAAATTCAGATACAATAATGATTTCTTTTTTAAATTAATTTATTTTTTATTTCGTTTCAAAATATCTTATTATATTGAATTTAGATTTAGATTAATATATATATATATATATATATATATATATATATATATATATATATATATATATATATATATATATATATATATATATATATATATATATATATATATATATATATATATATAGTTTTAATTGACTGTTTTATCTGTCAAATTATTTTATTTAAATTATTATGCTACTATTGTGGGATTACATTGAACATCAAAACCCTAGTTGCCATCTAAAGGTAAAACTTATTTAACACAAACTCAACCTAAACTTAAACTTATCTAACTCAACTCAAATTATTAATGTTGGTTATTAAGATATGTAGTAATAATCAAAGCATCACTCTACTCTAGTACTAGTGTGGTGTAAGGCATGCAGCATCAAGAAGAAGAAAAAACATGTGTGAAATTGCAATCAACATGTGTCATTTTGTTGCATACAATAAGAGATGCGTGGTTGCAAATTAGTCAAAATTCTTTTATTCTCTTTTTGAGTAAAAATTTACACGACTTTACTATCACTTAAACTATTCACAAAGAAACTTTTTGCCGCTTAAACTATTCACAATAATATTGTTTATAAGGGATAATAAAAATAACAACTTCAAAGAAATTTTTAAAAACTATCGACAAAAAAAAAAAAAGAAAATAGTTGAAGAAAATTTATTACTGAAGGTTGCCTTCGTCTTTCTCTATCTGTTTTGATTAGTTCAAACTTGTTGTGTATTGATACTGATAACATTGATGTCTATTATAAAATATATATATATATATATATATATATATATATATATATTATTTCAAGCCCAATGGGTCGGACACTCCAACAACTCAACTCTTTTAATTTGCGATTCTCCGACCATTCTCTCGGTAAGTTTTGGTAATTTGCAATTCTCCGACCATTATCTCAATAGGTTTTGGTATCATGGAGTGATGATAATTTAAGTTCCTTAAGACTGATTATAATTTGTTGGAGGTTGTACAACTTTATAAGAGTTATCAAGAGTTTATTATTTACCTTAATATTAATATTGATGATGCACTAAACTAAATGTTCATTATGTTCCTTCTCCTCCTTCTCGGACAGCCCAATTGCTCATGTTCTTCCTCAGATAACACTATCTCGCTTCTCGTGTTTCGCCTCCTCCTCGGACAACTCTATCGGATTCAACTACTCGTGTTTCTCCTTAGACAGCACCATCGATTCTCGTTCACTGTGTTCCTCCTCCTTCTCGAAGAATCTCATTGAATCTAACCGATCGCGTTCCTCCTCCTCGAACATCACTATCGAATCCAAATGCCAGTGTTCCTCCGTATCCAATTTAATTAACTAAAAAACCAATATCGATAACAAATAATGATGCAAACTCAACATCATTTTGATGTATTGAAGATTAGTGTCACCAATCAGTCACAGAATCAATCCACCTGAATTAATGTTTAATTGAAAACTTGTAAAATAACAAGTAACAAATTACAAAAGATAGTTGTAAAGAAGAAAATAGATATTGTTAAGAAAAAAAAATCAATATTTCTATCTCAATAAAGAGTAAAGCTTCATGAATAATGAAATGTGTTTCTTTTTATGTTTTTGACTTTTATTTTACCTGAATTTTATCGTTTAAGTTTTTTATGTTTGTTTATAGTTTATTGTTTATTATATATATTTTAGTAAGTTTATGAATAATGATTTTTTTTTATAATCTATGTTTCTAGTTTGTTTATGTATAATGATTATCATATGTTATTTGTTTATGGATAATAGTTATTAAAAAAAATTAATCCTTAAATATAATTTCTTATAAAATCAGGAAAAAAACCATAATTTCAGTTTTAAAAAAACATAGAACTCTTATTTAAATTTCAAAAAAAAAAAATCCTAAATGGAATTGAAAAACAAACATCTAAATTTGAAATATAAACATTAAATTAACCATTTAAACTTATTAAGTTAAAAGAGTTGATCGGTTGATATATATATTAATAAATAGTTGACATGTGTCAATATAGTACAATGAATAAATAATAAGTTAATCGTGTTAAAAAATCGTTAAAATAAAATCTCGTTTTTTTATAATTTTAACGAATTAAAAAACTTCAACTTGTGAGATTTAAAAAAAAAAAAAAAATCTCAAATTCAAACTGGCTCCAATAAAAAGTCTAAATGACAATTCAACTATTTTTTAATTATTGGTTAGACCGATACAAAATATGTTTTTTATATCTAACTCTATTAAATAATTAATATATTTTATTTATCATAATTTTATTTTATTTTTTTAACAAAATATTGTCATTGACATTATCTCTAAGATTGAGATGAATATACGTGTTTAAAAACAAAAATCATATAATAGCATGTTAGAAGAAAATTAGTTTCAAATAAAATAAAATTAAACCTCAATTTATTAAAAATAAAAGTAATTTGAAATATTTAATATATTATAGACAAAAGTTAGTTTCAAACAAAATTAAACCTCAATAAATTAAAAATAAAAGTAATTTGAAGAGATTTAATTATCAAATAGTATCATATATGTCAATTAGACTCATTAATTTCAAAGAATTTTTTTTTTTTTTTAGTGCATGTATGGTTGGTTATAGATTTATAATAATAAACTTTGAATTATTTAAAATATTTTGATTAATGTTGATTTTGAAAAAAAATATATTTTTTTTAAGTAAAAAGTTATTAATATATAATGATAAAAATAAATTTGAATGATGAAAGGGTAAATAAAATAATATTTTATTATACTGCGATAAAAAAAAATGGACAACAAATCAAATGCAACAACAACATTTAAACAAAGATCATTCCAAGCATAAACATAGTCAAGATTGGATGCGCATCTGGTCTTGTGTTTGGTTTCAAAATAAAGCCACTAGTTGTAAAAACTAATTTTGACCAATTTCTTTATTAAATTAGTTTTAAGAGTAATAATAAATAATGTCATAAATTTAAATAACCTAAAGAAGAAAGTCAACTTATAATTATTCTACCTTCCATTTTAAGGAATAATATAAATATAAGAAGACTACTCCACCTTCTCTTTAGCCTGGGGGCTTGGCTACTTAACTAGACACGTCCAAACACTCGTTTTCACTCATTTAGGCGTGAAGACAACTTATTTGTTTGTAACTATTAATTAAAACCTTCTAACTAGTAATTAGCTCAATCCAATATATCATTTGTTTGGACTACTAGCTAGATTTCTTCACTTGTAACATCGATACGTGTGGTGTTTTAGCTAACACGTTAAGTGTCTTTTACAGGAAGTAAGTTTAATTAGAATAATGAAATTCAAATGAATTGACATGAACCCGCACCACCAAGTGGTGTTGCATTCTATGACTCTTCCTTTAAATAAAATTTGATAAAAGAAAGGAAAAAATTATAGAATAAACAAATTAGATATTTGTATTCATATTAGCAAGTTTGGTGATCATGTTTAATATTGAGTTGATGGCCTGCTAGCTCTAGACAATGTAGGACCTAAGCATTATTGTGCCTGCCCAATCCCAAAAAAAATGCAGAAAAAAAAAGTAAAAAGAAAGATAACAAAATTATGTACAATAAAAAACGAACTCTATCTTCACCGGGATGGCCTGTTTCAGACGTTCCCTTTACATGGAGGGACAAAACAGTATTTTTATTTTTATTTTGAAAAACTACTGTTTTACCTCCTTGATGTAAGAGAACTTTATCATATCAAATTGTTAAACAAAGTAAAAATAAATATTAATCTTTGGGAGGGGATTTGTTGTTTCCTATGAATTTGAGAAAATAAGACTCAGTTATTTTGGATAAAGTTATTTTTTTTATTCGATTTTATTTTCGGAAAGACTAGAATGAACATTCATAGTTAAAAGACATCTATTTAGTTTATAGCATTTTTTTTAGTAAAAATTGAACATAAACTTTTAATTTAGATAAGAGTATTATCACTTGAAATATCTTGATATATTATCTTAAATTTATATTTTGATGAAATATTTAAAAATATATATATTACATTTGGAAGATGTAGATTATGTCTCTAAATTTTCATTTTTGGAAGCTTCTTCTTCTATGTTTTAAGTCGGAAATCTTAGGCAATTTAGGCGGCTAAACATGTTGTTATTAAGCAAAGAAAATTATAAATTGATATACAATTAGCAAGTAGGAGTAATTTACAAGTATTGATTTCTCTTTTCGATTTCCAAGTCAACTATCTCATGCCCCCATTATTAATTCCCCTGCCCGATCTAATCCAACTATATATAAATAAAAATATTCAATTTATTATTAGTCTCAAGGACAGACTTGATATTTGAACGTCCATCCAATTGATTGTGAACCCAAAAAGATAACTTCTTAAATTAGAAAGAAGCCAAAGCTTTTCATCAAGTGTTGGGAGAAAAGGTGAAAATGTCCCTTTCAATTTTACATTATGTCAAAATGGCCACCTCTTAATTAAATTATTCTCCTTAAAACTATAAATTGTTAACTAAATAAATTAAAGAGTTGGCATGTAAAAGAATCCATGTTATTAGTAAATGTTACTTGTGCTCCAATAATAATAACCTTTTTTTTCAAAATTGAGATACAAATTTCAAAATATTAAACCATTATTTGATAAAAGAAAAATTATTAACTCATTAGGATAGTTCAAGAAGAAATAGTGATGTATTATGAGACTAGGTTTGATTTTCATTAAAAACGTGTTAAAGTTGAGATAAGAGTTGATTGTGAGGTTGTATTATTTTTCTAAATTAAAAAAAAAAATTATTAACATTAAAAATATAAATCAAACAAGACTTAGTTTAAAAGTAAAGAGATATTAAGATTTAATAAAAAAAAAAAAAAAACAAATGACCCACTAAAGACTTTAAGTTAATTAAAATTAACTTTAAACAAAGAGACACCCTATGTCGCTATAGAAACAGTACAAAAGACCAACAAAGAAGAAAAGTTTTCATTAACTATCTTATCTTATCTAATCTTTGATTTAGATTGAGAAAATAAATAATAATAATAATAATAAAGAGTTTGTCACATAGAACCTTTTACATTATTTTTTGTGATTTAAATATAGATGATATATTGTTGAGTCATTTAATAAGTGGGGGCAAAGGACCATAACATATTATTTTTTGGGGAGCATTTTACTTGATTAATAGATTAAATTGTGTGTTAAATTAAAATTCTATGGTTTTAGTGATAGATTAAACCAACCAAAACACTTAAATTGAACCGAAAACTAATTAAAATGATCAACTAAATGACCGACGGTTTATGAAATCACTAAATTGAATCCAATAGTTTGATTCGTCGGTCTAGTGAAGGTCAAACCGACCGAATGATCATGATTAAAATTAGGGATGGTAATGGGTACCCGTATACCTGATACTCGTAGGTACCCGTATACCTGATACTCGTAGGTACCCGTATACCTGATACACGTAGGTACCCAATGATCGGGTTTGGATATTTTAAATTGGGTTCGGGGTCAAGAATGAGGAGTGAAAAGAATTACTTGATCGGGTTCGGAGTCGGGAATGGAGAGTGCGTAAAACCCAAATCCGATACCTAATACCTGAAATATTAGTATATATATATATATATATATTTGTTAAAATTTTAAATAATTTTTTAAATTTCACATGATAATTACAAATTTACAATAAATATATTATTTAATTACCTATATTCATATTCATACCCATACTTATATTCACACCTACTCCATTCACGACATCATTATTTTAATTTATCTTTCATATGACTCTTAATATTTCATTTCTTTAATAACAAAATATTTTATCTCTCCCCACTTTTCATTTTTTATTTTAAAGATCTAACATTTTTTTTATGTATTTTCTCTCTCTATTCCCTCTTATTTTTTTTTACAAGATCAACATTTCTTCATCTTTACTTCAACTTTTTTTCTAATTTTTTTGGGTTGTTAAACTTCATGTATTTTCTCTCTCTTTATTCATTTTTTATTTTCAAGATCAACATTTATTCATCTTACTTCAATTTTCAATTTTCTTTAATCTTTTCTTTAGTTTTTTTTTTGTGTGTTGAACTTCATGTATGCAATAATAACAAAATATTATTTTTTTCAAATTCTGCAACATAACTATGTAAATAAGTAATATTTTTATTTGTGTTTTTAATATTTAGTTATATTTAGAAAATAAAAAAAATCATATTTTAATCGGGTAATAGAGTACCCGTCAGGGATTAGGTACCCAACGAATCGGGAATGTGATACAATTATAGATACCCGTCGGGTTCGGGGTCGATAATAGAATCGGGTCCGATGACAGGGATGGGTATTTCACTACCTTGCGGGTAGGATACCCGTTGCCATCCCTAATTAAAATTTTAAAATTATATACATAATTTGATTATAACTTATATTTATACTTAAACATTTCTATTTTCAACTGTTAATCTACAACAACAATATACATAGTTATTTGTTTTTCAAAATGAATAAACATAGTAAATATATAGGTATAATTATATTACTTAACAATAATTTGGAGAACTAATAAAAGTGATCAAGCCGAATAAATCGGTCGAAGCAATCTTTTAACCGAATAAATCGAAATTGACTGCTCAAACCGACTTCAACAAGTTTGTTGTGCATTTTGGAGTATAATCTAACCAAAGCAAACCAATTTCACTCATAATTTTAACCAGTAATTTTGGGATAGGGATCCTCTACTACCAAATAAGTCTGCTATCCATGTTGTCTCTCACAAAAAGAGGGGTAATATAGTAAATAAATGAAATAGTTTGTATGCCCATCCCATTGTAAACTCTAACCAGTGCTACATACCTTTAGTTTTCTTTGATTTAATGTTATTTAAATCATGGATTAGTTTTTTTAAGAGTTGGTTATTGTATAGCAAAAATCACAAATTCCATTCCTACCCATTCAAACCGTTAAATGAAAATGAGAGTTATAATTTTGGGGTCATGATAACTTCCTAGGTTTAAAAGAAATTATTTTTAAATAATTAAGTTTTATTTAAATTATTAGAAAAATAGGTTATTTAAATAAACTATTAGAGTATAAATCTATAATGAGTTTTTAAAATAAATAAAAAATTATGCTCATAATAATTTAAATAAAAAAGTTAATTTATAAATTATTGAAACTAATTTTGAATAAATCTTGTCAAATAATATAGTCAAATTCTTATAATAAAAAATGTACAATTTTAAGGACCCGCAATAAACAAATAACGGACAAATCATGGGTGTAACGGGTCACAATCATTGTCCATATACATATTATTATTTCACTTCAAACAATTTAATTATGGGATAAAAATAACATATTTATTACTAGAAGTAGATGTTAAATTTATGGATATATCAAAAATATTTTGTTTAGTATACGAACTTGTTAAAAAAAATTACAAATCTTAAGTCTTAATTGTATTGTTAATTTGAAAAATAATTTGGGTTCTAGTCTCTTTTTTTTTTCTATTTTTCAATGAGATGATATTTGTTAAAAAAAAAATTATCTTCTTCGTTCTTCCTCATTTTTAACTCTCTAAAAACTCAAACCTAAACAAGTTGTACAAGATCTAATCGATTTGGATTTGGTTCTTAAAATATTGGAAATTGAAACAAAAAAATATCAAGTTCAATTGTTTTCGACAAAGGATAAGAATCGGACAAATCATTTCTTATATTTGTGTGTCAATCCTAAATGAGAAGAGAAATACATGAAAAGAGAAGAAAAAGTTAACATAAAAAGAAATGAAAAAACTAATTAATTTCAGTAATTAACTATTTTTTTATTTTAATAAATGATTAATTTTCAATAAATTAATTAAAAATTATATATAAAAATTTAATTAATATATAATACCAAATAACATCTCGTCATTGTTGGATTTGTTTTTTTTAATTATTTGGAGAGAAGAAAATTGTAATGAGAGGTGATGTTTTGAAGACATGGAGATTATTATTATTATTATTATTATTATTATTATTATTATTATTATTATTATAAGTAAAAAGATTTAAAATGATTGATTCATATTTTGGATTTGTTTGTATTGTTCAAGAAAGAAACGATTAAAGATTTAGAAAATAAATTTTGGTCTTCAGTGGAGGATATAATCCAAGTTAATACTATTAGAACACTTTATCTTAAGATTAATATTATTGAATTATCATTATCATTTTTCATTTTAGATGTGTCTGACGAGGATTTAGTAGATTCTAAGTCAGAATATGATGTCAACAAGAATATACAAGTAGAATTATTTACACATAATATGACGATAAATGAAAACAAATCTCCCATAAAGGAGATTCTTGAATTAGAGACTGAAGTGTGGCCCAATGTGCACGAGATTCCACCCATTCCGTATATTTTCCACCCAAGTCTTTATTTATCGAAAAATTACCCACATTGTCAGCTGAAGAAGCAAAATGATCTACCGCAGGGTTATATGCAAGTAGAAAAGCGGGTCTCGAAGCCGAGAAAGGTTCCAACTAGATTTTATCAATAATTGGAAAAATTATTTCTTGTGACATATACTGTATTAGTGAGACAAAAATTCGGAAGATGGATTAATGGATCGTTAAGGATTTATGTATCGTTAAGGATTTATGTAATTTTGAGGTTGTGTGGTTAGGAGGCTCTTGATTCTATAGGGGAGTCAGGTGAAATTCTTGTTGCATGGAATGAAGATATGTATGAGAAATGGATGTTAATTTTGGTAGATACTCGGTTAAAGTTCATTTAAAAAATTGGGAAGATAATTTACGATGGGTAATTATTGTGGTCTATGGATCGGTTCTTACACAATCTAAAACAGAGTTCTTTAATGAGATGAAGAACGTGGCTAGTCTCTGGGAATTACCAATTTTTTTTGCGAGTGGCATGAATGAAGTAAGATTTCCGTCTGAAAGAAAAGGGGCCAATAGGCATAGTAGCCTAATGCGCGAGTTCTCAAAGACAATTGAAGAACTTGAACTTATCGATTTGCCTTTGGAAGGTGGTCAATTCATTTTTAGGAGAAGTAATGGCAATGAAGGTCACGTTCATTCTCTTATCGACAGATTTCTAATTAGTAAATCAATCTTTCGAGGATTTTCTAATATATTTCAAAAGGTCCTACCATGGAGTTGTTCAGATCACTGACCGATCTTAATAGAACGCCGAAAGATGGAAAGAACATGTCGATCATTTAGATTCGAAAATAAATGGTTGATTAAAGAGCACTTTATACTGTGTGTGCAATCGTAGTGGGTGAATTAGTCATCAGTTGATTCTTCGTCGAGTAATCTCTTTGTGAATTTAAGGAAATCTGCATAAACTTATCGAAAGTTGGTTCGTGAGAGATCTTGCTTTATTTTATGCTAAAATTAATGACTTATGTAATGAAATTAATGTCATTGACAGGAATTATGAGATTCGTGAACTCTCCGTTGAGGAGGTTAGTTCTCGGATTCAAAATGTTAGCAAGTTACTCGATATGTGTAAGAAAGAAGAAATTGGGGCACGCCAGCGAAGTAAAGCTACATGGTTAAGAGTCGGAGATAGAAACACCAAGTTTTTCCATGGGATCTCTAACGCGCAAGTAAGAAATAATGTGATAAATTATATCTCGATCGAGGGGAAAGTTTATGGTAGTGAACTTGAAATCTCTACGAGTGTTGTCAAATTCTATAGGGGTTTGTTTAATGCGTCATTTAAGGTCAGACCTAAATTGAATGGTATAAATTTTAATTCAATTAGTACAACGCAAAAAGATATGTTGGAGGCTCGTTTTATGTTGGAGGAGGTTGAGGAGGTCATTAAGGGTGTGGAAGTGATAAAGCGCCAGGATGCGATGTGTTTACTTTTTCTTTTTTTAAGAAAGCGTGACATTTCCTTAGAACTAAAATTATGGAAGCAATTGATCATTTATATCGATTTTCATCATTTGATAAAAGTTGAAACTCTACTTTGATATTTCTCATTCATAAAGCTCTAGGAACTATTGATGTGAAGAATTTTAGGTCTATCAGTCTCGTTTCGTCATTTTATAATATTGTCGCAAAAATTTTTGGTCATAAAGTTGCGGAGGTTGTTAAAGACGGTCATATCTATAATCATATGGCGTTCATCAAACGTCGTCAAATCTATGATGCTGTATTAATAGTCAATGAGTGCATTGACTAAGCTAATTTAAGAGGTGAAAATGTGATTTTGTCAAGTTTTAAATCGAAAAAGCTTATGATCGTGTCAATTGGGAGTTTTTATTTGATGCAATGGACAAAATGAGAATGAGTGCGAAATGGATTGGTTGGATTAGATTTTTCCTCTCGACGGTTAAGTTTTTTTTCATTGTTAATGAAAATTCTCAGGGATTTTTCGAGAGCTCCGGAGGGATCAGACATGGTGATCCACTCTCTCCTTTTTTGTTTGTCATTGTTATGGAAGCTCTCTAAAAATGATGGCTTTCGTAGAAAACTCGGAACTCGTCCATGGAGTGAGTTGTGGGTCAACAAGATATCCTTTCGTCATATCACATTTTTTTTCGTTGATGACACGCTCTACATGGTTCATGCTACTTATAGGAATTTTAAACACCTTCGAGATATTTTATAGTTATTTGGTGCATTTTTCGGTCTTCGAGTTAATTTTAATAAATCATACATATTTTTTTCAAATTATGTTTCGAATAGAAGAAGGATAAGTTTGGAAAATGTATTTGGGTTCAGAATTGGTGAACTTCTTTCAACGTATATTGGTATGCCATTAGGTGCTAAATTGTGATCCAAGGTCTTTTGGGACCCGATTATTACTAAAATGGAATGTAAATTGTCTAGATAGAAAATTAAAATAATCTTGAAAGGGGGTCGGTTAATCCTCATTAAGAGTGTGTTGTCATCTATGCCCATATATATGATGTCGTTATTCATTCTTCCCAAGAGTGTGGCAGTGAAAATGGAGAGAATAATGTGTAAATTTCTATGGGATCTTCTAACTCATCGTTTTGTCATCTAGTTAGTTGGGATAAGGTTAAATATTTCAAAATTCAAGAAGGTCTAGATATTCGAGGTCTTATTTCTTTTAATAAAGCTCTTCTATCAAAATGGTGTAGTAGATTTGTAATGGAGTTAAATAGTATTTGGGCATCGATAGTCAGATATAATTATGGTAATGATTGGTCTAGTTGGTTCACCAAAATGTCTAATTATCTAGCGGGGTGTAGCATTTGGAGGAGAATTTATCCTATGTGGAAAAGTTTTTGTGAGTAGTCTAGATTCATTATAGGGGATGGTTCTTCAATTAGATTTTGGGACGACATTTAGTGTAGTGTCAAAAGTCTACCTACAACGTATCCTAAGCTTGATTTCATTGATATCTTTAGACATGTCACATGTATGGACATGTTTGATTATTGGTCTAGTGGTTTCTCTAACCGAATTAGAAATAGAAGGAGATTAAATATTATGGAGACTTCGTCTCATAATAGAGTTTACTTTTTGTAAGACGCAAATAAGTGTCACCGTTTGAACAAGATATTATGCGTTGACAAGATATTGATAGTTTCCATGTGGGGCATTTCTACAAGTTGTTCTCTAAGATGATTCCATATAATTTTTATTAGGAAAAACTTTGGGAGTCAAAGATTCCATCCAATATCTCGTTCTTTGGAATGAGCATTATTCATTGTGGAGTTCTAACATATGATATGTGCATGGAAAAAAATTGTATTATGGTTAAGTGTTGTCGTATGTGTCAAGAAGAGGTTGAATCGGCAACTTACTTACTTTTGTATTATCGATGGGTGACTAGTATTTGGAGCATTTTATGGAGTATTACTGGGATTCATTGAGTGATGCACGAGTTTTTAGGTAGTTGTTGATAAGTTTGAATTAATGCGACTAAAATGACAGACCTACATATTTGGGTTATCATCCTAATTTTTTTTTGGTGGACTATTTGGTTGAAGAGAAATCGTCAAACTTTCAATGATCGTAGTCGTCTGATGCATATCATTCATAATACTATTAGTATGACGTTTTTTGAGATTCGTTCAAGAAAGTCAGTAGAGTCTATTGAAAAGTTAATCGTTTTTTTCGAAAATTTACGAGTTCGATAATTATTTAAGTATTATTTTTTTCTTTTTTTATTTGTTATTTTTATGTCATGTTTTGTGTTTAAATTATTTTTATTTTTAATATATAGGCAACTTTTTTTTAAAATAAAATAAAAAATCAAAACTAATAAAGTAAAAAAAAAGTTGTGGTGTTATAATATTGTTAAAGAGTGATTTAAACTTGTTTATTAAGCCTAATTTAAAATATTTATTTATTTATTTATATTAATAATTTATCTTTTTTAGATTCATTAATAATTTCTTTAATTTACTTATTAATTCAAAAGATATGTTTTAGCTAATTTAATTTTTTAATATAATTTTGAGAAAGTAACCATAATATTAAATAATTAAATATATATTATATTTGTATGAATAATAAGAGTAAAAATGAATAAATCAAATAAAACAGCATAAATAATTTTTTAAATAATATAATTATGTTTTTTTTAAATATTAAAAAGGAAAAAATATTCAATTTCATTTTTTTCAATTTCATCTTCTAGTAAATAACTAGTTCCCTCTTAAAAGACAATTTCAAAATGAATAGCCTAATATTATATTGAAATTGTTTGAAGAGAAAATGAGGAGGTTGATATTTTTTAATCTCTCACTGGATTTGATTTAATATATTTTAGATTATTAATTTAATATTAAATTAAATTATTTTTATTTTTAATTATATTTTGTTTCTATTTAAGGTCATAACTAGAGGTGCAATGGTAGTTCTTTTCTATTAAAAAAAATATATGAAATTTTAGAATATTAATATGTTGACTATGGAAGACTATGAAAAATAATTTAATATTAAATGATGATTAATGATAATTTATAATTAGATTATGTTGTTTGATTTGGAAAAATTATTAATATAATTTTTAATTACATTTGAATTTATATATTTTTTGGTAAATAATTAAATTGTGCAATTTATCAATTTAGAATAGTAAATTAATGAGTGAATTTTTTTAATTAAATATAATAAAATAAATTATTATTTATAAATTTGAATTTTTTTATTATTAATTTTTTTTATATTTAATAAATCTGAGAGAATAAATTATTGAGCATGGCAAGAAATGAATAATTTTAAAAAAAACACTTATATATATATATATATATTAAATTAAAGAAAATGTATATTTATTTTTTTAATTATAAAAAATATATATATATGTAACATATATATTATTTTAATAATATATAAATAATTTAAAATTTTATTTATAATAATTTAATATAGAAAGAATTGTTTTTTCTTATAGAAAGAAATTTTATTAAATATTTTATAGAAAATATTAAATACATTGTGAGATTACATGAATCGTGAGGCTGTAAATCTTCAATGCTTCACCTATTCACTACTCAAAATTAAAATATTTTATATTTTTACCAATTTTGTAATCCGAATGAAATATATTTGTAACCCATACATAAATTTGACAGTTAATAAAGTTATTATAAGTAAATACTATATATATCTTGAATAGGTAGATTATCTAAAATATTTAATTTGAGATCTGATCATGTGATTATCATCTAAAATATTCTCTAACTTTTTACTTTTTTTTATTCAAATAAACAGAGATCAAACAAGACCTTCGTGTGTTCTTACGAATACAATTCATTTTAAAACCGTAAAAAATCTCAAAATATATTATATAATATATATATATAGTCACCATCTTCACCATTTTCATATGAAAGAAAGAAAAATGTCGTCTTTATCTCTCTTCACCATTCAACAATTCATCTTTCTCTTTATCTCCCTCTCTTTTCTCCATGCACTAATCTCTCATTTTCTTCGCCGGCGCTCCAAATCTCCGGCCAACGGCGGCCCACCAACATATCCGATCATCGGATGCCTAATCTCCTTCTACCAAAACCGCCGCCGTCTTTTAACCTGGTACACCCAACTCCTCAACGAATCTCCCACACAGACAATCATAATCAGCCGCCTTGGAGCTCGCCGGACCATCGTCACCGCCAACCCAGAAAACGTTGAGTATATTCTTAAATCCAACTTTGATAATTTTCCAAAAGGCAATCCATTTACTGAAATTCTCGGCGATTTTCTCGGTATCGGAATATTCAACGTTGACGGCGAGCTATGGCACACTCAGCGTAAGTTAGCCAGTCATGAATTCAGCGCAAGATCGTTAAGAGATTATGTTTTGAAAGTGATTGAAGATGATGTTAATAATAAACTTCTTCCTGTTTTATCTTCGGTTGCTGATGATTATGAGAATGGAAGGAAAAGGATTGTTGATTTGCAAGATCTGTTGAAGAAACTGGCTTTTGATATTGTTTGTAAAGTTTCTCTAGGATTCGATCCGTCTGTTTCTGATTCTAGTTCGGGTTTGGCCGGAGCTTTTGATGCGGCGTCGGCTTATAGCGCGATTAGAGGAGCTGAACCGGTGGCGGCTGTTTGGAAGATGAAGAGGATGTTTGGGATTGGAACAGAGAAAAAGCTGAAAGAAGCAGTTGAAGAGATACATTCTTGTATGAAAAAGATAATCAAAGAAAAGAAGGAGAAGATTGAATTACAGAGTAATAATAATAATAACAAAGATGATCTTCTGCATAAGATGATAATGGCAGGTAAGGAAGAAGATGAATTAAGGGATATGGCAATAAGTTTCGTGATGGCCGGACGGGACACAACTTCGTCGGCGATGACATGGCTGTTCTGGCTTCTTTCAAATCATCCAAAAGCAGTGAATGAAATTGTAAGAGAAGCTGAACAGTTCATGGAGATGAGTTCACATTACGATGGGTTGAAAGAGATGAAGTTCTTAGAAGCTTGTTTATGCGAAAGCATGAGACTTTATCCACCGGTGGCGTGGGATTCGAAGCATGCGGCGGTGGATGATGTGTTGCCGGATGGAACGCCGGTGAATGGTGGGGATAGGGTGACTTATACCGCTTATGGGATGGGAAGAATGGTGAGTTTGTGGGGAGAGGATCGGATGGAGTTTAAACCGGAGAGGTGGGTGGCGGCGCCGGAAAACGGCGGCGGCGGCGGTGGTGGTGGATTGAAGAAGGTTAGTGGTTATAAGTTTCCTGTGTTTCAGGCGGGGCCGAGAATTTGTCTAGGGAAGGAGATGGCGTTTCTTCAAATGAAATATGTAATGGGTTCGATTTTGAGGAGGTTTGAGATAATTGCAGTGAAGAATGAAGAGGAACCATTGTTTGTGCCATTGTTGACAGCTCATATGGCTGGTGGTTTGCAGGTTTATGTGAAGAAGAGATAAAAAAAAAAAAAAATAGTTTTTACTAATATAATATTTAAATCATTTTTTGTTGTTTTATTGATCGATGATCATATATATGACATTTATTATTCTGAGATGTAATGGTATGGACAGCACTACTGAGTTTTTGTTTTATGACGATCATCCCTATGTTGGATGACATTTCAGTGGGCGGATCAGGTTTGGGTGTTTGATTCTACTTAATCTTGTCTCATTCCGGTCGAACCAGGAAAAAACCGGACGACGGATTCATCTATATTCTTTTCTGATATTTGTTTGAACAAACAATGTAACAAGATAGTTTGGGATCTCCTTGTCTTTTTAGTATTTTTGAACTAGTTAATTCTTTATTTTTCATTAACTTTAATTTGTTTATTTACATATTGTGCTTAAATTATTATAATTTTTTTTATGATTTCAAAGGAATATTTTAAAATATATATTAAACTAGTTTTTATTTATTTATATACATACTTGTTCTATATTTAAACTAATTTTTTATATAATATTTTTTTCATAGATAAACTAATTTATAATATTTAATTATTATTTATAACATTTAATTTTTTATATATTATTTCTTTATTATTATATGAAAAAATTAGTGTAAATATAAAAGATATATATATATATATATATATATAAAATAAATTAATATGAAAGTCTGTAACAATTTGTGAGATGTAAAATAACAAAAAGTTTTTCAATACTCAATTATTTAATAAAGATAATATTTTTGGTCGGGTCCCGACTCGAGATAGGGTGCTAAATTAATATTTTGTTAAATTATAAGATAATACATTTTTAATAATTTTTTAGACCCCATATAAAATATAAATTAATAATTCCTTATATATAGCATATTACATGAATGATTTATGAAGGTTTCTTGAAAAATGACTCAATTGTCTTTTGTTTTTTTTGTTGAAATCAATTTCCCATTAAATGTCGTCTCTAATTTTCTTTAGCATGCTAAGAACTTCAGGTGTTGTTTTCTAATAGCTCAACAAGAAATTATTTAATGTGATTGTCGCTTTAATAGCTTCGTTTCGCGAAGGGGGCTCCATTGTAGAATTTTTCTTCCAACCATTTTTTAATTAAGTTGGCGAACATATTCTTCAAATAACACACCAGTCATCCAAGCTCGTTTGTTAGCACGGTACTCACAGTTCAGACTGTTCAAGTTTACATTCTTCAAGCACCTTGGTTTAGCATATTTCCCAATAATCTATAAAGGAAGTTTTTCCGAACCGACCTCATTACAGCAAATAGCAACAGTTAGTCTTTCTTTGTCTTGATTTTTCCCTTCAAGCTGCATTGTTGCAAGGGAATGATCCGGTTAAAGTCTAAAAACAAATATGTTTAAGATCAAAACATGTAAATAATTACATCACTAAAGTACAAAATATAAAATAAAATACAAGGCTGATTTCATTAATAAAAAAACAAACTTGTTTCATCCATATTAAAGATGTCTTTCATTTCAAACTGATTAACTTTGTCTCTTATGGATTTTAATTTGTCCTCCATGCCCTCCATTTCAACAAATCCACTCTCTCCGAAACGCCGGAAATTTTTAATTCCATATCTTGCTTTGAACTTTCCAAGCCAACCAATAGAAAAAGTAAAGTCTGGAGCATCCACTAGATACATATCTTTCATGAACTTTTTCGCCTTCTCGATGATTAGTTCACATGTCATATTCACATATTCTTGATATTGAAGAATCCATTCATAGAGAGATTTTTCTAGGTCAGGAAATTTTGTCGGTTTGTGTCGTTTAACATCGTCTCTTTCGGGAGCAAGTGAGAGATACTCTAAAGAACGCTTAACTGTATTCGATATTGTCGCTTGACTCACCTGCAAACCATAGTTACTATGAACTCATTCTTGCAATTGCTTTTGAGTGAGACTTGGATTATCCTTGTTGTGCTTGCATAATGCTCTTCGAATCTCGTCTGTCATTGTTGTTTTTTTCACACATTTAAGATGAAAGTCATGTTATGTGTATGATTTGTTTGTGTTAACTTACAATATTTTGATCTTGTTTATATATAAAATATTTTTAATGTCTATAAAGTGATACATTGAACAAGAAGCATAATAAGGTGAGAGATTGAACGTTTCTATCAATTTAGGTCATTCATTTGATTCATTTGATATACAGTACATGCATTGTATACAATAATTAAGTGGAAGTTTAAAAATGTTTGTAAACTAAGTATTTTACTATAAATTAATAAAATATTAATTAATATATAAATTATTGATTATTAATTTATCGATTAATTAATAACTCTTTTAATTAATTAATTTTGGTCGTTCCAAGTGTATTATCTTATAGAGTTTCTGCTGATAACCAAATATTTGTTATTAATTTACAAAATATTTTTTTATTGAAGAATTAATTTCTTATTTATGTTTTGATTGAATGTATTCAATTTTTTCTCAATATTTTTTCTCGTTCAAATATTAAACTAGGATGACAATGAGTATCCATATTATTCGATACCGTGAGTACCAATGGTCGAGTTCGAATATATTACATTAGAGCCGGGGTCGGGAAAGGGAGTGTATTCGGTCGAGTTTAGACATGAATAGAGTGTGAAACCCAAATTCAAAAGTCTGACTATATTAATATTAATTTTTCTTACTAAGGCAGATTGTATATCACAAACATCATAATAAATAACATAATTTATTTTACTTTAACTAAGTTCCACCAACTTTATTTTTTATAATATTCTTAAAATTGTTATTTTATCTCATTAGTTAATCTCTATCTTATTTTATATATATACATATATATATATATATATATATATATATATATATATATATATATATATATATATATATATATATATATATATATATATATATATATATATATTCTAGTTCTATCATACTCAATCTTATATCTTCAATATTTAGTTTTTTTTTCACCTTTATTCTAACATTTCTTTCCATTCTATTAATAACAAAATTGTTATTTTTTTGTAAGTAAGTAAATAATGTTTTATTTTTTTTTAACATTTCGATATTACTAATTTTAAAGTTATATATTATTGAATTAAGTTAGGTTTATTTTTTTATCTTAATCGGGTAATGCGGTACCGACGAATCGAGAATGATTATAGAAATAAAGATATATTACCATCTCTGGTTAAATAAATTATTATTATTATTACTTTTATATTTTATAAATTTCAACCCTAAAATATTAAATATTTATAAATTATAAAAAAAAATTGCGTAGAGTGGGTTCATATCAGGATTATAAGAATGTATAAATGTAAAGAAAACAATCAATCAATCCGCAATGCATTCACCTTTTTAGTAAACTTTAATAACTTTGATGTTTAAATGAAATAATTTGTATCTTTGTCATGGGCTGGGAGCTGGGTTTCGAATGTCCTTTCCTCTACCTTATTATTCCTTACCCATAACTTCTCTTCTACCAAAAGACTTAATTTGGGTAGTATGTCTACTTGCTCCACAATCATTTCAACATCTCTATGGCACAATGAACTTAAATTTTGCTTAATTTGGTCCAAATATTTTTTCAAAGTTGTGGATTATGACAATCCCTAATTATATCATTAGAAGGCATACACTAGATACTTATTCGATCCACCAAGCTTGAAATGGGTTGTCAAATTCAACATTTCTTCAAGAAAAATACATTCATAGAGTGATATTGACTTCATAGAGTGTTCTGTGAATATCTTAATAGTTTTAAGAGTGTAAACTCGGTTTATTGACCGATATGCATATCTAAACCACTGACGTACCGTCGTTTTATCGGTTAGACTTTAACCGTTAGAGAATCAGTTTGGTCGTTGATGTACCGTCGGTTTATAGGTTTGATCGGTTAGACTTTAACGGATAGAAAATCAGTTTGGTCAATTTGGTCGGTTTAATCTGGTTCATCTATTGACAAATTTATTAAAATATATTAAAAATACATATTTTCATGTATATAAATTAACATATACAAATAATATGAATAAAATATGATAACATAATTCATGATTCAGTAAATTATTTTTAAAACATAAATGGATTCTATAATTTTTTTTAAATTAAACATTATAAATTACACTAAAAATGAATGAAATTAAATTGGTCTATTACCTAATATTATTCTTACTCATAATAGATAATATATTTGATAATGTATTAACATATTTTTACCTTCATGATATTCTTTTATTATTATTATTTTAAAAAGTATATTATGACCTAATAATTATAATACATTACTTATCATCATCAATTTAATTATTGATTTAATGTTTGAATTTTGTTTCCGCCTTATTTAAATATTACATTTTAAACTAAATATTTGATTGGTTTGAACGGTTTTAGTGGCTTTCGTGGCACTGAAACCGATAAACCGAATAATTGAGATTGATTTGGTAAAAATAAAACCGTAATGAATTCAATTTAGTCAGTTTCAGTTTGATTTGAACAGTTTGATCGATTTACTTCCACCATTATCTAATTTCATTGAAAAATGGTAAATAATTTTCTTTAAAAACATCTTTATTTTATGAAATTCTCATTCAAATAATAATTTTATGATATATACATGGAGACATATGTTTATAGATTTATTAACCTACTAATCTTATTTGATTCAATTTATTTCAATAAATTATCAATAAATCACTCTCTATTATTTAAACTAACATAAATCATATTATTCAATCTATTAATCAAAATATTTAAATACCTTCTTATTTTTACAAAAAATTATTATTTTTTCTTTTTATTAACTCCTTAATTATTCATATAACTCAATCCCAACATTTGAGATTTATTTAAATTTATATAAAAAAAAAATCATATCGATAAAGAAAATAAATAATTTATTTGAGTTATTAATTAGTTTAATGATGGTATTTTGTATTTAATAAAATATATATTGATTAGATAAAATGAATGGGTTTAAAAAGGAAACAAGACAGTGATAAGAAAATTTTTAAGTAAACAAAACCAAAAAAAATTAAGCAGCATCAATTGAGCTATTATATTTCAAACTCATACTCAAATCCAAATGCAAAATTTGTTTTGAAATGGGCAACAATATATAAATGAATGTGTGAAGGATTTCTTCTCTTTGAACAATACTTACTAAAGCTTTCAACATTCATGATATGATTTGAGTGCAAGTAAAAGTTGAAATTTTGATGTGTTTTGTCAAAATGTTGAAACAACTCAAAGCCTGCTGCTGCCTCTATAACCATAATTAAGTACAAAGTTGACACCAAATTACACTAACAAACCACTCTTATTCCATTCTTGGCTTGAAAATCATTTCATTTCAAGCTACCATAACCGAGCAATTATGTATGAAATGACTTAACTTATGGCTTTCACTACCAAGAGGCTTCCAAAAAAGTTCATCTTCTTCAAGACAAGGCCTACAAGTAAAGATTGCCATAGTACTAGCACCTGGATAAGAAGAAGAAGCACCAATAACAAGCAATTCACTCCCCAAAGACTTGAAAGCCACTCCCCATCCACTATTAGAATCAGCTCTAACCGGAACAGGTCCCAATTGTTTCCAAACATTACTCCCTTTCAAATAAACCTTCAGCTGGTTACTATTCGCCTCAAGCGAATACAGCTCGTTGTTCACAACCGCTAACAGAGGAGGAGATTGCGACGTCAAGACCGGGTTATCCCTCAACATCCCAGGTATGATCTCCCATCTGTTTCTTCCCTCGTCGAAGAACTCCCCGCAAGTCAATTCGCCTTCTTCGTTCCTCCCACCAATTACGTAGAATCTTTTGTCCATGTAAAAACCAGAACAAAGCTGTCTCTTTTTCTTCATCCTAGGTAGCGCCTCCCATGATTGGCTCTCGTTGTTGTATCTCTCCGCCGTATCGAATACATCTTTCGAGTCTAGACCGATCCCACCAGCTACGTAGGCGGTTTCACCGAAAGTGGCGGAGGCGAATAAACACCTGGGGTTCTTCATCGAAGGACCTTTAGACCATGAATTGGTGGCTAATTCGTATCGCCATATTACTAGACCGTCGATCTCCTTTCCAGAAACGAAGAGATTGGTTCCTGCGCAGAAGGTTTCTTTATCGCCGGATATGAAACAGGAATCGGTTTCGAAATTGGGGAGGTTTTTACGCGTCTTGAAATCGCGATCGAAAACGCACCAGTTAGTTTCGCCGCTAACTAACATGAAAACTGAGGATTCCTCAACTCCAATCTCCCTTCTGATCTTAAAGATCTCGCCTTTCTTTAAAAGAGTTAGGAATCTCTTGTTTACTAAACGGAATTTAAGATATTCTGATCTGGGTACTCTTGCTAATATCAAGTTCTCTATCTCATCGCTAAGTGATGGAAAATCTGCATCCTGAGATTCATGTTCTTGATCTGTAGGTGGGGAAAGTTTGAGCCAGTTTTTGTCTAAAACACAACCATTCTCCATCTCACAAAGCCTAATAATCTTGTTTGGTGGAGGACTGTTATGGATCTTACTTCTTCTACCTACTAGACCACCACTCTTGCTCAAACCCTCCATTTCTATTTCAACCATTGATTGATCGATCGATGAACAAAGTACCTACTACCCACCCATATAATGAAACCAGAAAACAGATCAAACAAATCAAGTTTGAGACCAACAGGGAAGTGGGTACTGGATGAAACAAAAAGAAAAAGAAAGAGAAAGAGAAAGAGGGTCCGCGTACCAAATTAGAAGTGTGCAGTTTATAAGGGAAGAGCAGAAATTAATCTTCTTCTTCTTCTTCTGCCATAAAATGGATTTGACCGACCCAATCAATCAATCTCTTTAGGTTAACAAGGGGTTATCTATCAGCTGGAGGCAGAGGATTGGGTAAACCAAAAAATCTTCCCTGAAAAATACAAGAAAGAGAGAGGGTGTGAGGAGGAGAGAGAAAAGGAGGTGCGGCCATTAAAGCACCGAAGGGTGAGGGTAAGAGAGGAGAGATTCTTGGCATCCCATTTGCTGAATTTATGCATAAATTAATGGGGGAATTTCCCATTTAAAATTTTACTCCTATAAAGAAAGAAAAGAAAGAAAGAAAGAAAGAAGAAAGAGAGAAGTGCCACCAGCAACAACTTCGAATTCCGGAAAGTAGGGTTGGGAAGAGAGATAATAGAGAAACGGCGGACTTGCTACAACTTATTCTACTTTTCTTCAACTATACCCCTTTTTTTTCTTTTTCTTTTCTTTCTAAAGTTCAAAAGTCTTTTTATTTTTATTTTTGGTGGAGAAAATAAAGTTCATAAGTCTCTTTAAATTAATTAAATTAGGTAATATAATTTCAATCAAGAAATAAGTATTGTTATAAAATCCCCCAATATATATATAGTTTATATGAAATAGTGTCTTTTAACTATTAATACTTCACAAGAAGTTAGTGATTCTCCTCATTTATAAGTGACTTTTTTACCATTTAAGTTACTATATAACATGTAGACAAGTTATTGGTTACACTTTCTCTCAATAAAACTTAATAAAACTTGTTGACTATAAGTATGTAAATTGAGTTTTTCATAATTGTAAAACGGCTACACTGTTAAAAAGTTTCATTATTAGTGTGGTAAAACAATTTCATCAACTATAGATCTGATATTGATTATTGAGAGAGTTTTAACTTGATTTTCAAGTCTATCATGGTCTTTTTAAATTGATATCGATAATGCATTTAAATATTAGTGGTTTTCTTGAGGTTGACTATATTATCCCATGGCCCAGTCAAAGTTTAAGGTGCCATATTAAAACATAATAAAAAAAATGTATTCTTATTTTTTTATTTAATTTGTATTTTATATTAAAAATATATAATAACTTTATATTTAGATTAAGAAAAAGTATTTTAGTTGATTAAGGAAAAAAGATAGGGCCTAATAGGTGAGGCCCCTAGACGGCTGTTTAGCTCGTCTCACCCTAGATCGTCCTACATGATCCGACCTTAAGGATTCTTGCCTTTAGAACTCTCTCATCATATCTACCTAGATAAATTTGTTTAAGAACTTTTTTTTAGGCATTTTTGAATCTATCTCAATGATTAATTTGAAGTTAAAGATTATTTTTCCTCACAATCATACTAACTAAAATTGAAGACTACCAAATATATAATTCAATATAGGTTGCTACAAGGTTATATATATAGAAGGAAACATCTTCTTCTTTTATATATTGTGTACAAAACCCACTAATATAGTTGGTTGGTTGAAAAATGATCGATTTCAGTTAGTCAATCACAACTACAAACTTCTTATTACTTTATTTAAAATTGAAAAAAAATAGATGGTAATTTAGAGATTGTATAGTTAAAAAATTAATAAAACTGACCTTATACTATCAAATAATGTGTTATTTTTATTTTTTTAGAATATAATTGATTGTTTTAGTGTCTCTAAAATTAAGCTATAATTATTTGAAATATAAAATAATAACAGTTTTATGCCATCAAAATTTATGTCAACATCTACCTAAAAAAAGTAAGAAGAGAGCTCATTTGAACTATTTTGTTCTAACAAATAGTCTAACTTATCAAATCGATTTTGACTCCATAACCACCCCGATTCAAACTTCACCAAAAAAAATAAAATAATATTTTTCATAAAAACACAGAGATTAGACACCGCAAAATTTAGAATTACAACTTACTAAGTCTAAGAATCAAAAAAAATATAATAATAAAAAGAGAATAATGTAAAAAGAAAGAAGTGATTAGTAGTCCAAGAAGAAGAAGATAATATATAGTAATAGGAAAAAAGCCATAGTTGGGCAGTGGCACCTCATTTGTAGTAAAAGTTTGACAATCAAGGAGATCAATGGAGTTGATTAAGTAAGAAAGGCATCAAAGATGGAATAATTTAATATTAATGGCCACCACCCAAAAGATTTAGTATTAATTAATAATTAATTAATCCCCTATCTTTTTAATTAGCTTTTACAATTATCAAATCATAGCTTTGGCTTTGGCTTTTCAAATTGTTTGTTTAAAAAAATCAAACCTGATGTGCTGTCTTTCCACCTATTAGTGGAGTGGATTTGCATTTCACCTTCTTATTTCTTAATTATTTATTTTGTTTGCTTTTTTAACTATTAATTAATTAATTTATTAAGTTTCATTTATATATATACTTGTGAAGCTAAGCTTGCCATGTACATTTGATGAATGGAGGAGGGGTCAATATTTTAGTGCACCTAATTCAGCCTTGAGCACACAGATTAGGATTTCTAATGAGGAAGGTGATATGCTTAATTTAGTATTTTAATCTAATGCCAGAATATTTTTAATAATTAATTTTCAGAGTTTTGTATTGCCCCCCACTAATCATATTCTAAGAATACTATTTATACCCTTAAATTTATGCAAAATAGCCAAATATATCAAATCAAACAAAATATTACATCATTTTATTATTACATCTCCTCTCTCTCCTCTCCTCTCCTCTCCTCTCCTCTCCTCTCATTTCAATTTTATTGTTAAAAAAAAATCATTTTAAAATTTTATAAAAAATCTTTAAAATAACTGAAAGTAGTAAATATTTATATGAGCTTGAACTCAACTTTAATATTAAATAAATCCGACTCGAACTTAGTCAAATTCAAACTTTGACCAAACTTTGACCGAGCGACTCGCAAGCCCAGTTTGACTCATTTAGAACCCAGTACGAGGGGAGTTGTTTTGATTAAAAAAAATACTTAAATTTAAATGAATGTTACGTTGTTAGAACTTAAAATCAATTACAAAATTTTGAACTAATATTTTTTTAATAATTTATTTTTTTTAAATGAAAGCATGACCTATTATAATTACAATGAGGCCAGAAATTAAATTGGATTGAAAAATAACCCTTAATCAGAATTACTAAAGAATTAAAAGCCCAACTCAGAAACATGCAAAGCAAGCTGCTTGCTTGCTTGCTTCCATTTCGATTCCCTAGGCGGCCATCATCATAGCCGACGCCATTAGCGTCTGAATCCGCTGAAAAAGCACTATGATGAGATGATCAGAAGAAGAACCAAGATCGACAATCATACATACATGGCTGCTTCTTCAATCTCCAATTTCTTTTCTCTCTTCACCTCGTTAGCATCGCCGCCCGTGAAACCTCTGTTACCTCACTTTTCCTTCTTCTCTCCGATTCAATCGAGTGAGAAACCTGACTTAATAACCCCCCTGCGTGTAACCCACAAACCCAATTATGTGAATTCCATGTCGGTCGCGTTCCCATCTCTCGCCAATGCCAATTTGATGTTTTTCAAGTCTGGATATAACGTACAGATCATAGTTAGGGAAAATGATTCGGAAGAGAAGATTGTAGGTCAGTTTAAAAGGGAGGTAATGAAGGCTGGGATCATTCAGGAAAGCAAACGCAGGATGTTCTTTGAGAACAAGCAGGATGAGAGGAAGCGCAGGACTCGCGATGCTGCTAAACGCAATCGCCGGAGGTTTTCTTTTCTTTCTTTCTGTCTGTCTGATATAATTGATTTGTTAAGGTTTCCATATCTGCAAAGAATTGATTCTTGTTCCATGTTTCAACTGTATTTGCAATGAAATCATAACAAGTTCTTGGTTTTGGTATTGATTGATTCTTGTTAAGTATTTAGCTGTAACATAGACTGAATGGTCCAGTTAAGTTTGTTTTACAATTGGGTTATGGAATTGTGTATGCAGACGGCCTCAACAAAGAATTGCATTACAAGATAAGCAGGAGGAGGAGGAGACCTCAAAGAGTAAGAAGAAACAGCAAGAGGATGAAGATAACTGGGAACTTCCCTGAAGAGAATGTCTGCCCATATTGATGACTGTTTCAGGATTTATCTAGTTTGGATTCCTGCAATACATATGTGTGTAAGTTTCCCTTCTTGAATGGATCTTGTTTTTCACTGATTACTATTCAACTTTCTTTTGTTCAAACATGGTGTCTAACTTTGACTGTAATAATGCAACTTTGGTTAGTGAAGATCTGGGAATAGGATATGATTGAAAAGAATGGAAAACAATTTGAATGATTTTTTCTTTTGAGTTTTAGGAAGCTAGCCGGATAGCCTCACTTGATTGAAGTTAGGAATTTCTTAGTGAGAATCGAACATGAACGAACATGAACATGAAACCGAGTTTAGTATTAAGAGGCTACCTTACAAATCTGCCCAAATGAGGAAATATTAAGAGAAGCATGAGTAACCATAAAGTTAAGACTGATATTGTTTTATAAGATTTACAAGCATATATATCAGTAATGCAATTCATAGTGTATAACATTACAAATACACTATTTAGTAATATGATAATCTCTATTCATAGGACTTGGGGAAATCTGCTAAAGAGTAACAAGAATTGAGCTGGCCTAACCCACCCTAAAATGAAATGATTGAGTCACAATTCATTCTTTCAAATTTCTCGGGTGAAGACAGACTGATGACCACAGGGGAGCATGTAATATTCAAAATCCTATGTCTCGACATCCAAACTCCGACCTTAAACCTTATCCTAGCAATGACTTTGACATCAACCTCGACCTCCCGAACAAACTTCAAATTTTGGGTCACATTGCTATGAAGCCCAACTTGTTGCCCCACAAAGTCGAAATCAATTACACAAGTTACATTCTTAAGAGGTTGGTAAAATGGGCTTAAAGAAGTAGAAGCCAGGACATCGCCATTGTAATAAACAAAGGCATGTGTTTTTTCAAAGTAAATTAAGACTTGACCGGGTAGCAACGAGATGAGCAAGCCCGTGGCAACGGTTAATAAGAGAAGTGCGACGGCCAATAAACACGGACTGGGGGCTTGGAAAGTTCGACTTTACTGGCCATTATAATAACTTGCGAGGAATTCATTGTAGAGTGAAGTGAAGTGATGAGTGTGTAGGTTTTATAAGAGACTAAAAGATATGCTTTGCTTGAGGAAAGAGTAAAGGATCGAGAATCATGAGTTTTTATACATGCTTTGCTTGAAGAAAGAGGAAAGAAATGAGAGATATTCAAACTCTATGGTTACAAATACATAATTTTATTATCTTTAAATACTTCTTTTTGTTAAATATATCAAATACCAAAGAATAATAATTTGATGACAACTATTTATATACTGTATATATTTATTTATTTATGTTATTTATTGAAATCAATTAGAGTTGAGTATTTTATCCAAAGTTAAAGTTTGACTAATTTGTAAAAACAATCCTTAATCCGAATTTATAATAATTATTTTAGTACCGGAGTGAATTGAACTTATTAGCTTCAAAACAACATTGGTTAATTTAAAAAACAAAACAAAACAATAATGTTTAATTCATTAGGTAAAAAATGAAGTTCATGGGTCTTCATGAGTAAATTAATTAGTTTAAATATGTTATTTTATACAACATATTTTTTACATTTTCATTTCAATATGGAATAACATACATAATAATAATAATAAATCACATTTCTTATATTTCAACTAAATTAAATCTCATAACTAGATTGTTAAAAAAAATTAAATCATTTTTTCTTAATTATTATAAAAATATTTGAATTAACCGACCAATTGAAAATATTCAAATTCACCGATCAGTTTGGATATAAATTTAATATAAATGAATTACTTATTTATATACATTTTTATTTTCATAACATAGTTTTCATTGCTACATTAGTTCCTCTATATTTTAAAAAAATAAAAAAATATTTCTCTCTTTGCAATTGTCAAGGACAATTAAATCAGATTACATACTTAAGAAATAAGAAAGATATTGATAATGTAGATATATATATATATAACTAATAATGCAGCCCATTAAATCAAAACAATCAATCCGTAGTAGAGTTAAGACTTAAGACCAATTCTCTCTACAAAAAGTAATTCTCTCCTCCTAGATTCTCAGGATAGACATTAAACCAAACAAGGACGACAATAATATGTAAGCGTTTTTTTTATGGAGATTAACACACAAATTGATTTTGTTAAATGGTTCAAACTATCATATATGAAGGGTAAAATAAAAGATATTATATTTGTGAAGTCTTTTTGCCCTTACCTATTTTTGGTAATGAGAAACCCATCTCCATATTAGATGAGGAATGAGTTTATGAGCATTACAGGTATATAGTTTCATTCGTCGATTCGTTAAAAGGAATGTTTATAATCATATACAACATGAGACACATGCACATACTTTGTGGAGTAAATTTGAGAATTTGTATGATTCAAAGACAAGAAATAACAAATTATTTTTGCTCCAAACGATTATTTATTTGAGATATAGCGATAATGTTTTAATGGTTGATCACGTAAATGAGTTTCAGGGTGTTCTTAATCAGATGTCAGAAAAATAGAATGAGACATAAGAGTCGAAACAAGTCTAAGTCAAAACACAAGTTAATTAAATACTACAATTGTGGTATAGTTAGTGCCGACCCTGAATTTTGGGCTGCCCCAGCCCTCGATAGAAAAAAAGTAAATATTTTTTTTTACCATAGGACTAGTTTAAAAAACTAATAAAAAAGTGGTTTTTAGTGGAATTTTAACCCATAACCAAATACAAAATTTAAGATTTTATCTTTAATCACTAAGCTAAAACAACTTATATTAAAAATTACAATAAATTTAATTAAATATCTAACTAATTTTAATAAATGAGCCGCCCTATGTCAAAGGCTTGTTGGGCTTACCCCAGGGCCGAACCAAATGACTACAAGCTCAAGAATGAAGAGAACATATATAAGGAAAAGAAATATGATTAAGGGAATATATATAAGGAAAAGAAAGATGATTGTGAAGATTGCATTTCAGTAACTACATATCATCTCGTCAACCTATTTGGATTTTTGACACAGAAACTGCCATACATGTTACACGAAAGAAAATTACTTGAAGTATTATACTTCTGGTAATTTTGGAGTATTGAAGATAGATAATATTGTCGTAAGTAAGATTTTTGATCGAGTAGATTAGTGATAGACCTAATTATCAGATTTTTTTGTCAAACAAGCGTCGAGTATCGGTTATCGGTCTAGTTACCATAACCAAAAAAATAGGGACTAATTTATTTTTTATTTGGATTATAAGATAAATTTTGAAAATTCTATTTTATATCTTTTAAAAAAATATTTTTAATATTATTATCTTATTTTCTATAAAATAAAATCAAGAAACAAGTAGGATAAATTAGTGAGTTGATATAATAGTATGTACATAATGTTTATTTGGGTTCATATTTATAATCTTATTTAAATAAAATTAATTTATAAAATAAACAAATCCTTGTTAAAAATGTTAATTTATAAAACAAATTAATTCTTTAAAAATTTATGTTCAAATTTATAGAATAAATAAATAAATTATATAACAAACCAATACAAAATCAGTTCTTTATAATTATTTCATTTCGAAATGCATAATTTAGGGTTATTAGATTCCTGATTTTTCGTTATAGACTTGAGTCTCCTATTCAAAATTTTGCAATGTTTTACATTACAAATAACAATCTGACTTAAACCATTTCCAACCTACAAATTCATTTTCAAACTTAAAATGCAGTAAACGTCACTAATAAATGTAATCAATTTAATATATTGGAGATCCCTAAATTAATATATCTCAATATAATAAATATAATCAAAATATAATATATTGAGATCCCTAAATTAGTGGATCTTATTATTATAATTTTGTATATATATTTTACATCATTGGAATGAGAAGGACAACGGATTGTATTCCTTTATGGTATTAGAGTCTAAGGGTTTTTTTTCTCTTCCGCTGCGCCTTAACCTAACGGTCCATTTTCTGTTTTACGTTAATCTTCTGTTCATCTTTTCTTCAATCATTTTTCTTCTTTTCCGATGACGAGTAACAAACAAGGATTTCACCCCGCCCTTGCCGTTTCCAACATCAAGAATCATGCCTCTATTATTCTTGAGTTGGAAAACGTTCAATATACGACATGGTCAGAGTTGTTCAAGATCCATGCTCGTTCTCATTGGGTCCTTCATCACATCATCCCGCCGGTCCCTTTTCCGGTTTTGCTGATTATTGGTAATCAATGTGGCTAACTCTCGATGTCACTATCCTTTAGTGGATCTATGCCACAATCTCACAGGATCTCCTTCACACGATCTTGGAACCAAACTTTACATCCGAGCAAGCTTGGACACGGCTATGTGGAATTTTTCAAGATAACCGTCATTCTCGTGCGGTTTGTAGAGAAGATGTATGATTGAAAAGGAATAATTGTATATATGAATGAGAAATGTACAGGTTATTTATATTACAATTTGTTATATGTAAACTCTAAATATGAGTAAGAATTAGCTGTGCAATCACTAAGATTATGGAGGAATATATTGTGACTTGATTGCATCTTTGACTTGCAGATTTTGTGGAGTCTAAATATGGGTAACAATTAGCTGTGCAATCACTAAGATTATGGAGGAATATATTGTGACTTGATTGCATCTTTGACTTGCAGATTTTGTGGAGTAAGATTGTTTGGTTCCTTAACATTCCCCCTCAAGATGGACCTTCCATTGAAGAGGCCAATCTTGGATAATAGGAACTCAAAACGCGGGCGAGGGAGAGGTTTGGTGAGGCCGTCGGCGAGCTGATCATGTCCACTGATTTGTTGTACCCGAAGTGTTCCAGCTTGGACTTGTTCACGAACAAAATGAAAAGCGAGAGCAACATGCTTCATTCGAGAGTGAAAAATCGGATTGGCGGAGTAATTTGTAGCACTTAAGTTATCACAATATATAACAGGTGTAGAAGGTAAGTGGATGTCGAGTTCTTGTAGAAGGGATTTTATCCAATTGAGTTCGGAAGTGGTGTCAGCAATGGCACGAAATTCAGCTTCGGTTGAGGATCGGGCTATCGTTTTTTGTTTGCGAGATGTCCAGGAGATAGCATTTTTGCCGAGATATATGATATAACCTGTAGTGGAGATGAAGTTATCAACATCGCTTGCCCAATCCACGTCACTAAAGGCATGTAGTGATGACGGAGTATTGCGATGTAATTGTAAACCAAGGTGAGAAGTCCCGTGAAGGTAGCGGAGGAGCTTCTTGAGAGCTGTCCAGTGAGCTTCTTGCGGGTGTTGCATGAACTGAGCTAACTTGTTGATAGAGTAAGCAATGTCATGACGTGTGAGGTATAAGTATTGGAGGCTTCCAACATCAGAACAATAAGTAGTAGGATCACATGGAGGTGTGAAGGTATTTTGTAGCAGTTGAGGGTGAGCAAGCATAGGGGTAGTTGATGGTTTGCAGTCAAGCATGTAATGACGTTGAAGGAGGTCGTGTATGTACTTTCTTTGGGAGAGAAGGAGACCAGAAGTGTTGTGTTGTACTTCCACCCCTAAGAAGAAGGAAAATTTCCCCAAGTCCTTGAGAGAAAAACGTTTGGCAAAGTTGGAAATAAAAACCGAGACAAAATCAGGTGAAGGACCAATTACGATAATGTCATCGATATAAACAAGTGCATATAGGAGATCGCCATTTTTTTTGTAAATGAAGAGAGAGGGGTCAGCGAGAGATGCTGTAAAACCGAATTGTAGTAGATAGGAGGTGAGGGCTGTAAACTATGCGCGTGGAGCCTGTTTTAATCCGTATATGGCTTTGTTTAAACGACACACATAAGAAGGGTTGTTAGCGTCGATGAAGCCGGATGGTTGCTACATGAAGACTGTCTCTTGGAGATCACCTTGGAGAAAGGCGTTGTTGATGTCAAGTTGGCGTAATATCCAGTTGTGTTGGAGAGCAATTGAGAGGGTGAGTCGAATCGTGACTGGTTTGATAACCGGACTAAAGGTGGCAGAGTAGTCAAGACCAGCTTGTTGATGAAAACCTTTTGCGACAAGCCGAGCTTTGTATTTGTGAATCGTGTTATCAGGATTATATTTGATTCTGAAGACCCATTTACAACCAATGACATTTCGAGCTTTACTAGGTGGTGCGAGAGTCCATGTATTGTGTTTCCGTAGAGCATTGTATTTAGCAAGCATAGCATCACGCCAATGAGGGATGGAGAGTGCTTGTTTGAGGGTGGTTGGTAGTGACGTGGGTGAGGAGATAGTGGTAAGTTGGGCATACTTTGGGTTAGGTTTGGTTATGTTGTTTGTGAGACGAGTTATAGGACGAGGGAGAATGGGCGGAGGGGGGGGGGGTGGATGTGGTGGCATAGGAGGTGTGTTTTGTGGGGGTGTGGTAGTGGTGGACGGTGTTGTAGGGTTATGTGATGGATGTGGTGGCGTAGGAGGTGTGTTCTGTGGGGGTGTGGCAGTGGTGGATGGTGTTGTAGGGTTATGTGATGAAATAGGTATGAGAGGAGTGGGAAACCATTCGTGAGGTGAGGGAAGCGAAGTTGAATTTTGTTGGTTTGATAGACGGTGGAATGGAAAATCATGCTCAATGAAAGTGACATGACGAGAAGTGTAGATTTTGTTTGTGGTAAGATTTAGGCACAGAAAAGCGCTTTGAGTTAGGGAACGACCAAGATAAATGCATGGTTGAGATCGAGGATCTAGTTTATTGGAAGCATAAGGTCGTAGTAATGGGTAGCATAGACAGACAAAGGAGTGTAATTGGGAATAGATAGGTTTGACATTTAGGAGTCGATAGTAGGGAGAGTCATTTTGTAAGGTTGGTGTAGGTAATCGATTTATGAGATACACAGCGGTGGAGAATGCATGTGTCCAGTAAGTGATAGGTAGATTGGCATGAGATAGGAGAGAGAGACCAGTTTCGACAATGTGACGATGACGTCGTTCTGCATAGCCGTTGTGTTCAGGGGTATGGGGAGGTGTAGTAAGATGTGAGATGCCATTAGCGCGTAAGGTGAGAGCCAATTTGATGAACTCGCCTCCATTGTCAGAGAATAGGGTTATGATCGTTCTTTTGAAATAGTTTTCAACTAATTTTTTGAAGTCAAGAAAGACTGTGAGAGAGTCGGATTTATTTTTGAGAGGGTAAAACCATACATATTTAGTGTAATGGTCCACAAAGATTAGATAATATTTGTAGTTGTCATGTGAGAGGTGGGGTGAGGTCCAAACATCTGAAAATAATAATTCAAGGGGAGCTGTAGACGTAAGAGTGAATTGAGAGAAAGGAAGTTTGTGTGCTTTATTAATCTTGCAAGAATTGCAGTAATCAAGGGATGAAATTGAACCTAAATTACATAAATTTGAAATATAAGAAAAAAATTTAAATGACGGATGGCCAAGACGGTGATGCCATAGAAGAGCAGACGTGGTGGATAGCTTTGAAGTAGATGATGTGAGAGATGTTTGAAGGGCACATTTGTAGGAAGAAGACCAGGTGTACATGCCATGATTAAAAGTTCCTTGGAGTAGGATGGTGTTCGTGGAGATAGCCTTGAAACGAAAGGAAGAAGAGGTAAACTCAATTTGTGCATTATTATCAAGGCAAAACTTGGAGACAGAAATAATGTTTTGTGCAATTTTTGGAACATAAAGAACATTTTGAAAGAGTAAAGATTTGTTTTGAGAGGTGATAGTGAATGAACCTGTGTGAGAGATTGGAAGAGATGAGCCATCACCGATAATAACATCATCGTTGCCTGTATAAGGAGTGTGAAGGGATAGATTATTGAGATCATGTGTGACATGGTGAGTAGCACCGCTATCTATAATCCAGTCACATGGAGGGGCGTGAGATGAATAGGCAGTGTTGGCTTGAGGACGAGTGTAGCGAGATTGACGTACAAAGGGTTTGAGTGTAAAGTTAAGATGGGCGCGAGAGAAGTGGCGACAGACGGAGATGGTGTGACCAGTGTAGCCGCAATATTGGCAGACATCAGGTGATTTGGTGTTGGATGAGGAGGAGGGGTTGGGGTAGTGTGGTGAGGACTGTCGACTGTTGTCTTTAGAGTATTGGTGTCGGGAGTAATTGTTATTTTGGCGAGTATTGGATGATAGTTTGTAGGTTGCGACAAAAGCGGTGGTAGGTGTTGATGAGGTGGAGTTGGTGTTGTCATAGAGTTTGGTGAGCTCATGATGTATGAGTTTTTCATGGAGAGCATCGAACGGGATGAGAGTATCTCGAGCTTCAACGGTTTCGATGATGGAATGGTGTTGGGTTTGATCGAGCCCATTTAGAACCTTTGCAATGATGTCTTCGGGATCTAGAGTTTTGCCTAGATTGGCAAGTTCAGTGGTGCATTGTTTTATTTGATGCATATAGTCAGTGATGGTTTGATCGGGTGTCTTTTTGATTGAGTCAAGTCGTTTCTTGACTTGGAGGATATGGCTGCGAGTAGGATTTGCGTAGAGAGATTTGAGAGCAGTCCATGCTTCATGAGATGTAGCAGCAGAGGCTACAAGAGGTGCGATCTTGGCGTCAAGAGTGCCGATGAGGGAGCCTAACAATAGATGGTCTTGTCAAGACCATGAGGCGTAACTGGGATTAGGGGTGACAGTGTTGTCGTCTTTGGTGATTGTTGGTGGTGGACATTTCTTTTCTCCAGTGAGGTAGTCAAATAGGCCGAAACCAAATAAGAATGACTTGATTTGGGAAGACCATTGTGTAAAGTTGGTGGTGTTGTTTGTAGTTTGTAAGGGTTTGCATTGCGATAGGTTGACAAAGAAGATGGGATAGTTAGGGTCGGTAGGGTTTGGGACGGAGAAGGCGTTTGATGACATTGTAGGATCTAGACCTCTGATACCATGTAGAGAAGATGTATGATTGAAAAGGAATAATTGTATATATGAATGAGAAATGTACAGGTTATTTATATTACAATTTGTTATATGTAAAGTCTAAATATGGGTAAGAATTAGTTGTGCAATCACTAAGATTATGGAGGAATATATTGTGACTTGATTGCATCTTTGACTTGCAGATTTTGTGGAGTCTAAATATGGGTAACAATTAGCTGTGCAATCACTAAGATTATGGAGGAATATATTGTGACTTGATTGCATCTTTGACTTGCAAATTTTGTGGAGTAAGATTGTCTGGTTCCTTAACACGGTTTCCCTCGAGTAAGAGTTTTTCACCACTATCATGGCAGATTTTCCCAGGGTCTCGACTTATTACCAACGTCTCAAAATCCTAACCGATCAGTTGAAGGGCGTCGATAGTTTGGTCTCGAATGACCGCCTCGTAATGTAGATGGTCGTGGGTCTGGTGGAGGCTTACAACGGGGTGACAATGTTACTCCGACAGAGTGATCATTATGGATGGCAATGGGTACCCTACCCAACGGGTAGTTAAGTATCCATCTCGAACCTAATTTTTATTTCACTACCTGACCCCAAACCCGAATTCGACGAGTATCTCTCTTTTTATCCCCATCCCTGATTCGTCGGGTACTCGATCCCCGATAGTTGGTACCTCATTAGCCGATTAAAGATTATAAAATTGAAAAAAGAAACATAACTTTAATAAATAATTTTAAAATTAATAATATAGAAATCTTAAAATTACAAATAAAAACATTACTTACCTACATATTTATTTTTGTAGATCTTGAAGAAGATAAACTAGAGTAGAGAAAAATGAGAATACAAATTAAAAAAAAAAAATTAGAGATTTATAAGAACATGATTATATATATATATATATATATATATATATATATATATATATATATATATATATATATATATAATTCTTAATTTTCAAAGTGTCCGGATTGTCAGATCGAGAGCTGTAGTTAATTTAGATATATATATATATATATATATGTGAGAGTAAAATGAATACTTGAGTCGGATTATGGGTTGACCCGCCCATAAATTTAAAACAGTTAAAAATAAAATTAAAAATGTTATATGTATGTTTTGAACTTGCAACCTAACAAAAACAAGTACAACACTTTAACCAACTAGACTAATAAACCTTTATATTTTAAATTCAATACCAAATTTGATTAACGCGGGACGTTTTAACAATATAAATTCAACTTTTTAACTAACTAATATATATATATATATATATATAAAATGATGCTTAATTTTCAAAGTGTCTGTATTGTCGGGTCGAGAACTATGGTTAATTTGGATATATATATATATGTGAAAGTAAATGGATACTTGGGTCGAATTGTGGGTTGACCTGCCCATAAACTTAAAACGGTTAAATATAAAATTAAAAATGTTATATATATGTTTTTAACTTGTAACCTAACAAAAACAAGTACAATGCAAGACTTTATATTTTAAATTCAACACCGAATTTGATTAAAACGCAAAACATTTTAATCATATAAGTTTAACTTTTTAATTAACTAATCAATATATAAAAGGTTAAAAATAAAATAAAAATGCTATTCCATTTGCACTTTAATTTTTTTTCTTTCAATTTTTATATATTTTGCACGGGCTACCTACTAATAATTATTAAAAACTTTATTCAATTATGTCTTAATTAATGGTAATATAATTAATAAAGTTACATATTATAGGCTAATATGATATGTTTGAATTTGTATAATTGGAACTAAAACGAAATTTGAATTAAAATTGTAAATCAATTCTTATATTTTTTATAAAAATCATTTAATATCAATTTTGAAATAAGAAATATAATTAAAACTTTACAAGATTATATGTATAGTTTATCAAATTTATTAGTCCAATTATTTATTATGAGTAATTAAACAAACAAATAATTTAAAATTTTAATTAAACCAAATATATCCTTAAAGAGGAAGATTTGACTATAAAATGGGTAGACCTCATTCATAATGATCTTAACCTGAGAAATCTCATTTAATTTTTTTTTAATATATCTCAATCACAACTATCTAACTTCTCTTTAAACCAATCTAAAATCTCATCGAAGATTATTTGTATTATGAGTTTGATATTACAACCATATTTTGCCTTATAGTGTTCAAATAGTCTTAATCAAACTGTTGACATTTCGGGTGGATATGAAAAACAAGGGCATTTGGCTAAATCGTCATAAGAGGATGGTAGGTTTAATTCTCGGCCTAGAAATAGGGAATGTGTTCTTTTGAATGGTAGATTTGTTAGTAGTGGGATTGCATTGGCCAAATTCAAGCTCGGATTGACTTCGTTCTAGCTAACCAAAGCGCAGATGGAGAGTTGATGGTGTAAACGATCGATTTCGATAACGTGGTAGATCCGTGGACAATATAATCAAGTCTCTGATTAGATGATGCAATTAAGGTGTCAACCCTGCATTTCAAAATGATTTTCAACACGAGGTGGATACGAGGGTAATATGAGGATTTAAATACGTGGAAAGTGAATTCGCTACATTTATGTGTTTGACTGTTTATGAATAATAAATGAAATTTAGCTCGGTAATTGAATATCTTTATTCTGTGTTTACAAATTTCAACTAATTCGAGCTGAAAATCAAGTTTCTACTTCAACCCATGTTTTTTGATTTAGAAAGAACATCAATCCTTAAAATTTTTAGTCTTTATATTTTTATGAATAAGGAAAGACTAATTTCAATCTCTTTTCATTTATTTTATATTATAATGACATTTTCAAAATCATTTTTTTTACGATTAATATTAATTTGGATGTGGATGCCTTGATAGTTGTTTTGTTGAGTACAAGTTGTTGGAATATCAATGGTGTTTTGCCGTACAACTTTCGCTGACTTAAACAAAAATACTATTGTAGTTGAAGTTGATTTTTCTCATTTAGTATGGGACAAAATAATATTAATATATAGCTTTCAAATCATTTTTTTTGATTTATTATAGATTTCACTTTAACTACACTTAATAAATAATTTCGATGATAAAAGGCTTCGATTCGGTGTTGAATTCGTAAATATTTATTTTATATATTAAATAAATGTTTTTTTGACTAAATGAATAATTTAAAGTTGAAAATAATTTCCTTGTTTTTGGTTAGACAATCCCAATATAATTTGTATATTTTGTTTATTATAAGTTTGAGGCGGCTGTTAATCCATCAACAAATAATCGATTAAATTTTAAAATCTAAATTTATTTAGGACTTCAATATAATTTATACATATTGCCCCATTAAGAAATGTCCGGAGTTTAACCTAGGAACATTTTCTCTAGCTAGCCGCGGCGCTTCTTTTCAAAATCTATAAATAAACTGTTATGACAAGTAATAGAGCACAACTAAACCATAGATACAATGGGTGATTATCAATGGAGTTCTGATTGGAAGATGGAAGGTGAGAATATTTTCTTTGAATTTTTTTTGTATACTAATTAGAAATCTTGAATTTTAATCTCTTTTTTTTCTCTATCTATCTTATTCTCTCAGACTGAGTTACGATTAGAAGATGAAAGGTGAGAAAATGATCATTGAAAAGGGTTTTCAATCTAGAGCAGAAATCCATTTCTGCTCAAGGAGGAGAGTGATACCAGAATTCAACCACTACATGTCCATGATGTTTTATATAGGATGAAAGAAATCTTCATCAGCACCTCCGTCTCTTCAAACAAGTTTTCAACAAGGATTGAAAACCAATGTCATACGAGGATTCACATATGAAAATAACCATAATTTTTCTCGGATATTGGAAGATCCGATTTCATGTGTACAAATCCAGTTGTTGTATTCTTAGATTTGTTAACACAAAATATTGTATAGTCTTTTCTTGATTATTAAAGGCAATTTTATTTTTAATAGTTTAAATTTTCATTTTTATTGTTTAGATAGTTTGTATAAGCTGGTTTGAGACATATTTTAATAATACAATATATATATATATATATTATTTCAGATAATCTGTAAATCTTCTTTCAGTAAATGTTTGTAAATAAAAAATATAAATAAAACGATTTTAATAAAAAATGAAAATTTATATTTAATATGTATAAACTAAACAAATTTTAAATATATTAATAAAATTAAAATGTTGTTACTTATTTATTTTAAATGTTAATATAAATAATATATATTATATTATATAACAAAAATAAAAAATTATTTTAGATATAGAGTAAATAAGTTAGTTTATTTATAGTTTAAATAAATTTATAAATATTTAATATAAATGCAGTCCAAATTTATATATATAGACTTAAATGTCATATATATTTCTACAAAAACATTTTTTATTTGGTTTGTTTTAACATAATCAAATATCATGTCATATGTCATTTTTTATATCATTTCATTCGTTAATAAAAATATTAAAAATATATTTATTTAAAAAAATAAAATTTATTTTATTATAATATATTAATAATTTTAATTTTTTTTTATCAAATAACTTATTTAAAATCATTACCCATTATTAATTTTTAAATTCTCATATTATTTAAATAATTTAAATCATGATTATGAAAAAAAAAATTATTAAAAAAATTTATTACTTTATAAATCTTGAAATTATCATTCTAATATGGTTGAAAAGTACTATAAAATAAATATATTTTTTTATGATAATATTTTCATCTAATCTTAATTTAGATTATGTTAATTTTTTTTCATCATTATCTCTTTATTAAAATAAATTATAATTTATTTTTGTTCATAATCAATTATTATTTTTTTATAATTTTATGATATGATATTATTTATTAATAATTTTTATATTATATTATAATATAAATATTTTTGTATGATAATATATTCACGTAATCTTAATTTAGATTATGTTATTCTTTTTTATCATTATCTCTTTATTAAAATAAATTATTATTTTATTTTGTTCAAAAATAATTTTTTTTATAGTTATTTTTTTATCATTATCTCTTTATTAAAATAAATTATAATTTTGTTTTGTTCAAAAATAATTTTTTTTATATAGTTTTATGATATTATATTATTTATTAAAAAATGATATTAAGTATTCTTTGTAATTTAATTTTAATAATTAAATATAACTAATATTTTATTTTGAGAATTTTATAAAATAGATTATTTATAAATTTAATTAAGTATTTTATCAATTATGATATTTCATTCTGGTGTTGAAATCATAGAGGTTTCTTTTTATAAATTAGAGATATGAACATATTGATTATGTACCATTTAAAAATGAAACTATTTTCTACTTTTTAGTACTATCAAATATTATAATAATAATAATAATAAAATAAATAATTGTATTTGTATAGTTTTGAGGTTAATATTATGCCATTAACAAATAAGTGATACAATCCCAAAATTTGATGGAGTGGTGAAAAAGAAAGGATCTTTGACTACTTAATATGAAATTTGAAAAGAGATTAGTTGAAGAATGTGTGATCGGAAAGTAAGTGAGGACATTTTTTATCAAACAGTTCTGAATTTCGAGCAAAAGAGCAACACAGACTTATCCATATTTGTGTAGGTTGATAACTCTAGAATTATTCAATGGTAAGAAATATTTTATCTCTTTAATCGATAATTTCTCGATGAAGACATGGATTTATTTTCTAAAGAAGAAGTCTGAAGTGTTTGAAACCTTCGATAAATTCAAAGTGATGATGGAGAAAAAAACAAAGTAATCAAAGTAGTTCAATCTTATAGAGGAGACAAGTTCACTTCTGTTGAGTTCAACAAATACTACGAGGAACATGGGATCAAACATTTCTTGACTGCGTCATATTCTCTACAGCAAAACGGTGTAGTGGAAAAAAGAATCGAACTATTCTCGATATGGTCCGATCTATGTTGAAAGGAAAGAATAAGCTAAAAAGGTTTTGGGCAAAGGCGATATAGTGCGCAGTCTATGTGCAAAATAAATGTCCTCATGTAAAGCTATGAGAGAAGACGCCTCAAGAAATTTAGAGTAGTATGAAACCGAGTGTCTTTCATTTGAAGGTGTTTGATAGTGTGACCTATGGGCATATATTAAGTCAGCACATGATAAAATTAGAAGATCAAAGAAAGAAGTACAAATTTATTGGGTATGATGAAAAATGTAAAACATATAAATTATTTGATCATGTTAACAAGAAAGTGGTAGTGACCTGAGATGTTCGCATGGAGTAATCAATGTCATGGAATTGGAGTAACCCGGTTGAGCAAGAAACAAGCTTGGAGGTTGCTTTACCTTCGATATCAACAACCACCGAGCTTTTAGAAGATGAATCAGAGCATCAACAACCCATAATGAGAAGTCTGTATGAGATATATAACATTACAAATGAAAGTTCATATTGTATGTCTCTTGGCTGACTTAGTAGATTTGAATTTTGAGAAAGTTGTAAAAGACGAGAAATGAAGATCATCTATGAAAGAAGAAATTGGGGCAATAAAAACGTAAAACATGGGAGCTGACCAACCTTCTTGAAGGAGCTCGACCCGTTGTAGTAAAATAGGTGTACAAAAAAAAGATGAATGATAATGGAGAGATTAGGCGTTATAAGGCTCAACTTGCGGTAAAAGACTATTGTTAGATAAACTTGACTGGTCAATAAGAACTTAACAAAACAAACTCATTGTGCAGGAAGGAACGGTCAACAAATCAAGCCGGCTAGAATAAGCAAATGACATATCTAAAACCTGAAGCTATCCGGTTGAACTGAACAACCTATAAACATAATCAGTTGAAATGAAGAATACAATCCAAATCCAATGAGAAGACTATTTAGAGAAAGAAGTCAATGATATCAAATTGAGAATAGTGTACAAATTGGTGCAAACAGATACTTTGAGTATATGCAGAAGATTATATCAAAGGATCAGACTGTAACATTGCCATATTCATACAAGTCTGATTATACGCTGCAGGCTGCAGAAGATTGTTTGAAGAAAAGTTACCATTTTGGTATAAGTCAAAGGAGCAACTTCCCAGGTGCAGGCAACTGTCCAACCGACAGTTGCTATAATCAAGTAAAGATAAATGAAGCCGGTCCGATTCATTTCTTAAACGCATTTAATGCTATGTTGATCCTTTGCTCAACCAATCAGATTCAAGGATTTCCCTGAAGGTATCCGATGAAGAAATGTGACCGTTGGCACATTTCACCTATAAAAGGAGAAGATGAAGAAGCTGAAGCAACAGAGTTGTGAGAGAGAATAAATCACGAAGTTACAAAGTGATTAAAAGACCTTATCTCTCTAAAAGATTAAAAACTTAAGTGTGTATTTGTGAAGTGTATTACAATTCCTGTGAAAGTTGTAAGAGTGATTATCGAGTAGTAAATAAGACTCGATTGTGTATTGTGTTTGAGTATTCCTTAGTGAATATCCTTCTCGTTGTTTGAGAAGAAGGGGTGACGTAGGAGTTTTATCTCCGAACATCCATAAAAACATGTCTCGTGCTTTATTTCCTACCGGCTCCATATCTTAACCGACTCATATCATCCTAACCGCCTCACTAATCTTCAAACTAATACTCTTCGAATCTCATCTCTATTCATCACGTGTGTGTTGCTTCAATCTGAAACAAACCACTTCCGCACTTGAACTCGGTTCAAGGGTTTGTGACAGCTTGTGTAGTATTGAAACATGTTTTAATTCTTAACGCCAACCGTTGAGTGTAGTCAGAGATTATCCTTTAGCCGGACCCCGGTCTACTATCGGCGATCTAGATCCTAACAACTATAGACAAAAGAAGGAATCGACTATGTTGAAGTATTTGCTCCTATAACGAGAATGGAGTCAATCCAATTTCTGATATCGTTAGCTGCTCAAAACCAATGGCCAATTCTACAGATGAATGTGAAGTCGTCTTTTATAAATGGAGAGATGAAAAATGAGGTGTGCGTCGAGCAACCACTTGAGTACATGAAGAGAGGGGATGAGAAGAAGGTGTTGAGATTGAAAAAAGTCTTTTACTAGCGGAAGCAGACTCTTCGTGCTTGGAATGAGAAAATTAACGGGTATTTCAAGAAAAATGGGTACGAACAATGTCCGTACGAACATACCTTAAACACAAAGAAATCAGAAAAGATATGATGGTAGTCGCTCTCTATGTCGACGACCTCATATTCACCAGAAGTAACGCAACATTGATTAATGAGTTCAATGAGGTAATGAATAAAGAGTTCAAGATGACAGACTTAGGCCGGATGAAATATTTTTTCTTAGCCTAGAAGTGAAGCTGTCGAATGAAGGGATTTTTATATTACAAAAGAGGTACGCACTTAAAATTTTAAAGAAATTTAAAACGGAGAACTGCAACCCGGTTTCTACTCCAATGAAACCTGGCACTAAACTCTCAAAGTTAGATGGAGGAGAACGAGCTGATTTTTCTAGATATCGAAGCTTAATCGGAAGCCTAAGGTACCTTACAAGTACGAGACTCGACCTAATGTTGAGTGGTGGATAGCAAGCATATTCATGGAGGATTCAAGCTACATACATAAGAAGGCATTCAAGATAATTATAAGATATATTTGAGGAACCCTATCACATGGTCTTTTCTATTCAAAATTGGATTACTACCGAGTAGTGGGTTACACGGATAGCGATTAGTGTGGTGATGTCGATGACCGGAAAAGTACTTCGAGTTATCTATTCCTACTCGGGAATACAACTTTTACTTGGATGTCAAAGAAGCAATCTATTGTAACTTTGTCGACTTGTGAGGTTGTGTATGTGGTGGTCTCTTAGAGCGTGTGTCATGTTGGCTTCAAAATTACTAAGGCATTTGGGAGTGATCCGAGTTGATAACAAGTTAGTGATCGAGTTGTCAAAGAACCTGATTAATCACGGAAGGAGCAAGCACATCGACGTTCGATTTCATTTCATCCAAGAACAAGTTAGAGAAGAAAAGGTCGAGTTGTAGCATGTTAAAAGTCGAGCTCAAGACGCAGACGTGTTGATCAAGCCACTACCGACCACACTATTGAAGAGTTATAAAAGGCTGATTGGAATGAGTGATGGGAAGAGTATTTAAGTTTAAAGGAGAACTTTATTGAAAAACATAAATTAAGAAGTTTATTTTTTTGCTTAGTATTCCTAGAATAATATTAATTGTTTTAGGCGTGAATGAGTGGAATAACCAAAATATATGGTATGGGCGACAGACCTATTTAATAGGCAACATAATTTATTTTGGCATTTGAAGAGGAAAATATTTTACCTATAAAGACTTGTAACAAATTATTTGATATAAACAAAGAAATATAGAGAGGTTAAAGAAAACAAAGTACTACCAACTTTTATTTGTTGAAGTTGAAGATTAATATAAAGAAATATTCTTTTGGGGAATATAAGAAATTTAAAGGTGGAGTGTAGTGTATTTATGACGATGTGGATAAGATCAAATTAAATGATATAATGATGAAGCAGTTGAAAAGTCACACATTAAAATTTAATTAAAAAAATAATTTTAATTTTAATATTAATATAATCGAGTATCAGGTATCTGGTTTGGGTTTTGCACACTCTCATTCCTGACCCCGTACCCGACTGGGTATCTTCTCCCCCTCCCCATGCCCGACCCCGAACCCGTTTATCGAGTATCCACGGGTATTGGGCATACGGGTACCCATTTCTATCCCTAGTGATCATTTTCCTCAATTCTACCAAGCGCGCTCCATGTTGATTTTGGAGGAATATGGCTTGGCGAAGCGAGTGACCTTTGGTTCGACACCGACGTTGGGTGTAGCTCTTGTCTCCCACATCTGAGGCGAATGGGTCACAATGTATGTCATCGTGTGGATCTCGGCATAAACCAAAGAAGAAGGGCTCTTGTAATGGAGGTCGATCGAGACAGTCCTAGTACCAAGTTCAAACTCAGCCTCCTTCTCCCTAGCTGCAACAATGGGGTGGTCATTCAGGCCCACCATCATTGTCTTGGAAGTGGCCATGAGCTTCTCCTCCATGCACGTATCCAACGGCTTAATGGAAGAGACATCCTTTTATCTCTCGTTCATCGACACTATACCAACAATCGGGTCTCTGTGTCCCGCGTCCGCAAGTATACATGGATCAGTCTCTACCAACTCCTATGGACATTACAACAACCATGTATACCATTGGTATTACGTCTCCTGATCCGACATGGTACATGGACACTGGTGCGAGGTCCCATATGACATCTCAACAAGGTAATCTCTCATCTTATTTCAATTCAGGAATTAAACATGTTATTCTTATAGGTAATGGTAATACGATTCCGGTTTTGGGTATTGGGCATACCACTATTTCTTCTTTGAATCATAAACTTACCTTGAATAATGTTCTTCATATTCATGCTCTTGTTAAAAATCTAGTTTATGTTCGTAAATTTATTATGGATAATTATGTGTCTATTGAGTTTGATCCTTTTGGGTTTCTGTTAAAGATTTTCGAACGAGGACACATCTAATGAGATGTGACAATCGAGGATATCTATATCCGGTCACAACTGGGAGACATGTGTTGTCTACTGTTTTTGCTGCTTTGTCGTCATCCTTGTGGCATAATCGCCTAGGTCATTCTCACAACTCTAGTTTTGAATCTCTTAGATTAAATAAATTAATTCACTATAATAAACAACATGTTTATCATATTTGTCCTTCGTGTTCATTAGAAAAACATGTTCGTTTTTCGTTTAAAACTTATATTTCAACTTCTTTATTACTATTTGACATTATTCATAGTGATGTATGTGTTAAGTTCTATGGGCCATAAATATTATGTTTTGTTTCTCGATGAATTTTCTTCTTTTTTGTGGACTTTCCCTTTATCTCATAAATATCAAGTGTTTAGTGCTTTTTTATAATTTTGGACACTCGTCAAAATCCAATTTGAGATAAATATAAAATCTTTTCAATGTGATAATGGGAGGGAATTTGATAATCATTCGTTTAGGGAATTTACGTCCATGCATGGGATGACTTTTTGCTTCTCATGTGCTCACATTTCGTCTCAGAACGGCAAGGTCGAAAGACAGTTTCGTACTATCAATAATATGATTCGTACATTACTCACTCATGTCAAATTACCCACCTCATTTTGGCATCATGCTCTAAAAATGGCCACGTACCTCCTAAATATTATTCCGCGTAAACACATTACATACGTTACTCCGTTACAACATTTATATCGTAAAAATCCAACGTATGACCATGTTTGGGTGTTTGTGTTACCCTCTATTTCCATCCACGACAATTCATAAACTTCTTCTACGTTCTACCCAATGTGTCTTTCTTGGATACCCATTGAATCACCGAGGCTATAAGTGTTTTGACATATCAAATGATAAAAATTATTATTTGTCGTCACGTCATCTTTTTGATGAGTCTCATTTTCCTTTTGTTGAAATTCAGCCCTCTCCACTCTCGTATGATTTTCTCGATGATCCTCCATCACTATATGTGATTCATCATCAATCTACATTTTAATCTCCACCTCCTCCCCTCCCCTTCCACCTCAACTACACCTCTTCCCCCACCCTTCCACCTCCAACTCCAACTCCACCTCCACCTCCACCTCCACCTCCCCCTCCCCCTCATCATGTCTGTCGTTTAAAGAAATCATTGTATGGTTTAAAGTAGGCTCCTCGAGTTTGGAACAAACGCTTTACGAATTTTGTGTCCACACTTGTTTTTTCCCAGACTATTTCATATCACTCATTGTTTGTGTTTCGAAAGGGTGAACACATGGCATACTTGTTATTATATGTTGATGATATAATATTGACGGCATCCTCGGACTCTCTCCTCTAATTCTTCATCTCTAGCTTGAGTGTAGAATTTTCTATGAAAGATTTGGGTCCCTTGCATTATTTTTTGGGCATTTCGGTAAGGCTTCATGCAAATGGTATGTTCCTCTCTCAACGAAAGTATGCGTCTGAGATTATAGACAGTGCATGTATGTCATCTTGTAAGCCGTCAACTACGTCGGTTGATACCACACCGAAACTGGGGGCTTCAGTCTCTTGTGTCAAATTATTCTTTATACCGCTATCTAGTAGGTGCTCTACAATATTTGACATTTTCTCGTCTTGATATCACGTATGCGGTGTAACATGTTTGTCTCTTCATGCATGATCCCTGAGAGGTACACATGGAGGCTCTAAAGAGAATTATTCGGTATATTCAAGGAACTCTTGATTTTGGCCTTCATTTGTCTCCATCCTCAGTTACATCCCTCTTGGCTTACACTGATGCTGACTAGGGTGGGTGCCCGGACACATGTCGTTCGACATCTGGCTACTATGTCTTCTTAAAAGATAATCTAATCTTTTGGTCGGCTAAGCGCCAAACCACTTTGTCTCGTTCTAGTGTCGAGGCTGAGTACCGGGCGGTTGCGAATGTGGTTTCAGAAACTTGTTGGCTACGAAATTTACTCCTAGAATTTTATTGCCCGGTTCCCATTGCTACTTTTGTTTAGTATGACAATATGAATACAATCTACCTCTCTAGTAATCTCGTTCAGCACCAACGGACCAAGCACATTGAGATGGACATTCACTTTGTTTGTGAGAAGGTTTCTCGCGGTCAGGTTCGATTTCTTCATGTCCCATCTCGCTTTCAATTTGCGGATATCTTCACGAAGGACTTTCGAGAGTTCTTTTTGAAAAATTTCGATCCAATCTTAGCATACATTGCCCACATATTTCCATTGCGGGTTGTAATAAATGTAATCAATTTAATATGTTAGAGATTCCTTAATTAGTGGATCTCAATATAATAAATATAATTAATTTAATACATTGAGATCCCTAAATTAGTTGATCTCAATATGATAATCTTTTATATATATTTTACATCATATCATTGGAATGAGAAGGACAACAAATTCTATTCGTTTAAATAGTAATTCATTCTCAACTTAAAAACTCATTTCTAAATTCAAAAAGAATATATTTAAAATATTTCTTTCTTATACTAATTTTTTAACCTTATTAATATTATCTATATATTTATTAATTTTACATATTTAACTCTAATCTTTTCTCATTCATTTATTAAATTTAAGATAAAATTAATTATATATCCATAATTTATACCTAACAAATTAAACATTACTAAAAATAAATTATATAAACAAGATTAATATAAAAAAAATTATATAAAAAAAATAAAATTCAACCTAAAACTTTAAATTCAATTAATTATATAAAATTATCTTTTCGTGGATGAATAGTAAAAACGCATATAGAAATATATCAAAAATTCATTATGCTTATATGTTTGACGGTGAATTGGAACTTCCAAACTCAAAATAGGTTTGCTTATTTAGTTGGGCTGGATACCGTCTTAGGCCATCACGAATTTGGGTTTTATTTGAATTAAGGGTGATTCTCATTGAATTGATTTATATTTTTTCTTTGATAAATTAAATTATACTAGCATTTAGCCCGTGCATTTGCACGATTAATAATATAAAAAAACCGTGAAAAAAAATTATGGATAACATTTTTTATTTTATTTTTAATCGTTTTAAGTTTATAGGTTGGTCAACCCACAATCCAATCCAAGTATTCATTTACTCAACATCATTATATATATATATATATATATATATTAGTTAGTTAAAAAATTGAATTTATATTAATGTTACAACGTCCCGCGTTCATCAAATTTGATGTTGAATTTAAAATATAAAGTCTTAGTAGCCTAGTTGATAAAAAGTTGTAGCTATTTTTGTTAGGTTGCAAGTTCGAAACATACCTCTAGCATTTTTTATTTTATTATTAACCGTTTTAAATTTAAAGGCGGGTCAACCCACAATCCGACCCAAGTATCCAAATTAACCACAGTTCTCAAACCGGCAATCCGGACACTTTAAAAATTAAGCATCATTATATATATAGATTAGTTAGTTAAAAAGTTGAACTTATATTAATATTAAAACGTCCCGCGTTTATCAAATTTGGTGTTGAATTTAAAATATAAAGTCTTTGTAACTTAGTTGGTTAAAGAGTTGTATTTGTTTTGTTAGGTTGCAAGTTCGAAACATACCTCTAGCATTTTTTATTTTATTTTTAACCGTTTTAAATTTAAAGGCGGGTCAACTCACAATCCGATTCAAGTATCCAAATTAACCACAGCTCTCGACCCGACAATCCGGACACTTTAAAAATTAAGCATCATTATATATATATATATATATATATATATATATATATATATATATATATATATATATATATATATATATATATATATATATATATATATATATATATATATATATATATATATCAGGTGGATTACACTACTTTAATAATTTTTAATTTCCAATCTTATATCTCTAATAATTTATATTAGACTTTTTTTTTTTTTTTTATAAACTAGTTTTGATACAATTATTAAACAAAATAAACTCAAAAACAAAATCACATACACAAACACACTATTTAATATATATTAATATTTTTATTAAATAAAATTTAAAACTAATTTATTATTTTAAGTATAGAAAAGATTAGTTCATTTATTTGAATAGAATTTACATCAAAAATATAATATATTTTAGTTTTTATATATTCAATGGTTAAATATTTTTGGGTTTGAATTTTTTTATTTCTACCCCTAATTTAATATTTTTTAAATAACTTATCATCTTTTCATTTATTCCATTATCAATCAATTAAATTATGAACCAAAATAATGTAATACATTTTTTCCAAAAAAGAAATTTGAATTAGCTAAATAAACAAATAAAAAATATAATGGCATTACTGTAATTACAAGATGTTTCGTAGGCATTCTTCCTGAATCATCATCATCATCTCTCCTTTTTTTTTCCTATAAACCCCATGCCCTAAGGTTTTCTGTCAACTCCTTTTTCGCTCGCCGTCACGTTGAGATCCTGCTTTTCTCAACGCCGTCGCAATGGCCGGAATCTTCCGCCTTAGAATGGCAGCGTTATTCCAGACTCGCCTTATTCCCAAACGATCCTATGGATCATCCGCCGCACTTCAGCTTCAAGACGACGACGACGACTATTACGAGGATCAAAACAACGAATTCAATCCTACTCGGGATAATTCTCAAAGCTCTGTGCCAAGAAGGGGAATCCAGTGGGTGATCATGGGTAATCCACTCGCAAAGAAGCATTTATATGCCGACAGACTATCGAAGCTTCTACAAGTTCCTTACATTTCAATGGGAACCCTAGTTCGTCAAGAACTTCAACACAGCTCATCTCTCTACAAACAGGTTCAACTCTCGTCACTTCAAATCTTTCTTAATCAAGTTGTGTAGCTAGATTGCTAATTTTCATTCAATCAATCAATCAATCAATCAAATATAGATTGCTAATGCTGTGAACCAAGGAAAGCTTGTTCCAGAAGATATAATATTTAGCTTGCTCTCAAAGAGGTTACGGGAAGGTCGCTACAGGGGTGAAAATGGGTTTATCTTGGATGGAATTCCTCGAACTACAGTTCAAGCTGTAAGTAATGTTTCAAATTTTTAGTTAAGTTTCGAGTAGGGTTGAAAGAAAGAACTTATTTTGGGTTCTTCCCTTTATGATTGCAGGAGATTCTTGATCAGATTGCTGATATCGATCTAGTAGTGAATTTCAAATGCAAAGAGGATGAAGAGTCTTTGAATCGCGCAACTAGTGGGATTTACAAATTGAACAATCTAAAGGAGGAATGTACATGGAAAGAGAAGCTTCGTGCTTATGCAGAGCTGGTAAGCTTTCTCATATATATATATATATATAGAAGTTTATCTTTTGATGATTGATGATCATGTGTTTCTGCAGAGCAAGCCTTTAGAAGAGTACTATATGGAACAGGAGAAGCTTCTTGACTTTGAAGTGAATGGTGCACCTGGAGAAACATGGAATGGACTCTTGGCTGCTTTACAACTTCAGCAAGTGAGTTCTTTTGTTAGTGCTTCTTCTCCAAAGCCCGGGCATTTGAACTATATATTATAGTGTAGTAGTAGATTTGGAGAGTTGTCGGACTTACCTATGATTAGGGTTTAGGGTTTAGAACATTACCCTTCTCCCGCTTTGAGTTTTGATACATCATTTTCTTGTAATTGTATTGTTTGCCAAGTGTAATTCACTTTGGCCGTTGAGTGATTTTATACAAGGAGAGGCCAAAAACTTGTGGGCATTCAGTTTTGCAGTAATATTTACATGTTGTATACTACAATCTAATAAATTATATATGTACTTGTTTTTGTTTAATCACCAAGGGAGGTTGTAATTTAGATCCCCATATAAGGATGCATCTAAATTCAATGCTTTTGAAGGCAGCCTTCCACTTTTTATTTATGTTTTTTAACCCACAAATCAATTGATGTCTAAGATATCGAAGATCATGAGTTCGATTATGTTGTTTATTACTTTAGAACATTAATGTTTTGAATGGAAAAGAAAATTATTTTCAACAAATAATATAACTTAATTATTATCAACAAATTATTATCAACAGTTTTGCAGTAATATTTAATGTTTTTAATGTTCCCTTTATTATAAACTTGTTTAAATCTTAATGTAAAAAGTTTTTTTCTTTCTAAAAGGGCTCAATATTAACATATTGTTGAAGAAAATTCTCTTGTAAAATAAAAACACAATATTATTTGAGTAATAATTAGAAAATATTTTTTTATTAAATTAAGTATACAAATTTGAATTATAATTTTAAAAAACAATTGAATTCTATCATGGTTAAAATTTAAAAAGTATATAATAACCAAATCAGATCACAAGCAGTAGCAGCACCATGAACTACAAACAAAATGGTTCTTTATCATATATATATATGGTAACTAAAACAGCTGATTGATCCATCAGTTTTACATACAAAATAAAATAAAATAAAATAAAATATGAGCATTCAGTAAAAGTTGGATAAGTTTGTCTACGTGATAGATAGCCAACTATATACATATTTCACAACTACATAAAATTATTAATGTCACAATAATATTGCCAAAAAAACAAACTCAATTTATTATTATTATTATTATTTGCCAAGGGTCCAAACCTCCCGCAGCAGTTCATACCTTGTATAGCCAGAACTGCCATTTTCTTGCCTCATTTCCCAGCCAGATTTACCATGAAGGGGAGAAGGAGAAGGAGAAGACCGAGGGCTATCTATGATCACATTCAAGGGAGAATGCAATTCATCGAGCTCATCATCACTGGTATACGATTTCCTCATCAACGATGACCCACTTCTAAGTAACATCGATTTGCTTCTTCCGGTTATCCCTATAATACCACCAATGGAAGATGAAGAAGGCGGTAGATACATTATAGGACTTGCTGAGCACGGAAAATTTGTTATTGAATCCTCTCCAATCTCCTCCTCGTCTTCTGGATCCTGGACATAAATTATACCATTTAATCGCAATCAAGGATTATAAACATAGATAGATATATAATCCACTAGAGTAACTCAAGTGGAAAGAGTCTTGCCTAAGAGATCATTATAGGTTCGATTCACACTAAAAACGCATTAAGTTGAAGTGGGTTTCATGAGTCATCACAACAGCCCAAGCCTAACACGTACATGAGAAAGTAGGTTTTGACAAAACAAACCTAAAATTTGCAGGGCATGCATTGGAGGAGCTTTATAAATATGTGGACTTAGCTAGGTTTCTTTAAGTCCTTTAATCTACATTGTAACCAACTTTCTTTTAGCTAGGTGTCTTAGGTTTCCTCGTAGTTATGAGTTTTATTTCTTTCACTTGTCATCGATTTATGACAATAACTATAGAGTCCAACAGCCTTTACACTCGGAATCCATATTTCTAGTAATTTTTAAACATAGGACATCACAAAGCCTCACACTCATTGTTTATGACGTTCTATCAGGATTCAATTTTATATACAGATACGTTTGGAAACTAAAGTTAATTAGAGGCATAAACAAAAATTTGTTTATGTTATTGTATATGGAAACGGATCCGGATACAAAAACATAAATGTTTCAAATGGGATTATAAGCCTAATAACATCACACTTACCATCCTTGTTTCTTAAAGAACAATTTTTAAATGTACTAACCTCGTTATCAAGAGCCTCAAACACAACTTCAGGGATTGGATCGGGGCAAAACTCGTCAGGGACGAAATTGCTAAGGACCCTTTTGATCAATGGTGCACCAAATGTAGGACATACCTTTAAAAATAAGATTTAATTTAGTAGGGAATACAAAGCACACCATTTATGATTTTTTACCATATAGAATATGGTGGAGTGGTCAAACCTCTTTTCTGATTGACCTGCTTAAGAGCATGTCTTTTGGAAGCATCATCAGGTCACTCAGTGCATTCAGAAGATGAAAAGGTTTTAGAGATGCATCTTTTTCATCTTCATCATCTGAATACTGGTCCTTCAGTTGCTCCTCATCTTCATCAATCCCAAACAAATTGCTGAGCCATCTAGACCAGTTGCCTATCTGTTACCAAGACAAAATAATGATGAAAGATTAATCATTTTAAATTTTGGGTTGAAAAGATGGATCATGCAGTAACAATAACAGGAAGAAAACTCATGTGAAATTATAACATTAACTACCAATTTAAACATCACTAAAACAATTATGTAGCATCAACAACAGTATAGAAATTTGTCATTAATTCTGTTGAATAGCAGGAAACAATCAAACTTGGTCGCAGTTGCACATGCAATAACAACGGTATTATGTACCCTCGTAGTAAGATACCCAAAGGCATTATCCTCGTTGTCATCCCTAATTACATATAAAAGACTTTTAAAGATCAACGACTTTTTTAATAGCTCAAAATAACCTTCATTAAACCTAGCAATTTTCTAAAGTACCCTTTATTATAGGTTCTAACAGAATTAACTTAACTATAACTTACTATTAAAAAGAACTGAAATTTACCATTGTGGTATCTGATATTGAAATGGCAAGGAATAGGCTTATAACTTATAAGTGTAGAGGGGTAATACTAAACAAACTTTACATTTTCAAAAAATATATAAGTGCAGGATTCTACATAGTTACCAAGGTACTATTGAGATTGAGATGTTGTGGCCCAATTGCTTTATCTAAATTATTTATGGTTTATATCCTCACATAGGTTTGTGGGTCTAAAACGTTACAATTGGTCTCAGAGTTGACCCAATGACAAAACAAAGTGCCACGAGGAAACCTCTTGAATCCCAACCGGGATCTGGACTCAATCTAGTGCTGGAAAGGAACAAAACCAACATTAGTTGAAATTGGAGAGCTTGTACACATAGTATTGGACTTGGGTTGGTGTGTCCTTTTCTCACTTGCTTATAGGTCAGCAGATCAAGACACTACAACTACTTTACATTATTATAAGATAATTCTGATTAGACATTCTATCACAATTCTATCTACATTTTCTTATTGTTTGTTCTTAAATTTGTTTATTTAATAAATTAACTATAAAAGAAACAATTAAATGTTTTTCAATTATCAATCATTTTTTTTGTTAAAAATAGTAACTTCAAAAATGATTTTCTATCACTAGTTTAACATTTCAAGAGAAAAGTTATTAATATCTCATATGATAATAATATTATATTAGTTAAATCATTCGTTACAAAATATATTAACGGCTTACTTTCTTTTACAATACTAATATCACTTGACAAGATTATCAGTGAAACATTTATAGTATTTGTTTAAGAATGTGAAGCGAAATGTAGCACTTATAATAATAATATTAAGAGATACATAATAAACATTAGACTTGATTAAATTGATTAAATATATTGACCAGCACCAATAACATTAAACTTTTTCTTTTTGGGAAACCTATAGGTTACATGAAATGTTTATTTGTTCTTGTTAGTATAAACATGTAACATGAACTATTATTGATACTCCAAATCACTCTGATAGCAGTTAGGGTTATTCACTTAGAAGGGATGAGACCTAGAAAAGGGAGGAGAGACTAGCCAATTCACTAAACAATTCATTCACCCCTACCAACTCTTAGTTAACCTTATATACTAAAGAACAAACTTGTCTTTATCCCCTGCTCACTAGTCTACTCCCTTACGGTGTACACATACTCTTAGGGCTCGTGTGATCAAGTGTCATTTGTAAAAAAAACTAGTTTATGGCCAAAAAGTTGGTTTGAAGTAGTTTTTAGAAAAACTATTTATTTGGACCTTTGTACCAAATTATCCTACTAGTATCTAAATTTTTAAAATAATATAAATAATAAAGTAAAGGTGTTTTGGTATTTTAGTTCATGATTTTGAGTGATTTGATAGAAAGGAGTGGTGGATTATAGATAGGATAGAAAGGAGGGTAACAAAATAACCAACCACCATGATCTCCCACTTCAATCTGGTGCTTTAAATGAAATCGAAGATGAAACCTCATAATACTAATCCCCTTATAGTCAAAGTCTTTGCTACTAAACCCAGGGTGGTTGAAAATATAGTTCAATAACGGAAACATGAACATGAGTTTTTCTTTTTTTAGAGAAAACATGAGAATGAGATACTACTAACAAAAAATAAACTTGAAATTATTACCCCATTTTTCAGTTGTGCACCAGCACCGAAGCTAGCCTTTCCCGATGGTATAGGGAGAACAGTGGTATCAGTTATTGGGTCCGAGATAGGATCTGTTGGAAGCTCATCATCAGATTCGCGGAGAATAGCATTGAACATTGCAACATCCAATCTGGCTATGCATTGCTCCATAATCTAGTGATCAAGTAACAAGCATAAATGAGAATTTTTTTATTCCACAAATCCACCACTTTGATTTTAAAGAAATCTGCACTCGACGACTTACAAGTTTACCAAGCACAGGTAAGCAGCCACACTCATGGCCTCCTGCTCGGAGAGGACATAGCCTGTCACAAGCATCCTTGAAAGCCTTCTTCCAGAGTTCTAATGAAAAGTTAATCTGCTGCTGTTCATCTCCTGATTTGGAATTCCTTCCAAATGTCTTTTTCTTATCGGAAACCGGAATTGTATTTGCAACTTTAACAGCAGCAGGCTGCATATGGGGTGTTAGAGTCTGGATCAAACAGAGAAAATGGAGTCAGCACAAGGCAATCTTTGACACTATGTTAAGAGTATAAATAAATAGAAGCCAAATAGAACATGGACCTTGTTTGATAGGGGTTGTTTGGGATTATTTCTAAATAATCCACTATCCAATCAATCACCTCATTCAAATCATCAACAAAATACCAAAATAATATTATTTTAATTTTTATAATATTTTCAATATTAAAGACCAAGGACAGTTTGGTCATTTTATCCAAATAATCCACTTTTATATGAAACAAGGGCTTGTTTGATGTGAATTATTTAAAATTAATTTCAAATAACCCAAATCATCAACCAAAATATCATCTATTTTTTTCAAAATATATATAATTTAATTATTATAATTTATACCCATATGACCTAACTTCCAATAACCTACATAACCAAGGTTGAAAATAACCACTTAGTTATTCGGTTAGAAAAAAAAACTTGGTTATTCAAATAAACCTAGATCAAACAAGGCCCAAGGTTTTTACAAATAACCCCAAGATTATTCAAATCACCGAAGATCAAGGCCTTGGACTTAAATATGGAAAACCAACTCAGAAACAAGTATAAAAGCGTGTAAAATAGCACCATACTGAAAATTATTACCTGCCACCAAATAGATTCAATGATTCGGGAGAATATCCACGATTCGATCTTTTCCAACGCTGATATGAATGTGCGAGGGTCATCCCAGTCCTCGAAGCTTTCCGTTATTAAAGAAGTTCTAATTTCATTGCTTGGAAAAGGCTCTTTCTTTTTACGTGGTGATAGCTTCTTATGATTTCCAATCTCACAGCCAGATCTTTGAATAGACAATGGTGAACGCTTTTCGATCAAAGCATGAGTAACAATTGCCCTCAACACTATAGAGTTTGACAGCCAAAATGTCAACCTGTAGGAGTGAAATATAACAGCTGCTTAAAAGAGACAAAACTACATAACTACCTTCAAAGCATAAACCAAGTAAGTGTCAAGCTAAAAGAAATCTATGGGGATGATTTAATGTTTTAATGTGGAATCAGCTGGTGGGAATTGGGGATGCTTGTCCTATCAGTTTGGTGATGACGGTGTTTTCCAAGGAAGAACAATACTTAGCGGTGTAGATGTAGTATGGATATTTTCATCTTACTTCGGTTTTTCGAGATTATAAAAGATTTCCAGGTTATTTTGGGATTATTTGAGGAAAAAGACATTAAGGATATTCATATATAATGAATAAATAAATGAAAAGAAATGAAAGGATTGTAGTTAATGGTTCGAACGATGATAGTGAGTTATATGAAAATAATTTCAAGTAACCCACGTCAAACTAGGCCCAAATAATTAAAAAAAAAAAAACACCCATTAATCTATCTTTTTTAAATAATAAAACAAAACATCCCAATCAATCAATTTTCCATTAAACCATAATCTAAATACCAAAATACCCCTATCTTTATTGTTTAATATTTATAAAAAGTTTAAATATTAAATACTAAGGGTATTTTAGTCCTGTGACACAAATAATCCACTTTCTCATCACATAACATTATTTTCAAGTAAAGTCCTATAACCAAAATAACCTATATCAACATTTCCCTAATTCACAGCCTGCAAAGGTGATAAAATGTCTCAGAGTAGGAGTTTCATAGTAAAGATAGAACAAAAAACTCCAAACAGCACTAGAAAATATCACACATTAATCTTCAGAAAATCAGCATGCATTAAAGAGTACCTACCTCGAGACATCATTTCCACATGCTTTAGCAACAACAACCAATCCCGAAACAGCACTTTTAGCAGCACTTCCTCCCACAGATGGAGAACTCTCTTTGCAAGCATGAAAATAGTATCTAGAAAGTCGCCGAGCAGGGGCATGGACCTTATTCATGGAACTTCCGTGCTCTGCAACAACCGAGTAAAGACTCACCTCAAGAACAGCAGCTTCTTTTAATTCTCCTTCAAGCATCTTTATTCTGGATTCCATATGCTGGATCTTGCCATTAGAAGGTCCGTTCCTTGCTTCCTTCAAGTAAGTCTTAACATCCTTTCTGTCATTACTTAAACTGTATTTTGCATCAGTGAACTTATTATTCCTGACTGAACCATTGCTCCTACCGATGTCCAAGGATGATCGAACAGACTTGACATGGCTCTTCATCTCAGTAGTACTGTCACCATTTGATGGCTCTTCGTGTTCATCTCTTGAAATTTCATCAACGGGTTCTTCTGAAAAATCCAAGTCATCGTCTGTACTTGAATTTGTCAAATTCAATTTCTTAGTTCTTTCAGGCACATCAATTGTAACTTTACCTCCTTCAGTAATGTCCTTTTCATAAACACCGCCATTTGTTGTGCTTAGGTCTTCTCCTTTATCTTCATAATCAACAGACAAACTACCATGACCATTCTGGAAGCTTTCCGACAGTTCTGTGAATGATAGTGCAGATTTTACAGCATCCTTCCCTATTTGTGATCCATTCTGCCATATCAAAATTAAAACAAACACAAGGCATATAAAAAACATCATTATATAACGTAATGGACATTACAAGATGGAAATAGGCCAACCTTACTATAAACAGGCAAAGAATTAGTATCAAAAGGGATAGAAGATGTAGCCAAAGATGACTGAGAGGAAACATCGTCATCAGTGAACGACGATGCAGTTTCAGCTTCTTCAGCGTATTCATCATTCATCAAAGCAGAAACAGATTCACCATTTTTCCTTTCCATTGATGCTTGTTTAGCAAGGATATCCCCTGAAGAAGATGAGCCCCCTTTTTCAACTGCGTGAATACTAATGAATAGAGACGGCTGAGTATTTCTGAAGCTCCTAGTACATTTCATTGGAATACTAATGTTTACTCCTTCTTTAATAACACCATATTCCGCCAAATCAAGTACGGCAGTCGCTAACATCTGCCCCTTCACTATCTTATCCCTCCGCGGTTCATACAAATTGAATTCCAAACAGTTCTTGAGAAAAGTATCGATTTCTCCAGATTTAACAGACATATCTCTTTGTAATGTTGTTGAAACCCTAAAAGACTCTGAGAATTCGATTCTCCCATCACTTAGAGAAGGAACAACTGCGTTGGTAACACCTGAATGACGCTCACCATGTTCCCACTGGATTAAAACGGAACGAAGGTTCCTTAGTGACTGAGACGGAGGCCATGGCTTGATCTCATGAATACGGAACAAATACTCAACGTTCACGGTAGAACTTCTTCGGTTTTTGCTCTTGTGTCCTATAACCATGGCTTGAAACTAGGGCTGACGATCACAAGAGTAAATCCAATGTACCTGCTAGTAGTAGTGGTAGTACGAAAATTCAATATCAAATGTCATCGTAATAATAGTGTTTTCTATGTAAAGCATAAATGTAAGAAAGAAGATATTGAACTCAAAATGCAAGATAACAAGGATAGAAAGATATGAACATCAGATCGAACACAACACAGCGTTATCAATTAAGAGCATTAAATGAAACGGAAAAATGATAGAGAAATGAGTAGAATGCAGTTACAAGAGAGAAACCATAAATGAAAAAGTGAGAAATCATGAGATTCTTGACCTGGATAATGGTAGTAACGATAGGATCAGGAAGAAGAAGGATGAGACGACTTGAAGTTGATTGAAGATTTGAAGATTTGAAGAAGAAGAAGAAGAAGAAGAAGAAACTCATCAATGGAGGTTAAGAGGGAAAGAAGAAGCCAAGTAAAGTAAAGTAGGAGAAGCCAAAGCCGACAGTGAACTATTATTTCTAACGCGGGCTCCACGTATCATCAAATTTACAGTTTTTTGTTTTTGTTTTGCTTTCTTAGATTATTACTATATTTATCTAAATATATTACAAAAAAAAAACAATATAAGTTGGTCCTCTATAACTTTTAGAAAGAAAACTTTTGTGTATATTTACATAATTTATGTATGATTCCTTGTATTTCTTACTAATTTCATAAATTAGCCATTTGTTTTTAATAAATATTTATGTCAATTTAGAGTTTTTTCATATCAATTTTTTAAATTCAAATCAAAATTATATATAAAAATTTTGTAAAATAATATAACAGTTAAAATAATTAAATTAAAATTTAGATGTTAAATAATATGATAAATTTGTAATAATTAAAATTATAAGGTAGGATGAAGATATAACAATTTGCAATTTCTTCATGATAACTTCAAATATTTGTAACGATAAGTGATGAAGTAGAGCAAGTCGAACAAAGCAATCAAACGGTGTCAATCTCTACAAAAGATTATGAGCGAAAGTGGAAATTATCATTGACCGATGTTTGGTAAACTACATTGAAAAAGAATACTTATAAGAGAACCGACAACTGAAATATCTGTTTCAACGACTCTTTATTGGAAAAATATAAACTAACTCTATATACTTTGTTGTTAAGAAAAAAAACGGATATGAACTTAAGAAATAATCACCAAAACAATCGGAGACAGAATCGGACCTGAAGTTTTAGGGCCCTTGTTCTTATTATTGTTTTTGTTATATTAAAAATATCAATAATTTTGTATTAAGTTTAATGGGCTGAAATAACAAATTGAGACTCCTTATTGGGTATTAATTGCAATTAAGGACATCTTCTTTTGAACCTTATAAATTGAGGTTCCTTATTGAAAGCCAATTGTAATTTGGGACATCTTCATTCAAACCTCATAATTTGGAGCTTCTTATTGGGGCCAATTACGATTTGGAATCTCTTCTTTTGAACCTCATAATTTGGAGCTCCGTATTGTTAGGTTTGTACAAAATGGGTTTTGCTCTAACGGATATGGACGTCTGTCAAAAAAATGTATTATGTGGCCTTTATTGTGAAAAAAATAGTGACACGTAATTCTAAATGCCCTAAGTCCGACTCAACTTCATTTCATCGCGAGGTGAATAGGAGGGGAGATAAGCTAGGTCAAGGGTAGCGGAGTCAAACTAGGGTGAAAGGGATGGAGTCGGGAATGAAGTTTAATTTGGGTCGAAATAGATATAGTGTTTTCTTTTTCATTTATTATTTTTAATGAGCTGATATTTATTTAAAAAATAATATAGCATTTAGAAGTACATGTCATTATTCAAATTTTAATTATAAAGTGTTGGAATTATTTCAAATATTTGGGTACATATATTATTTAATAATTTTATATTAGTTGTTATCATAATAAAGATTAAAGTCCAAATAAAGTGATCTATTAAAGTATAAAGGTTATGGGCTTATTTAGACATCTATAATAAATATGGGGACATATTTGTGTAGAAACAGAAATACCATTCATTATGTCGTTGATGGGCCGAATAATAAATAGGTACATTAGGGCTAGGTCCCCAACCCATATAGATAGCCTACCTATTTGTTTCTCTCATCAGACAATAAGGTTGATTATTCATCTCTCAAGAATATTAAAGAGGGCTATCGATATAGGGTTGGAAGACTTAAACCCCACCCACATCAAACATTCCGATCCAGGTCCAGATCCAGAACGAGAAGATCCACATTCAGATTTAGGTCCAGATCCAAGATCAAGAAGAAGAGAATAACGAAGAACGAAGAACGGCTTAATGAACCGTTCTTCATTCAAGATCCAGGTACGTTTCCGCAATTACAGTTTATCTCAATTTATCGACATAGAGTATATAGATTATAGACTTAAGGATTAAAGATTTAGACTAAAAAATCTAACAAGTTTGAATTATTATTTTCAAATTAATAATTATTATTTTTTTTTTAAAGAATTGGTCAAAATTGTTGGAATTATTTCCAATATTTGGGTACATATATTATTTAATAATTGTATATTAGTTGTTATTAAAGCCCAAATAAAGTGATCTATTAAAGTATAAAGGTTATGGGCTTATTTAGACATCTATAATAAATATGGGGACATATTTGTGTAGAAGCAGAAATACCATTCATTATTTCGTTGATGGGCCGAATAATAAATGGGTATATTAGGGCTAGGTCCCCAACCCATATAGATAACCTACCTATTTGTTTCTCTCATCAGACAATAAGGTTGATTATTCACCTCTCAAGAATATTAAAGAAGACTATCGATATAGGGTTGGAAGACTTAAACCCCACCCACATCAAACATTCCGATCCAGGTCCAGATCCAGAACGAGAAGATCCACATTCAGATTCAGGTCCAGATACAAGATCAAGAAGAAGAGAATAACGAAGAACGAAGAACGGCTTAATGAACCGTTCTTCATTCAAGATCTAGGTACGTTTCCGCAATTACAGTTTATCTCAATTTATCGACATAGAGTATATAGATTATAGACTTAAGGATTAAAGATTTAGACTAAAGAATCTAACATAAAGGTCACGTAATACATTTCTTGAACGGATGTCCATGTCCGTTATGAAAAAACCCTATTTTGTACATACTTGATAATGTAAAACCTCAAATTGTGAGATTCGAAAGAAGAGATCCCTAATTGTAATTGGCCATAATAAAGAGCTCCAAATTGTGAGGTTAAAAAGAAAATATCTCAAATTATAATTACCCCAATAAAGAGTTACAAATTGTGAAGTTTAAAAGAAGAGAACTCAAATTACAATTGACCTCAATAAGAGCCATAATTAGTTATTTCGGTCAAATTTAATATAAGTAATCTAGTTTGTACAAATTTATTATAAGTAATTTAGTTTGTACACTTAAATATAATAATAATTTTACTTAGGTCTTAGGTTCAAACTTTAGTGTTTTTTTTTAAGAGGCCCAGGGAGGAGGGTCTTATGTGTTTGTCTAGTTTGTCTCACTTTAGGATCAACTATAATTGGAGAGTACGAGCAACAATGAAACCTACCAACAATTAAAAATATTATTCGTATTATAAAAATCTATGATAAAATATTTAATCCGATTAAACAAAATGGCGTATCGAATACAACACTTACACAAATCTGAATGGTTACACAAATATGAATGGTTACACAAATCTGAATGGTGGACAGAAAAACGAAACACCCTTTAATGTTAAAAAAAAAAGGGTCATAAGAGGGAAAAAAATACTTTTCAACTTTTTTAGAGATTTTATATAATTAAATTTTATTTTAATTCTCTATTATCTTTAACTAATGCACGATGTTTAACTTCGCGGCGAAAGTTTGAAATTTTTACGTCGATTCGCATTTTTTTATATAGAAATTGTGAGGGGAATCAATTTTTCCCTTATCGGAAAATTTAGATTTTTGAAAACGAGGTTTTATCGATGATTTTATAACTTACAATCTCGTCGAATTTGGGAGAGATTGAGATATTTAATGGGAAGTCAATCATAAACTTATTTAATTTTTTTCAATTTTTAATAACCTTACCATTACCAATCGCCACCTAATTTTTTTTAAATTAAGAAAATAAATGATGACATACATATATTTTCCTAAACCAACTTAGTTAATATATTTTTTTTTTTAAATAATTCACTAAGAAAAGAAAGTAATAAAAGATTTTTTAAAATAAAAAATTTTCATATTTCATTTTCACTATTTTTTTTTTTTAATTAACTTACATGAACCCTTTTAAATTTGTCAAAATGAAATACTTATCTCATTTGATTTGTTAAGAGAAAACCAAATGGACCTGCACTAAATGACACCTTAGAAAAATATGGTCAAGATAATCTAATGTTAAAAATAAATAAACATTTTTTATCTCCATATAAGTGTGCTAGCCAACTAGCTAACTTTCATTTGAATTTCATAATCCTTCCTAGGAGAATTTTAGATTTCCCATGAATATGGTGCTTCCAAAGTTTATTCCATGAGAGTTCAAATGTACAGGTCTTTCTTCTTAAAATTTAATGTAAATTAATTTTGAAATTCAATTTAGAGTTAACTTGGGTTTGAACAAAACAAAATATCAACTTTAACAAAAATAAAATTAAAAAATATCAACTCTACAAAAATAAAATTAAGTATCTCATTCAATGTTATTTTAAGTGAAATAATATTTTAAAATAATAACATTTTTCAATTCAAACTAACTTCACCCCCACCTCTTTCATAAATTCATTCACAAGACAAATAGAAGCTCTTTCACAAGAGTAAATTTACCTTATTTATCTTATATGTGCAGTTTATTTATTTATATTTATATATATATATATATATATATATAAATTGTTTAATGTATTTTTTTTGTTTAATGTAAGAGGTTAAAATTGACATTATCGTCATAACTTCACTCCAAACTAAGGTATTTTAAATGATTTTGTACAAAATTTCATAATCAGTGTCATAAATGATTCTTCATTTGATAAATGCATAAATAACATGCCTTATTTGCATATCAAACTCATTGAAGAGTGACAATTAGTCTTACATTCTAAACCAAAAGTCTTAAATTCAATTTATTTTACTAAAAACTCTCGAATTAAGGGATAGTTATGATTGTAAATGGTCATGTTAAAAAAAATTAAACATGATCTTACCCAACAAAAACTTAATAATAATATATATATATAAAAACTAAACTTGCATACCACCGTACTAAAAAAATTCTTGAATTAAGGGATAATTATGGTTGTAAATGGTCCGTGCTAAGAAAAATTAAACATGATCTTATCCAACGAAAACTTAATAATAATATATATTAAAAAAAAACTAAACTTGCATACCACCGTACAAAGATTAATTGGTCTAAATTGGACAGCTGGAAGCTTTTGTATTTTTTTGGACAAAACAAATGATACATGTTTTATTCACTTGTTTGAGGTTGTGTACACTTTAAGAATAATGTAACAATATTCTAAAGAAAAGTCTTTAAAATGTTATTTTAATCTATCTCATTTAAATTTATTAAAAAATATTCAAATTAAAATATTTATTTTCTCTATTTATTTAAAAATTTGTATAAATCACAATCTCAATTATAATGCAATTTTTTACTTTAATTAATTGAAAATAGAACAAAAATTAAAAATGGTTTTTAGATGTTGATTATATTCTAGTCTAATCTTTTGGTTTAATTTGTTTTTGAATTATTTTTGTAAATCTTGATTTTTAGCTTTTTAGCAAGTATAATAATATAAAAAAATATATCATAATCAAGGTGATTTTGCATAATAATAACACGTGAGTTGTTTGGGCTTTGGGGATTACAATGAATAAATTAGTTAATTAAAATAAAGGGGTTTTGGGGACTGTTTAAATTAATTAATTAAAATAAGGAAAGAATTAGGTGAAAAATGTTACTTCTCGTGACAGATTAGTGATGTTTAGTGCTTGTCTGATTGATATAGAAAGGAGATATTTTATAAGTTAGAAAAAAATTAGGATAGTTTTATCATCTTCCATGCCTTTTAGTTGGGCGATTTTTTTTTATCATCTCGATATTTATCATTTCAATTATTTGAAAATTATAAAAAAAAAATCTCTTTAAACGAGACAATTCAAAATTAAAAATATAAAAAAAAATCAAATTATTATTTTTATTAATATAATATATTTGTTAACATAGTAAGTTAATTCAAGTGTAAAAAGTGATTTATAAAAGAACAAAAATTACGAGTATGATTCATATTTAGAACGTCTAGATCATGTTAGCCTTCAACGTTTAAAGGAAAAAAAATTATTTAAAAAAATTTAATTATCATGCTAAATACAACTTTCTTAATTAATTAGACCATTTGTTGTCATCAAAAAACATTTTTTTTTATTAAAGTAAAATTAGTTTATATATAACTAACAGTTGTCACTTGTCACAAATAACAATAAATTAAGGGAATGAGAAATATAGTATTAACTTATATTTAATATTTCATGTTAGATTAGGTACTGTACTTAAGTCAACAATATTAGTATTAACTTAATCTTTATATATTATATAGATGCATATATATGTTATTATTAATTCAGCCAATATTTTCAGAATAATTAATAAGCAAGTAGAACCCATTCTATTTTTATTTAAATAATTATTTTCAGAAAAAAGAAGATCTAACAAATATTTTCAGACAAAAAAAAATCAACATTCATTCAATAAAATTCCTTTGGTGCATTCTTTTTATTTTTTAAAATAATTTGTTGTTTAAATTTGTGTTAACTAAAAAAAAATGTATAATTTATTAGAATAGTTTAAATAAAAATAATCTCATCTATAAGAACTATTGTCTCGCATTCAATTTCAATTAAGAATCTACTAAAATTGAAGTGAAGATTATTAATATGATAATGTTTTAATAAACTCTTATTTCAAAATTGAAATTTTTAAAAGATGACAAATAAGAATATAAATATTAATAATAATGAGATTATTATGTAGGGTTGTGCTTAATAAGGAATATTATTATTATTAAAACATCATCAAATGTTGAAATTATGGATTTTGTTTAATTATAGGACATTAATTTTCTAAAGCAAACACCAATTTAAGAAAGTTATTGAATATGGAATGTATATTTCAAGAAACCTCCAATGCAGTGGTTGATCATTCATTCATCCATCCATCCATCCCTTCCATTACCAACAGTTTTCACCAGAAAGCCTACAAAAATCAGGATTCTATTTTAAGCAAACAAAATTAAATAAATATATAATATAATATAATGAGAAATTAACCCACAACCTACCATGACTATATATGAAAGGCATATGATATCTACCAAGGTTTAAAAAAAGTCAACCTTTGAAGATTCAAGTTACATTGTAAATAGCAAATGTTTGTGGAATTGTTCTTCGAGGATATTTTGAGGTTTTGTGAACAATGTTCATCATTTTTATTATATAAAGACAGTTTACATTGATTCACTATTTTTTTTTTAACTTCGAGTTTTAGATACTTTTTAGGCATATTGCAACATTATCAAAATCAAAATTTATTGGCTTGGTGGTTGATTGTTCTAATCATTCAATAAATAACATGTTCAATAACAGTATTTATATTGTTTGTATTATGAGAAATAGTCTATTAATACAAATACTAATTGGTAATGAAAGAATGGGTCATTTACACATGTTACAACATACAAAATATTATTGCAATTTGTGTGTTAGCTATGATTGGGAAGCAGTATCAGACTTTTGATCTGCGTCTGCACTAGCCTGGACTTGCGCTGCGTACTGCAAATTCCAAAGAACATCTTCGAAGGAAGGCCGAACAGACGATTCAGGTGATATGCATTTGTTCGTGATGGATATCACTATTGATAGTGACTCTTGCACGCTTGTACTTAACACGATTGGATCCACTATTTTTCCTCGCCCATCGTGGCTTTGGCTGCCAAACGATGTCTGTAACCAAAAGAAAATGAAGTTAAAAATAATTCTTGGGACAGTTTTGGATTGGTTAACTAGTAAGCAGTTTATTTCATACAAATAACTGTTTTTTTAAATAAGAATATTGTACCATTTCATTTAACAAAAATGCTTCTCCTTTAGCGTTGGCAGTTGGCCCGACCAGCGATTCAAGTAATATGAACCCGAACTTGTATACATCGTCTTCTATCTTACTCATATGCCTGTTACAATAGACGATTAATCTTCTCAAAAAGAAAATGAGACCAAATAACAAGAAAAAGTGTTTCATGCATGTCGAACTTCTACTCATAAAACCTTTTTTTATTATCACCCCAAATCCGGACCTCTATATAGGTTTGAAAACCAAAAATTCTAAATTTATTTATTTATTTTTCAAATATCTCATTCAAATATTAATTCAAATAATGGTATGAATATATCTTAATTATATATATATATATATATATATACAAATTTAATAATGTTTTTCCATTCTAACTCAGATCCACTCCAGTCTAGCTGTTTTTAAGCATATTATTTTCTTTTTTCTAATGTCATAACCTCACTTCAAATTAAGATGTTTTAAGTGAGAATCGAACTTGAGACTTTTGATTTATTATTTTTTAGTCATGTTAATGAATTGTCCATAACTTTTGTCATCGAGAATGAAAAAATATCTGGCTAAGACAAAATGCTTACCATGACTTAGACATGTCTGCTTTTCCCTACAATAAGACACAATGAGATTTGTATGTTAAAACTAACCTAGCAAATAAAGTAAAGAAGAACATAGGAGTAAGTAAAAGTACTAAATCATATGATACCTCAAGTTTTTCAAAATCTTCTGTCATGATCGACATTCCATAGTCACTGAGTTTGGCAATCCTATGTTCGTCAATCAATATGTTATTCGACTTCAACCTATTACTAACCGAAGCAGGCACTCCTGTATGTAGAAAATGCACAGCCTTTGCCACTCCAATTAGAATTGCTAATCTATCAGACCACATAAGTGCCTTCTCAGGAGAGGTTTCTGTCAACATTTTTGGAAAATGGTTAAGCACTAGAAAATGCATGTTTTTTTTTCTCTTTTTTGTACATGCACAAACCTGAAAGATGAGAATGAAAATTTCCGTTTGGAACATATTCTTGTACTAGGAAAATTCTGTTGATGATGGAATCATCTTGAGAGTTAGAACCATCTATGCAATGGCCCAACAGACTGACAAGGTTTGGATGGCGAAGCTTTGAAAGCAAATCCAAACGGACCTTTAGGTTGCGAATTGAGTATTTTCGGGCTGGAGCTAAGACTCGAATGGCCACATAAGTTCCATTCTCTAGCCTTCCCTTATAAACCTGGAGTCATCAATATTAGTCATACAATTAGGAATGCTAAGTTAACATCTAGTTCAATATGTTCAAATTAATTTTATATTGGTTGTTAACATAATAAAGATGAAGTCAAATTAAAGTGATCTATTAAAATATAAAGTTTAAATGTCTATGTGAACATCTATAATAAGTATGTAAAAAATAGTATAAAGTAGAGGCAGAGGTTTGTGCTCTCTCAAAAAACCTTCAAGGATTATCGATAGAGGGTTCTAATCCTCACATCAGACAATCCAGAAAGATCGCTTTTTTACATATCCAGATTCAGAACCGAGAGATCCAAGATCAAACAAAGATCCGAAGAACGTTTTAATGAACCATCCTTCGTTACTGATCCATGTATGTTTCAGCAATTATTATGGTCAATAAAGAATAGAAACTAACAAGACATTGTGTACCTTTCCGAGGGAACCCTCTCCTAGGAATGTGGACTTATCGAAATTGTTGGTGGCTTCTTCCATTTCTTCAAAGGAGAAAGACCTATAAGTTGGAGCACCTTGTGCTCCTAGTTTTGATGCTTGAGAAATGAATCCTGAAGAAAAAATTGCACAAAAAATGTGTTAATTAGACACTTTCATCTCTTCTTCTTATGGATAACCAACAGATATGATGGATTCTTACTTGCATTTGCAAGTAGTTCAGATGAAATCCCAGCAACAGAGTTTTCCTGCATATAATTCTGATGCTGGCTCGACCGATTCTGAATACATAACCTTCTTCTATGCAGAAGAAGAACAATGGCTGGAGCCAACACTAATATTAACAAAACAATACCTCCAATGATGCCAATTAAACGCCATTTAGAAGCTTTTTTCTTCTCAATATCAGCCACTTTGCAGTGCGATTCTGGATACTGTCGTTGTTGAGTATGTAAAGAGAAACAATTCCATTCAAATTTCACAACTTTGTTGTTTCCAAGGCAATTAGGAAGTGAACCCATCAATCTGTTTGAAGAAATATCGACGAAACCAAGTTCATTTCCACAGGTTAACCGATCAGGAAACGAACCCGATAGCTTATTGGACGCTAAGTTGAGATAACTGATGTTGGGCAACGAGAATAAAGCTGAAAGTGGCGTTCCAGTTAGAGAATTGTAAGATAAATCGAGATGTTGAAGCTGATTGAGCTTTCCAAATGATGGTGGAATCTCACCGGAGATGGAGTTCTTGCTGAGAAGAAGAGTGGTTAGTCCTGTGGGAATCAATGGGAGTTCTGAATCGAACTGATTCTCTCTCAAATCCAACAGGTGTAGATTCGTTAACGTGGCGAAATCGGGTAATTTGCCGGAGAGTTGATTGTGGGAAAAGGAAATTGTATTAAGAGATGTCATTTTGCATAATGAAGATGGAATTTCCCCTTTGAACATATTGTTCTTCAAGCTTAAATAAGTTAGGTTTGAGAAAGAACTTAACCATTCTGGAACTGTATCATTAATGAAGTTGCTATCAAATGTCAAGCTTTGAAGATTCACCAATCTAGAAAACTCAGGTGGGATTTCCCCATAAAGGAAATTAGAACTCATGTCGAGAAATTCAAGAGTCGACGATAAACGATGGATTTTATCAGGTAATTTACCCCAGATCCCTAATGACACTAAAGTAAGAACCTTTAAAGAAGATAGCCTAGTTAATGTAGTAACAAATGAATCAATTGAGAAACTCTGTGATAATGTCTGGTTTGGAATTGCAAATCCATGAAAATCCGTTACATTTGAAAGTCTCCCCCCCATTATTTTAAGCTCTGTGACTGAATCTCCATCACAAACTATGCTCATATGTTGAGTTGCCGGTAATCTACACACATCTTCTCCATTATCGTTTTCCCAAGTGTCCAACGGCCATGGATACTCCAAATGTTTCCTTAATTGGAGAAGAAGTTGAGTTTGGAACGTTTGTAATCCGTGGATGTCGGGAATAAAGGATACCCATGATAGAAATAGTGTAAGAAACCAGACAATGTTACCCATTGAGTGGATTTACAGGACCCCACTAGTAAACAAAGACCCAGATGAACAAATAAAGAAGATAGAGCAGAGAGATGGAGAACCTGGAATTAGTGGACCGAAATCTTCAGCGATGACCCGTGTTTATAAGAATCTAAGTCTAAGGAAGTTTGTTTGTTCCTTTCAGGAAAAACCCGGCTCAGGAATGGGAAGAAGTTGAGTTATAGCCTATAATGGAGGTAGTTGAAGCAGAGATAAAGGAAGGTGATGAGCATTTATGAAGAAATGGGAGAGGAGGAAGAAGAAGAGATAAACAGGTGTCTGACATTAATGGGGTCGGTTCTCTTAAGGTGGAAGCAGAAATGGAAGAATAAAGAGTGTAGTCTATGTGACTATGTGAGATGGATTGGCATCCAAACAAGGCCTAATAATTAGAGATTGGTAATTGACGAACGGTTGTCCTTTTGCTGCATTTGTCGTGAGTCATGAGAAAAAGTAGAAATCCGATAATTAATATTGACATAAAGTTCATTCTTATCTTTAAACTTTTCATTTTTGTTAATTTTTTACCTTGATTAGTTTTCTTCATAAGTTTTGCTACTAGCTTTGTTAAAAATTAGCAGCAAGTTTCCATAAACAGTTTTTATATTGGATAACGAGTATTAAACCTGGTGACTGTTTCTTATTAATCATAACGAATTCAATTTGAGTTGATTTTTTTTGATAAATTTAAATTCAATGATATTAAATCGATTATACTATATTTTTTTTAATGTTAATAGAGTCTCTAATTATCTAATAAGTTGACCTAAAATCATATATACTGTCTCTCACAATTCTACCTGAATAATAGTTTCGATATAATAGATAATATATTAGATTTTATAATGTTTTGGATAACTGGCATGTATACAAATAATCATTGTAAACTAATTTTACAAATAAAGAAAAAAAAATTAATTAAATGAGAAATAATTAATTAAGAAAAAATGATTTAATAATCTTAAGAGAATAAGATTAAATCAATACGACATAATTTGATGATGTGGTCTGAACAAAACTAAGTTGGATAATTTGTCTTCGTTGCAGGTACAAATCTAAAAAAGTATGTATCTTCGGACGCAGTCTGAAGCAAGCGCATATAGACATCGTCTAAATTACATCGGACGTGGTTTGAAGTAATGCACAAGTAGACGTCGCCTAAATTATATCAGACGTGGTCTAAAGTAATGCGCGAGTAGACGTCGTCTAAATTACATCAGACGTGGTCTGAAGTAATGCGCGAGTAGACGTCGTCTAAATTACATCAGACGTGGTCTGAAGTAATGCGCGAGTAGACGTCGTCTAAATTACATCAGACGTGGTCTGAAGTAATGCGCGAGTAGACGTCGTCTAAATTACATCAGACGTGGTCTGAAGTAATGCGCGAGTAGACGTCGTCTAAATTACAACAAACGTGGTCTGAAGTAATGCGCGAGTAGACGTCGTCTAAATTACATCAGACGTGGTATGAAGTAATGCGCGAGTATGCGTCGTCTAAATTACATCAGACGTGGTCTGAAGTAATGCGCGAGTAGACGTCGTCTAAATTACATCAGACGTGGTCTAAAGTAATGCGCGAGTATACGTCGTCTAAATTACATCAGACGTGGTCTGAAGTAATGCGCAAATAGATGTCGTCTAACTTCATCAGACGTGGTCTGAAGAAGTGCGTGAGTAGACGTCGTCTAACTTCAGACGTGTAGTCTAAAAAAGCGTCTGATGTCGTGCTTCAACAGTCGTCTGAAGAGGCATCTGACTATCTACTCAGCTCATCAGCTTGGCAATCAGCAACTCCTTATCAGCCGTCTTTCCAGATAGCTGAACACGCTTATATTGCACAGGTGTCACGTATTCAAATATTCTAGTTCACGTTCTGTATCGTCACGTACACCACGTTCTTGGAAATATTCTATAGTACAATCTGTACGCCCACGATCAAACACATATCCTCTACTATACGACCTTGTACTATTGGCGTCCATCCATCTGATAGTTGACACGTGTCCGAAAGGAAGATTCGAACGTTGGTGCGATTTTAAGTATATATAGCTATCCAAGGACAACAGACGTATCTCTTTCTCGGTTCTTGAATTCTTGCTCACTGAACACTCTGTACGAATTAAGAATCATTAAGCGTTGTACTCACTCTCCCTGAGATTATTCTATAATTCATCTACTGTTCTTTTTGTGTAAAATTTTAGTGTTGTAAGTTGAACAGAGGTTGTTCTATTCAACAGAGAGTTAGCTAGGAGTTTAGAAACAGACGATTGTTAAGTCATGTGTTTTCTGACTAGGTTTGTGCAGTTGTTGTATAAATCAAAGCCTTCTAGTAAACATCATTCTGGAAACAGAAGATTTGGTGAAGTATGAGTTTTTATCTCCGAACATCCATAAAAACTCGTTATGTTATTTCCTTTCTGTTCCTTGCTTTCATTCATCCGACGCTTCAAATCTAGCCAGCAGTTCCGCACTTGAACTTGTTCAAGAGCTTGCGAAGATTTACGAAGAATAGAAACATATCTTAATCTCTCACAAGATGAGAAATTTGATGAAATGATCCTACTAAAGGGCCTAAATCCAAAAAAAGACCCTACTTGATATATTTTATAAAAAGGGTATTTTTGCCCTGCGAAAAGTCCGTATTGCCCCTCGCACGACCAATTTACTACTCAATTACGAGAAATATTACTCTCGCATTTTCATCTAAAACGCGTGAGTGATATCAGTTATATATAAAAAAAATCCCTAATTTTAAAAAAACAATTCACGAATCTCGACTCTCTCACTTTCCACTTCGACTCTACTCTCAAACCCTACTCCCTTGAAGACCACGACCACGAGCAGTAGTTGACGACTACGACCACGACCTCTCCGTTTGAAGTCGTGACCCACTACTATTCGTTCTCAAAATGAGTATGTTTATTTCATGTTCTTTAGTGATTATGAACACTAGGTTGGTTATATTATAGTATAGCTAGGTTGTATTCGATAACTCCGGAATGAATGTGAATCAATACTATGTTATATGAACAAAGACAGATGTTACACGTATTTTTCTCACTCACGCGTATTTTGCTCACTCACGCGAAATACTCACTAAGGAGGAATTTGCTGGTATGTTTCATGGAAATACAATGTGCCAAGAATTGTACACAAGTTTTCTTCAATGGACCTATTGGATAAGGGGCTCCTATCCCATTAAATCCATTGCAGCAAACTTCTGGAAAAGTTGTTGCATTGGATTTCCTGAAAATCTACCAGCAAACTCCTCCTCGGTTATGGTTCACGCCATCTTCAAAAAGCAACAACCAAAGTAAGTAAAAATCGTGAGTGAGGCAACAACAGAACATTACAATACGCGTAATTCTTGTAATGTTGTTGAACTATTTTCAATTGTAGCTCAAGTAATTCTTTACTTTGATGGAGAGTGGAAAATTACTGATGATGTTACTCATTTTTATTCAAAGTCAAACAGCGGTTTGAATGTTCCAAGAAATTCTACTTATGCCCAATTAGTTGATCTAATTTATTCTACTACTGATGTTGACAAATCTAAATATGATTTATTGCTTCAATCCAAGTATAATACTCCAGGCATGAATGTCAAATTTTCTTATATAACTGATATAAAAAAAGATGTGGATGTGGAGTTCTTTTTACATAAAGTAGTTTCAGTCCACAACCGCACTCCATTGTGTGTATCCTTAGTAGAGAATTCACTACCTAGAAATTCAACAAATCCAACTCAAGAAAGTGTAGTGGTTCTAGATATTGATGATCCTGACGTATTTCCGAAGCAGTAGGATGCTGTCTTTGAAACTGAAAATGACATTGAAGATGAACCATGTTTGCGTCTAAATGAGGGGGATGATGATTGGGTTCATATTACCCAACCTACTAGTGCTTCTTGGGTTGCTAGTACCAATCCAAGCAATGCTTGGGATCCTAGGATTGGGTTCCAAACAAGATGCAGTGATTGGGTTGCTAGTAACATACCAAACATTGAAAATCCGATACTTGAGGCATTAACTTGCGAAATTGAAGTCAGTTCGTTGTTTGAGAATAAAAGAGAACTTCAACTGAGGTTACATAAATATGCGATGGCTAATCATTTTGAATTCAAAGTGGCGAAGTCAAAAAAAGATATTTTGGTGGTGAAATGTTTGGATCAGAATTGCAAGTGGAGATTGCGTGTTGTGAAATAAAAATCTCCGGAAATGTTTGAGATTGGAAATTTGTAAAAGATCATACATGTTCAATTATGAAAATGCAATAGAATGAAAGGCAAACACCATCATGGGTTATTGGGGAATGCATGAAGAACAAGTACATGGACCATCATCATGACCACATGCTTAAGAGAATAATGGAAGACATGCATAGAAGTTATAGAATAAAGATGAGTTATAATAAGGCTTGGAGGTCTAGGAAAACATCGACATTCTTGTCTTTGTTCTTCTTCCCCATGGCTTTCTTCTTCTCTAAATATAGCAACCTGTAGTGATCAAGGTTCCTGTTCAAACCATTTATGGTTTCCCTAAAGGACAACTTTCCCCATGAAAATTTGAGGAAAGTGTCGATGTCTTCAACCATGCTGAGGAGTTTGATATTTATTATCCTCTTTGGGTCAAGGGCGAAGAGATATTGGCAAATCAGGTATACCATCCCCAATTTCCGTGTATCTTCCTTATCAGAGCAGGACACAAATTTTGAATGAAGGTCTGTTGTTCTAACAAGTTGATTAATTTTAAAATATTTGACAACCAAAGGTGGACATTCTTCAACTTCATTGAAAATGGGTTCCACCGTAGGGAATCTCCCAAAATTGAGGCATGTGACCAATGCAAACTCCTTTATCTCGAAGCACAGTTCCTCTCCATTGACAAGGAACTTCATCTCCATAGAATTTGAGCTGCTCTTCCTGATGAGCATTTGGTGTATTATCGTTCTTGAGAACCGCAGTAACGTGGATCTTTTGAATAAAAATCAGAATTGAGTTTGCTCTACCCTTTCCATTAGATCCATTGCAGCAAACTTGGTGACAATGTTTGAGATATTGGTTTTCTATGAGACCCTACCAGCAAACTCAGGAATTATGGTGGACTCCATCTACAAAACAAGGAACAACATTGGAGTAAGCAACTCCAGAACATTATAATTACCTAAACTATATAACATAACAACTCAAGTAAGCAACATCAAAGAATACACGAAAATTCTATATGTTTGCATTCTTTGTTTCACTTTAATCAGGCATGTGTGTGATGGTATAATATGTTTTCCTTTCATAATCTGGATATTATATTATGAGCATATTTGATCACTTAAAATTTTATCACATAAGCTTATTTGGAAACTAGCATTTGTTACAATCTCTGTCACAATCATGATTTCATTTGCAAATCTCATTAGCAAATCGTCCGTCAAAGTACAATGCTCGTGAAAGCAACATATAGGTACAATGCTCGTGAAAGCAACATATAGGTACAATACTCGTGAAAGAATAAACAAGAAATGCGTGCATGCAGAATAAGAACACTAATATAATACTCGTGAGTGAAGAACATTGGATAAATAATATTATATACACACATAAACCCTAAAAGATACATGAACCCTAAAAGTTAAGGATTATACATCAATATCCATCAATATAAACGATAGAATAATGAGAACATTACAGATTAAACCTAAACCTAAACCCTAATCCCTAAAATCACCTGAATATATGATCGAAAAGACGGACGACGAACGATGATGAGAGTTGACCGATGAATGGAAGTTGGAATGGAAAGTCGAGAGTTGTAAAGACAAAGTTGGAAGTCGGAGTGGAAAGTGAGAGAGTCAAGATTCGTGAATGGGGTTTTTTTTAATTAGGGAAAAAATTATATATACGATGAAAAACGAGAAATATCACTCTCGCGTTTTCATCTAAAACGCGTGAGTTCATAAACGCGTTTTAGATGAAACACGTGAGTGGTATTTCTCGCAAATGGAAAGACGAGAAATACCACTCACGCGTTTATGAACTCACGCATTTTAGATGAAAACACGAGAGTGATATTTCTCGTAATTGAGCGGTAAATTGGTCGCGCGAGGGGGATTACAAACTTTTCGTAAGGAAAAAAGGCCCTTTTTGCAAACTATATCAAGCAGGGTCATTTTTTGGATTTAGGCCCTTTAGTAGGGTCATTTTATCAAATTTCCCCACATAATTAACATCGAATCGAAAGTTGTTAACTATATTCAGAACCCCCTCTATAGTCAACACCGATTCTAACAATCAATTTTATTATTAATCAAATAAAATTAACTATATATATAAATATAATAATTTCAAACAAAATTTTAATTAAATAATGATGGAAAGATATAGTTGGTATATCTTCAAATAAATTGTAAGTTGCTATTTTAATAAATATATATTAAATGTGAATATTATTTGAATAAATGTGATATATTTTTATTATTGAATAATAGACATGCTAATTAATACATAAGATTTTCTTGTAAATAAAAAATAAAAATAAAAATAAAATATTTCTATCAAGATTTAAATCATTTAAATATTGTAATACATTAAATCCATACGGAATTTGGGAAATTATTCTTTTGATAAATTGAAATTCATAAAAAAAAAAATGAATAATCAAATCTCATAACCAACATTCATCTTCAATCTCTCAGTCGAGATTAAAAATAAATGGTAAATTTATTTAAAGTCATTTTTTAGCTTTTTTTTATTAAAAATAATATTTTGACAAAAGAATTATCACTTAATTTTTCTCGCAAAATTTGAAAAAGTAAATATAGTATAAGAACATTATATAATTAGAGATTCGTTCAAATTGGTTTGGTATTTGATTATAGGTAGAAAAGAGTTTTAACACTATGTCAAATTAGACGGTCTCTACTAAATGAAATGATGTTGGCCACTTTAGAAGTGTTCTTGCACTACTAATTACTATTTTAAAACCATATTTGTCAAGTCTACTTAGCATAATCTAAGACATAATCTAAGGATGATATGTTTCCACACATAAACGGCCAGTCATTTATTATGGACACAAACTAGTTCGTAATAGATAGATAAATAGATTTCATTTATGTGGCACTTGTTGAAACATCCCTAAATCTAAATTACCGGTCTAGAATATAGATGGTGGAACCTAATCAGTAATCATGCTAGAACATATAAAATACTAGAAAACTGTCACATAAGCGGAAGCTAAAAGATGGATTTTTCATTCAAAGACAAGTATTATAAACATATGGCAATTGATGCCTAAAGATGATATAAAAAGTCGGTCCTTTACTGATAGGATTGGCTTTATCGATAGAGACGGGGGTCTGGCTATGGATGAAGGCTTATGAAAAACGGTTTGAAAAAAATTCTATTAGGGATTTAATTCACTTTTTATTCTACTCAAACACTTGTAAATACTTGAAACAGATTCAAGGCGGAATTGTTTACTTGGGTTTGAAGCTCAAGATGAAATATGAAAAGATGACATAAATGAAGAACACAGTAGTTTGTTTATGGATGTTCGGAGAAACTCTCCTACGTCACCCCTTCTTCCAACCACCAAAAGGATTCACTATAATATAATTCGAATCAAATACAGTTTACACACACTTAGCTCACTATTGAACAGAACACTCACTGTTCAATTACAAGATGAAGAATATCACTCAGCTAAAGATGTTTTTGATTCTAGTTCTCTCTTGATTCACACATAGTACAATCAGAAAGCAGCTTCACAGTATGATTATTCAAAGGCTTGAATTCTCTCTCTTGAATAGCAAGCAGAATTGTAGATTAACTCTTTGTAAAATCTAGCAGTTTGTAAGGCAGATTGTCCGTTGTCCTTGAGATTTGTTAAATACTGAGCAGGAGCTAACGGGCGAATCTTTTAGAATAATACGTGGCACTCTTCAATTGGAAAGCCTCCATTGTACACAGCAGGTTCTGAGCACAAGGATCGTGGCCGTACACCGCTGGTAGTCCGCCGAATATTCCATCAGAGATGTACCTGCAAAACAAGTAATATGAGGAAAACTCTCTTACGTGGCATTCGTTGGTTGGTTGCATATAGCTGTTGTACTGATCTTCACTAGAAAGTGGAACAGGAGTAGGGTACAACTATAGCACGTGGGTAGGCGGGTGCTAGCTTCAAGCATACTGCTTAAGCTGAGCATTAGACGTATTTCAGTTAGACGGATTGTGAAAATCAGTCTAATGAAATCAAACGTCTCCGTCTAATAACATAGTCCATTAGACCGTCTGGTCTAATAGGATTAGACTTACGTCTAATTACAATCACTTCAGACTAATTTGAAGGAGTTAGACTCACGTCTAACTTTCACTAATTAGACTACACGTCTAATTATCCAATAACCATTAGACTGCACGTCCAACTACATTGAGTTAGACTGCACGTCTAATTCCGGTTCTACCTCAGACTTGTCTGAAGGAGTTAGACTCACGTCTAACTTTCACTAATTAGATTACACGTCTAATTATCCAATAACTATTAGACTGGACGTCTAACTCCATTGAGTTAGACTGTACGTCTAATTCCGGTTCTACCTTAGACTTGTCTGAAGGAGTTAGACTTACGTCTAACTTTCACTTAATTAGACTACACGTCTAATTTCGCACATATTAGACTGCACGTCTAACTCCACTGAGTTAGACTGCACGTCTAATTCCGAATATATTAGACTGCACTTCTAACTCCACTGAGTTAGACTGCACGTCTAATTTTCTCATTCCAATAGACTGCACGTCTAACTCCGTTGAGTTAAACTGCACGTCTAATTCCAAAATCTATTAGACTGCACGTCTAGCTCCGCTGAGTTAGACTGTATGTCTAATTCTTTGTATTCATTAGACTGCACGTCTAACTCTGCTGAGTTAGACTACACGTCTATTTTTTTGCATTCATTAGACTGCACGTCTAATTCTTTGCATTTAATGCCAAAATCGGTCTAATGACCCTCATTAGAGCCAAGTCTTATGAAATATGATTTCAATACACCTGCATCAAAACTCATAAGTCATTTCATCATCAAAATCTCAATGGTTAAATTATTTCAACACTTAGTCAAAATAATTTGACCCAACAATTTTCCCCCTTTTGATGAAGAAATTGAAAACCTGCATATATATATATACCAAAATATGCATTCATCATATAAATAAAACAAACCCTTGTTCACTTACATCAAACTTCCAAAAACCAATATTCAGAAAACCATCAAGGAAACATTGTTTGAAAGACTTAAATAGAGTAGAAGAAAAGAAATTATTGTTCTTCCCTTTTAACTCGAGGATCGGTTAGGCTCATGTCTTGGCCGGTTAGCATGTTGAGAAAAGGAGGAAAGTTGCGACCACCACGACCGCTTCCACTTGATCTACCACCACGATCACCACCGCTGGCAGGACCTCTTTGATCAACACCAGATAGCCTACTACGACCATCACCACTGCTTCTGCCTCTACGATCACCACCGCTTCGACCTCCACCTCTCTTGGTTGGCCTAGGATTATCATCGTTTCTTGGAGCTCGTCTGGATCTATATCGGTTGACACACCGTCACTTCTTCTACTTGACTCGCCTTGGGTGATTCGAGGTTGATCTCTTTCAGCATTAGTCTTTGCGTTCTCCTTTGCTTGAAACTTCCTTGCAATGGAGTCAGCAAATTCATGTCGCTCACTATCATTTCTACTTAAACAACTCTGAATTTCCACCATCTAATTCTTCACCAGACTGAATTCTTCCAAAGTCTCCCTATGACGTTCATCATTGATTTGTCTTTCAATGTCCAACAATTCAGTTTGACGGCTGAAGAGATTCTTTTCAAACTTGAGAAGTTTAAATTTGAGACATGAGTCTCATACGTGTTCTTCTTCAGGGTGTTATCCAATTCAGTAAGGACCTTGATAATCTCGCCAAATCCCTTTCTTTTTTCTTCCTTCGTATTCATGGCCTTTATCATGCTCTTCTGAAGAGATGAGAGCACAAACTTCATAGACTTTAACAGCTTGTTACCTTCGACAGAGGATTCTTCATTTGATGAGGTCTCTTGAAACTCTGCTGCCATGCTTTGAATTGGCTCAAAGTTTGTATGAATCTGCAAGGATTGCTCCGGTTGATTCTTCTCATCTACCTTAGCAGCTTCATTCTGCTCCTCTTCTAACAGTTCTTCTTCAGCTCTCTGAAATCTCTCAAACATATTTCCAGAGTAGTGAAGAGGAATGTTGATATTTTTATGAACATTTCCCACAATGGTGTCGGGGAATAGACGGGGCTTTTTATAGCTTGCTTGTTGATCCTGTTCCTCCTCGGATGAGGAACTTCCTTCTTCAGCATTCTTATCTTTGGAGGGTTCCCCCTCAGATATGATAATCTCTGGCTGAGTTACCTCATCCATTTTCTCTTGAACTTCCTCTGTTCTCACAACAGAGGTTATCACAATGTTTTCTTCAATAGGAGCTTGAACAGCCTCCTCAACAACATTTTCTTCAAGAACTTCTTCTTCATTTGTTACAAGAGCTTGTTCGGGCTCTTGGACAATCACTTCCTCTTCTTTTGTATGAGGATTCTCTTGAATTGGTTGATCCAGAATACGTCTCTCTTAGTAAAAAGATTCCCGAATTCGATGAAAAGAGCAGCGTCTAGCTCATCGGCATAATTGTCAGCATCAAGGATGTCCATCGGTTCATCATCATTAAATGACTTTGCACTAGAGCAATTAGTGCCATGAACGTATCGGGAAGCAACCGAGACATAACTGTCCATGATATCATCCAGCCTCTTTAACACTTTCACTTCAATTTCAGAACCTCTCTCAACAGGATTGAAATTAGCCTTTCTGGCTTTAAGAATTGGGAAAAGGGCTCTTCCACATAGGCATGCTTCAACGAGATCTTTTCTCTTTAGAGCCTCAGCTACCTATGAAGTTTTAGTCCACTTGAGAACTTTCGTCTCATTGACTACACATTTCTTCCACTCTCGGGTTATCGTAGAATTTGACAGAGTATCATTGTACTTGGACGACAATCTCTCCAGGGACCATGATTCAAAAATTTCCAATTTTTCAGCCGCAATGACTTTAACTTAATCTAAAATGAGGTCAACAATGCCTGTTGCCTCCGATACTTCTTCAGGAACTGGAGTTGCAATCTTCTTACCTTTTCTAACAACCTCTACAGGTTTTGGATCAGGTTTGGGTTCACTGAACACTATTCCGCATGACTACCTTGCGGACCGCATCAACTCATATGCAGATTGGGGTTTCTTACATAGCTCGGCAGGGAGCTCTACACGAGTAACCTTCCCGGCTACTAAGGATTCTTTTACAACAGATTCACCAGCAATAAGGGTAAGAACAACACCTTGTTCTGGTTGAGCACTTTCTGTAGCACTGGCGGCTACTAGATCAAATTGAACAATAGGAGACACATTCCTGTTAGCGTTTTCATCATTTGGACCGGCTGACTCAATAGCGGGCCCTTCAGCAAATTCTCTTAAGGGAGAAAAAATGGATTCATCTTGTTCCACTACAGGAACATCAAACTTAGGCACAACGGCCAAAGATTTAGAATATGTTACCTTCAATGATTTAGACGCGCGAGGCGCCTTCGTCTTCTTTTCCTTTGAGACACCGGATCTCGAAGGCTTTCTTAAAATGATTGATGGAGTGGATAGAGAGGACATAGGAGTTGCAACAAGTACGCCTAGACCTTGCTTTAACCTTGAATCGACTGATTCAGAGTCCTTCTTGTTTGAACTTTTCAGACTAGAGGAACTGGCCTCCGATTCATTTATTGTTTTCGATCTTTTTGCCCCTGTTGACATAACAGAAGCAGACGGTTGCTTGGATTGGGTAGAGGGCTTTCCACCTGTTTGATAACTAGATGCACCAGAGGCACATTCTACGTTGTTCTTCATCCTTATCAGGGTACTAGCGACTGGAAGGGCAGTGAATACTCTCGGAGATTTGATCTGCTCTGGTTCTCCAACGGGAACCCCCAAATGCTCCATCAATCGACTCAGTTGAGCCGCATATGTTATGCTTTCCTTGTTTGATTGACAAATCAAAAAGTAGAGGTTATGGAAAAGGGTAGATGCCCAGTTTACCTGGATTCTCTTTGAAATAGCGCACATATAGTCAAAACGGTCTTGACTATAGAGATGGAAGGAGCCAGATTTCCCTTGTAGCGCTTTTGCCACCACGTCGTTCAGCAAAATGAAGTGGGGGTTTGAGAACCTTCTTATTTCCATTAACATGGATCATCGAACCGTCAGCAGAAAAGGTCTTCTTCATCTCTTGCATGACTTCTGATGAAAGGATCAAGTCGAAAGTGTGCCCCTCCATCGGAAGTTCAAAGAACTCCGTATAAACGGATTCATTGAAAGAGAACTCCACGCCGTTGACGGTTGCTATGATGGATTCACCCACCATAGTTGAAGATTTGAAGAACTCGCGAACTTCTTTCTCATAGAATACGAACGGACCACTGAGATACTTCCTCAACCCAGAATACTCTAGGGTTCTAAACATATCCACCACTTCCGGTTGATCGAAAGTGTACACCGATGGAAAATCCACCTGCAAAGTACAATGACCCAAAGTGATTTTCTTGTTCACCATTTTCGAAAGAATATGAACCGACACGAGATTTCAGAGAGATTTAGAGAGAGAAATGCAAAGAAAACTAGGGTTCTTAAGGATTTCGAGAGATTGAAAACTTTCAAACTCATGCACTAATGTCCTTATATAGACAGAAAAGAAATACACAGAATAACCGTCACTTTTCTTAAGGGTATGGCCCATCAATAAATGTTAGACGTCATTTTTCAAGGAGACATCATTAAAAATGAGGGTATATCAGTCATTTTCTCTAAACTTGAAAGACACGTGTCTTTATGTTAATAAGAGATGACTGTTTAATATTTTGAGCGGGAAAAACGGATATATCCTCATGTGGGACAGCTGTCCTTGATCAGTCTAATCGACACGTAGTTAGACGTTTTCCTTACAACAAAAATCCATATATCCAAACGTTTATTAGACGGATGGGTTTATTAGACGCATACGTCTAATTCCGTGTTGTATAGCAATACGTCTAATGTCTATTAGACGTGTACATCTAATGTCTATTAGACGTGTACGTCTAATTCCGCATAAACACCACGTATTAGACGTGTGTTTGATTAGACGTGAGCATCCTCTTGCTCATGACGTAAAAACGTCTAACGTCTATTAGACGTGTCCGTCTAATCGCCTAGGTTTAACACCTCAACTCATAGACTTAGATGTATAGATTTTTAGCAAAAATACGTCTAAGTACAAACCGTTTCTTTTAGACACACTTGTTTAATAGACCGATTAAGAATATTCATCTAGAGGGTATCCGTGCTTCCAAAGTAATTTTTTCTCTCATTATGTATATGAATCATAAGAACAAAATAAATAGTTTTTGTGGTCCAAAGACCAAAAACATTTTTAACAAATAAAAACATTTATCTACTAGAATGGCAAAGGCCATTGTTGATCTTTCAGACTGTGTACTCAAAATAGTATTCTTCTTGCTTCCTTCCTGCAATCCTCCTGCATCACCTACAAAAGAAACTATTTACACATTTTGGTACCCATACTCAATTGGGTCCTCGATCAATTAGTCCCTTAGGAATCCATATTTGAGATATTCTTATGGATTTCCCGTTTTGTGTTGTGATTAATGCATAAGATTTTGACTTAGCAGATGACTTCCTGCTAGCCACTGATCCCTTAGCTTTTGAAGAAGACTTTCTTTTAAAACTCTTTGACTTAGAGTCATGTTTTAAATTGCCAAACTTATTAGCTGCTTCTAGCCTATTCTTAAGCTAGCTAACAGTGGGCGGAACATAAACTATTTCATTTTTGAAAGCAACTTCTTCATGAATAGGATCAGATTCAACGTCAGTCATACTCCCTTTGACAAAACTTATTGGATTAAGTTTGTCAGATGAGTTGGACTTTTTGCATGACAGGTTAGGGTCATTGCTATCAAACCCCAATCCGGATCTAGATCCAGCAGGTTTCAACATGCTGATCTGATGTTTGACAGGTTCTCCGGACCTTGTCCATGCACAGACAACATAGTTTAACCTTTTGTTTTCAGATGAAAAGGTTTGAATCTGTTCTTTGAGCATCTCATTTTCAGATGAGATCTCTTCAATCTTCTTTTCAAAAACATTTGACTCTTCAGCTTGAGACAAATTTGGTTTGTTTATATCTGGTGAAGATTTAGTTTCGTTTAGGGATTCTGCTAGCTTTCTGTACTCAATGACCATGTCATCTAGTGAAGCTACCAGTTGTTCCCTTGAAAACCTTTCGGAAGAGAAGTCAAATACCTCAGTCTCTTGAGTTTTTTCTTCATCTTCTCTTACCATGAAGCAGGCCACCTCTTCTTCATCGCTTCACTGGATGAAAAGTAGGAACCACGGCTGTTTCCTCTGTTCTTCCCGTCACCTTCCATAAGAGCCTTCATCTTTTTTTCATCATTCTTGGCATCTTCACGTTTCGGCTTCCGGCATTCCGATGCATAATGACCTTTAATACCACAGTTAAAACAAGTAACATTAGCTTTAAATTTTTTATTGTCATTAAAATTTGAAGAGTTTGAGTTAGAGTTGCCCTTCTTCATGAAGTCGCAAATTCTTCACAAAGAGAGACATGGCATCGCTGCTCAGCTGCTGAGCTGCCATCTTCACATCCGGAGCAGTTGGTGGCTCTTCAGCAGTCACCAGCGCCTTGGCAATGATAACGGATGTGGGTTGATCTTCTTCCATCCTATAGTTCAACTTGAACTCATAGGCCTTAAGATCAGCAAAGAGATCAAAGAGAGAGATCTTGTTAAGATCTTTGGATTCTCTAATCGCCATTGTCTTTATGTCTCATTCCCTTGGAAGAGCACGCATGACCTTGATATCAAGCTCCCGGTTGCTATAGGTTTTGCCTAGGATAGACAGAGAGGAGACGATCTTGCTGAATCTGGTGTCAAAATCGTTCATTGTTTCACCAGGACGCATCTTGAAGCTTTTAAACTGTTGAGTGGTAACCATGATCTTATTTTCCCTCACACAGTTGGGTGAGTCTGTCCCAGACCTCTTTGGCAGTGTAGCATTCGATAATGTAGTTGAACATGCTGTTATCGAGAGATCTGTACAGGACATCAAGAGCCATGTTGTTGAGGTTGTTCTGTCTCTTTTCATCAGCGGTCCAGTCAGTCTTCTCCTTATCAATCTTGATAGGACCTTCTGTGACAACGCTCCACATGTCGTCATGAAGGGAAGAAAGATGAGCACGAACTCTTTTCTTCCAAACAATGTAGTTTTTTCGAGAGAAAGTTGGAATGGCTGTAGCACTAGCATCTTTGGTTATGGTCGACATATTTCAGGAAAGGCTTGAGAATAGAAACAAGACTCTGATACCAATTGATAGGATCGGCTTTATCGATAGAGATGGGAGTCTGGCTATGGATGAAGGCTTATGAAAAATGGTTTGAAAAAATCCTGTTAGGGATTTAATTCACTTTCTATTCTACTCAAACACTTGTAAACATTTGAAACAGATTCAAGGCGGAATTGTTTACTTGGGTTTGAAGCTCAAGATGAAATATGAAAAGATGACAGAAATGAAAGACCACAGTAGTTTGTTTATGGATGTTCGGAGAAACTCTCCTACGTCACCCCTTCTTCCAATCACCGAAAGGATTCACTATAATATGATTTGAATCAAATACAGTTTACACACACTTAGTTCACTATTGAACATAACACTCTCTGTTCAATTACAAGATGAATAATATCACTCAGATAAAGGTGTTTTTGATTCTAGCTCTCTCTTGATTCACACACAGTACAATCAGAAAGCAGCTTCACAGTATGAATATTCAAAGGCTTGAATTCTATCTCTAGAATAGCAAGCAGAATTGTAGATTAACTCTTTGTAAAATATGGTAGTTCGTAAGGCAGATTGTCCGTTGTCCTTGGAATTTGTTAAATACTGAGCAGGAAAGCCTCCATTGTACATAACAGGTTATGAGCACAAGGATCGTGGTCGTACACCACTAGTAGTGCGCTGAATATTTCATCAGAGATGTACTTGCAAAACAAGTAATATGAGGAAAATTCTCTTACGTGGCATTCGTTGGTTGGTTGCATATAGATGTTGTACTGATCTTCACTAGAAAGTGGAACAGGAGTAGGGTACAACTATAGCACGTGGGTAGGCGGGTGCTAGCTTCAAGCATACTGCTTAAGCTGAGCATTAGACGTATTTCAGTTAGACGGATTGTGAAAATCAGTCTAATGAAATCAAACGTCTCCGTCTAATAACATAGTCCATTAGACCCGGTCTAATAGAATTAGACTTACATCTAATTACAATCACTTCAGACTAATCTGAAGGAATTAGACTCACGTCTAACTTTCACTAATTAGACTACACGTCTAATTATCCAATAACCATTAGACTGCATGTCTAACTCCACTGAGTTAGACTGCATGTCTAATTCCAGTTCTACCTCAGACTTGTCTGAAGGAGTTAGACTCACGTCTAACTTTCACTAATTAGACTACACGTCTAATTATCCAATAACCATTAGACTGCAAGTCTAACTCCACTGAGTTAGATTGTACGTCTAATTCCGGTTTTACCTCAGACTTGTCTGAAGGAGTTAGACTTACGTCTAACTTTCACTTAATTAGACTACACGTCTAATTCTGCACATATTAGACTGCACGTCTAACTCTACTGAGTTAGACTACACGTCTAATTCCGAATATATTAGACTGCACGTCTAACTCCGCTGAGTTAGACTGCACGTCTAATTTTCTCATTCCAATAGACTGCATGTCTAACTCCGTTGAGTTAGACTGCACGTCTAATTCCAAAATCTATTGGACTACACGTCTAACTCCGCTGAGTTAGATTGTACGTCTAATTTTTTGCATTCATTAGACTACACGTTTAACTCCGCTGAGTTAGACTGTACGTTTAATTCTTTGCATTCATTAGACTGCACGTCTAATTATTTGCATCTAATGTCAAAGTCGGTCTAATGACCCTCATTAGAGCCAAGTCTTATGAAATATGATTTTAATACACCTGCATCAAAACTCATAAGTCATTTCATCATCAAAATCTCAATGATTAAATTATTTCAACACTTAGTCAAAATAATTTGACCCAACATTTACTACAAAAAAAGGTTCAACATTTTTCATCTTTTACAAAATACTCGGTCTTGATTAACAAAATACAGTCATACAAAATGAGTTCATAAAAATACAAAGATATTCAACTCTGGTCCCTCTTTCCACACTCGTTCCTGCATGTTGCCTCCATTCCAAGAATCTCTTCAACTAACATATAAATTTAAGAATGAGTACTTACACCACACAAACATAGTGAGTCTAATAACTCAACAAGCATTTTAAGACTTTCAAAATAATGTTATAAAATGATTTCCTTCATGTTCAAAGAGTAACTTATGCATAAAAATGATTATAAAATTAATTATGCAGGTGAGTTTTAAAAAAAATTCATCATGGTGAATGTACTGTAACATCTTGAGCACATGAATTGACCTTAAACCCTCCAAAGCTGATCCTGGAGGGGAAGGATCCATAACTTTTGAGCACATGATTAGAAGGGAACTATTTGGAGTCAATCTCTAAAGTCCACAACATGTTTGGACACATGTCTGTGTGGGTAGATATTCTAAGAGCTCATCTCTAGAAGTTAGTCCCATATTATATGGCCATAATTTTGGATCGGACTACCAGAATTAATCTTGGCTAGCCTCCTCCCATAACAATTTGTCAAATTCCTTGGTATGGTTTTACCATGATTATATAAAAACAGAACATGCTTTAGAAAACATAGCCATGCAAGGAAAATCGGATCATCCTTTTTAAAACTAGAACATGCAAGGCAGAATATATCATTCTTTTGGAATACATACCAGGATTTTTCATAAAACACATCATTCGTTTAGAAACATGCTGATTAATATGGTTTTATTATAAAAATTATGTACATGCAATTAAATCATGCTTTAAAACAACATGCATCATTTATAGGAAAATACATGAATTTATATAAGGAAAATACATGAATTTATATATTGAATTTATATATTGCATGTGTGAGTTTCTAAAGATAGTTTAAGAAATTTGATTGCCTTATATTCCTAAAGCAATAGTGAGTATTATATAGCCTAAGTCATGGTAGGGTGGAATAGACAAGTGTCATTAGGATTTACTAATATTTGACAGTTGGAGGACAAATGTCAATAGAACTTACTGAATATTGATAAATGGAATGTCCTTAGAACTTACTAACTAAAAGACATGTTTCTTTATAATTTTGACACATGGCTGCTGTTAAATAAAACTATGAGCTGGCAAGGTAAATCATGACAAAATTATGGGAAGAAGTCAAATAATTAAATGAACTTGTTTAAAGGATCATTGATCTCGGTCCTAATGCAAATTCATCGGTCCTAATGCAAAATCCTCGGTCCTAACTGAAATTCTCGGTCTTGGGTCATGAATTTCCTGGGGTCCTATTTCTTCGGTCGTGTGTATAATTATACTCAGTCCTTGGCCTTGCCCAGGATCGAAGATTCTCGGTCGGAAAGTGATTTTTGAATGTTACACTTGTGATAAATAATAATAAGGTAGCGTTTGATATATGATATTAATTATATAAGTATTAATTATATGGGGTATGAGCTGTAAATGGGTATTAAGAGGTATAAATTATATAAGTTATTTGTATTTGGTTGATAGTATAAGATGGTTATAAATTGTATAAATTTTATAATTTTTATAATTTTGTGTTTGGTTGATAGTATAAAAATGTTTTATAAAATGTAAAAGATATTTTTTCTTTTATATTTATATAAATTTAATTTAATTGTTAAATTAATATTTATTTAATTTTAATTTTTTTATTTATTCTTTCTATTCAAGTTTTTTTTTTATTACTTGTAATTTGTAAACACATTATATGTTATGTTATAAAATGTTGTTAATAATGTAAATATTTATTTATTTTTAATATTAAAACTTTGTTTCTCACTTATAATTGTTTTATTTATTTGTTTATGGAGAAAACTTAAATGTTAGATCTAATTTAATAATTAAGTTTTTTACCACTATATTAAATCATGACCTTATGACAAATTAACAAGTTACTCACATTACTCATCACATAATTAATAAGATTAACACAATATATTAAATTTTATCACAATATATTAAATTATCTTATATATTTTATAGCACCAATAATTTATTTAAATATTTAATATTATATATTTAAATAGTATCTAAATTTAATATATATTTTTAATAATTTTAGCATTTATGAAATTGAGAAAGTAAATGAGCAATATATTAACTTATATAGATTCTACAAACTACAATTCAAAAAGTGTAAATAACATGTCAATTAGGAAGAAGAAAAAAACATAACAAAAATATAAGGATAAATATAAAAATTGGGCTTTCAAGGAATACAAATTTAAGGGTAAATATGGAATTTTTTTTTTTTTGTAAAGTCTTGTAACTGGTTTTACTAGGTACAAGTTTGTACCTAGTTTAGAGTATAAATTATATGACTTTTAAATACTATTTATACAAAATAATCAAGCAAACACTTAACAAAATTTACTATTAGTATTATTATAACATGGTATACAAATGAAATCATATAAGTTGAAATCATACCAGACATGAAGGGTGAAAGACCATAATGATTATGGGAGGCATATTAATCCTACAAAGAATACATTATTCATACAAGGCATAAATAAAAATGAAGATAATATCATGATAATTGTCTAAAATGCAGAAAATTGATTTTCATGATTCCAAATAGTTTAATAAAAATAACAAAACCAATTTTAGAATTTTGAAATGAGAATTATTAAATAAATAAAGTGATTAAAAGTATTAAAAAAAAGGGAAGAATGTCAATTTTATCAACGAACTATAATAAAATATTCACGTATATCACTGAACTAATTTTTGTTCGTTCATACCACCGTAGTTATATCACTGGTTAACAAAAACATCCAAGTCCGTTAAGTTTTCCGTTAAATGATGACATCTGTCATTGACATGTCATTTTTGTAAAATTAATATATATTATATTTTTATTTTTATTCATAATTTTTAAATAATAAATTTTTTATATTTTCAGAGTCATTAACCAAACAAACAATGTAGATATTTTGAGAGAACTTAACAATAATTTACTTTTTTTAAATTAATATATTTTTAATATTTATTTTTATTAATGGATTTTATTATTTAGAAAGGTTAATAAAAATAAATGTTGAAAATATATTAATTAAAAAAATGAATTATTATTAATGTTTCTCAATTTGTTTAATTAATGCCTTTGAAAATGTAAATTAAATAGTGTATAAAAATAAATATATATTAATTTTTAAAAAAATGACATGTCAATCACACGTATCATCATTTAACAGAAAATTTAACGGATTTGGATGTTTTTGTCCATTAGTGACATAGATAAACATTAAACTCAACTACAATAGTATGAACGAACAAAAATTAGTTCAATGATATAAATGAATATTCCGTTATATTTCAATGATAAAATTAACATTTTTTCTTAAAAAAAAGTAGCCAAATGTAACATAAATATATTATATGAATAGTTACCGTCGGATGATCCTATCCAAGAACACCAAGAAGAAACTAGTTAAATCCACCCAATCTAAAATCTAATTGAATAGGAATGTTACCTAACATTTTTAAAGCATGAATTCAAAATAAAATGAACCTCCGTAACATAAAAATTCAAGAGATTTGAAGAAACCCGGGAGTTCTGCACATAAAATCATAGTATTTGTTAATTTTTAAAAACCATTTTTAAGGCTATAAACGTTTCATTACAACATGTTAATTGTCCTTGAACCCTTATCCACGAGACGATCCAAAAACAAAATCCAATCAAACCATTCTTTTTTAATTTAGGAATTTTCATATAGGAGTGAATGAAAATATTTTGAGAATACATGAAGTTAGAAATCATCCCCACATTCAAAATATCTAATCAATTTCAAGAAATAAAAACTACAAGCATCCAATAAAGACAATATGATGAATTTATTAAATTGGGCTTTTATATGGAAGGGATCTGGGACCTTTACAAATGATCTAAAGACAATCACTGAACTAGAATAAACAAAGAAAACAAGGAGACAAGTTTGATATTTTTCTAAAGAATAAAAGAAAAAATCGGGTTTAATTTTAGAGAGCTAGTCTTTCATCTATACAAATGTGCTCTATAGCTTATATTTAAGCCTTCTTCTTCTTAGATTTTTTATTTAATTTTTACAATAACCAAAATACTAAAATACCTTCTATTTTAAATTATTATTTTTTATTTTATTTATATATATCAATATCATTTAAATCTTTCTATCAAAAATAATAATTACCTCATCAAAATTATGAATCATCATTATTTTTTTCTACATCTAAATTATTCAAATAACCCTAATCTGAACAAGACCCTAGAATGATGACTCGGTCAATTGTCAACTATATTCGTGGTCATAATTTTCAAAAATGGCTATAGACGACTTCTTATTTTAAAAATTAAATTCAATTGGCTCTCATTTAATTTTAATTGTTGGCATAGTTGTATTCCTTGTGTTCCCTCGCAGTGCAGATTTTTTCGGGGCTCGATTTGGCCAAATATCAGGTGAGAAATCAGTTGTTTCCCAATCGAAGGAAAAATGAAGTCATGTCGTTACTGCCTGGTGAAGAACTTTGTAGATCAGTTGAAGAACACATTGAAGAAACCCTAGAACGCACATGGGGATCTGCATGGGCCAAGGCGTTTTAGGCCGCATCGATGCATGGACTGATCATTTGGGCAGTGTTCGCATGGGCCTAGGTCTAGGATCCGCGCCTGGTCGACTAGGTCTTCCGTTGATTGACCAGTGCCGGACCTGAGATTTCGAGGCCTGAGGCGAGCACAAAACTTGGTGCCCTCAAAACTTAATATTCATACATATATTTTTTTATCGATTTAAATATAATAGTATTTGTAACATGAATTCTAGAAATAAAATATCATGAAAACAATATGTCATAAGTAAATACTAAAAAAATAAAGAAGATCCAAACAAAATATAAAAATCATGTTCTGAACTAGTACATAGTCACTTGAATATTACTCGTCTCGCATTTTTTGAAGCGAAAGTATTGATCAAGTTTGCATAATCAACTTTCTAAATAATTTTTTTCTCGATAGATAACATAGCTAAACCCATTTAGTCTTTCTTGCGACAAAATTGATCGAAAATAAGTTTTAATTAACTTCAATTTGGAAAAACTCCTTTCAGCAGATGCAACAGTAACTGGTATAGTCAGCAAAACTCGATATGCTATATAGGAATTTGGATAACAACCATCCATTGTTTTCAAATAATTCAGCACATCAATCGCTCTTTTTGCTTCTCCGGGTAATAAATGTCTTAACAACTTTAATTCTAGAAATAAATTTAATCCATCAACATCGGAGTGCCCATCATGTGTTAAAGAATTTTGAAGATTGACACATGAGCTCAAAAGACCATCATCATCAATAGACTTCAACTTCTCCAAACTAAATAAAAACCCAAAGGTTTCTTCGTACTTTTGAAATTACTCAAACCGAGTTTGAAGTGAAGAAAGAGCTTGATCAATTATAAATAAGAAGTAATTAACTCGAAAAGATTCTTTAGAAGATTGAGTTACCTCTTCACTATTGATATTATCAAATTGACTCTTTCTCCGAATGATACATTTTTCTCGGAAAATAGGTTCAATTCTCATTTCACTTGCAATATGTTCGGCTTCAACCAAGGCTTGATCAAATCCAGATTCTCTAAACTCTTGGAGAAAAGAAATAAGTCCTTTTAACTGTCCGATAACAACATCAATATCCATTTTTTCTGATTGGAGAAACTTACTGACAATGTTAATCTCATATAATAACTTGTACCAAATTATCATTCCGGTTAGAAATTCAAAATTCTCAAGTTCAAATGATTCCAAGACCTCAGGTTCACTCTTTATTTTTGAGTCATAAGAAGTGTTTGCCAAATTAATTAAAGCATCTCGTATTTTTGAAGTCTGGTCTTTTATGGGCTTCACACTTTCAACATGGTTTTCCCATCGTGTTTGTGATAATGGCTTGACCGTAAGACCTTGTACATGATCTTTGAAGATTTTTCACCGCTTGGTAAAAGAAGAGAATAATGAATATATGCGTTGTATAACACCAAAAAAGGACATCGCTTTAGGACAACAAATTACCATATCACATAGTGTGAGATTAAGACTGTGGCATCCATATGGAGTGTAGAAAGCTCTGGGATTAATTTCAAGTAATCTATTTTGTACACTCTTGTGCTTTCCTTTCATATTAGATCCATTGTCATATCATTGACCTCTTATATCGTCAATCGCAAGTTCGAGATTGCTCAAAATATTTTTAAGCTCTATAAAAAGCTCAAGCCCAGAAATTTCATTAACTTTCAAAATGTTAACCTGCATTAAAAATTTATAGATTAACCAGCATTCTATGAATCTATGATTAACCACAAATTGTTGCACTTTCGCTATGCAATAATGTAAAATACAGATTGTGAATCCACCATTCCACCAGACAAGTCCTCAACAACCAAAAATAATCAAGTAAACCGAACCAAAATCTCACTGAAATCGGAGGTAGAACTCTAATGGACAGTGGCGCAGTGCCGAGAAACAAGGCTGGAACGAGCGAAAAAGACCCAAGAGCTCGGGGAAGGAGACGACCGAGTTTTCTACTCCGATTCCAGCAAATTGGAGGATCGACAACGGGCTTGGGGTTTGGGGAAATGTTTCCTTTTCTTTTTCCAGAATACTTGTTCTTATTTTTTTTCCTTAATTTTGTAGATAAATGGGAATCGTGCGATTTTTTTCTCAAGTAAGATAGTGTTTTTAATTTTTATTTTTTTGGATACAAATTAAGTTGGGGCTTATCATTGATAGGTTATCAATTATTATTTATGAGTTTTTTAAAAATATGCCCATAAACATATCATTATAATTTATTTATTTTTGAAGATTTTGGTGTCCCAAAAATATTTGGGCCTGAGGCAATTGCCTCACTTATTATACAGCAGGTCCGGGTCTGTGATTGATCATGTATTGGCCTAAGCATGGGTCCAACAGTTAGGTCCCATGACCACTACAACCGAACCAAGACCTGCTCCCCCTTCCACGTGGGCATGAGCCTGGTTTTGCGCCTGGGTTCAGGTCTTGCACCCTTTGACTCCAGCGGTAGCCCATTGACCACTCGGTAGGGTTCTTCATGTGGTTCTATCAGCGACTTTTCGGGTCAATTACAAATATTATTATTTTTTTCAGTATACTTACCAACCATAAAAAAAAACATTTAATAATTTATCATATTTACTACCTTATTAATTTATTTGGTATATTTTGGATTTTACAGCTTAAATTTAATTATTTTTATAGTCACAATCACATCAATGAGACATTGTCTATAAAATAAATATTTATTTAAAATTCATGTAACGAGCCTTTATATAAATTTAAAAATAATGGGTTCGGAATTTATTTATTTTATTTTTTTAAAATTGGAGGGATACAATTTAATTATCTATTTTTTTAAAATTGGAGGGATACAATTTAATTATCTACCCTTATATCATTAAAATTATAAATAAGATAATTAATTAATTAAATTAAGTTATTTTTATTAATTTTAATATTAAAATATTATATATCTTATATTTTAAAAATATTTAAATAAAAGTTATATACGCACAAATTATACACCACTCTTGAACTCATACATATTCTAATAACTAAAATAGTTTATAGGAGAAGAGAAACCCACTAAATATCTTAAGTGATAAAATTAATTCCTTAAAAACTTAAATTGAAATGAATGTCTAAATTGGACATGAACATTAAATGATAAATTTAATGACAAAATGTGCTATAAAATATTTAAGGATAACAAATAAACAAGTGTGCAAAATTCATGGGTAAGATTGAACTATTTTACTTCAAAAATTACAAGTCAATGAATGATTCACAAATTTTGGAACATAAGAAGGGGCCCACCATACAACCTGTGCTGATTACGAGACCAGCTGAGTCTATCACGTGCCCTTAGTTATCCGTTGGAGCTCATTTGATTTTGATTTTTTTTACTTATAAAAAGTTATTCTGATTTGTTTTCTTCAATAAAATTATTATATTTTAACAATTAATTTATTTAATTAAAATATTAAAATAATTTTAATTTTATATAATTGAATTTTTTAAGTAAACTAAAACGCAGTTTAACTTTTTAACTAATAATTTACAAATGCTATGAAATTTTAAATTGTTTATAAAAAAAATTATACTGATTTAAAATTATTGAATAAATAAATTTAGTTTTGTTGTCAAAGGATATTGAAACTGTACTTTAGAACTTTATTTTTAAATAGTTTTAATGTTGAGTATGTTAACTTTTTTTTATTTCATTTTAAGATACTTTAAAATACATTAATGTTATTTTAATATTCATCAAAAAGCATTTAGTAAAGTGAGGATGTATAATTATTCATGTTATTTTGTAATAATTTATCGTATTAAATCATTTATATAAACTCATTATTCAGTTAATATTTTAGTCAAATATGATAACTAGTTTATTGACTTTATTTTTAATAAAGAGATAATGGAATTAGTGTGATTTTAAAATGTTATTAAACTAATTATTATTCATCTAATATAATTATTATTATTTTAAAAGGTTAAAAGATATATACATACTTGATAGATCTCTCTACTTTATACTCTCTAGGTATAATAATTTAACTGATTATACATTTATTTTAAAATTCAATATTGAAATATTTTCTCATTTTTGTTCATTTTTATATATCTTAAAAGTTAAATAAATAATAATAATTAAAATATCTTATATTTATAGTTTTAACATCATTTTATTTAAATTATTTTAAATAATCAATTTTCTTTTATTCTAACAAACAAAATTATTTGGGAGAACTCTCAAATTACTCAGGGATGGGATGAATATTAAATTCTCATATTTATCTTGAATCAAATTTAAATATTAAAATTTTATTTGAATAATTGAACTAAAGTAATCCATTTTCTTTATCAAATATGATTTTGATTTTATATAAAAAAAGAGAGTCACATAACCCTACATTAAACAACACGAATCTTGTCTCCTTTCATATCATTTAAGAAAAATAGTGACAGAACTAATACACATGACACATGTGAATTGACCCTTTTTTTCTTTCTTTTTTTTTTCCTTTTTCTTTTTCTTTTTCTTTTAAAAACATTCCAAGTTTCTTTTTCTCAGTTTGTTAAGATTTAAGAGCTTGATTGTGTTGGATATTTTGTAAAGAAGTTTAAAAAAAATATTGAGATAGATTGTTTTATAATATATATACATTAAACAAATTCTAATAAATTTTCTATTTAGATATCTAGGTATTATTTGATTATTCTTTTAGTTATAAATGAAAACTAAACAAAATTATATGATAATAGAATAGATTTTATTAAGGCTTTAAGAATTCAGAGAACTGTATAAGCTTGTTTAATTTTTTATGAGATTATTTGAAAATTTTGTTCAATAAGAAAATGAGATATTTAAAATTATTTTGGTTGAATTATTATTATTATTATTATTTTGCTATTGTAATTGATAAATAAGTGATTTGATATTTAAAATATAATAATATTATATCCAATTCTTAAAATTTTAATATATAAGGATTCCTTCTTTTATCCTCCCGGAAACACTTATTGCGTGAGGATTATTTAATGAAAGAAGGGACAAAAATGCAATGACTATATAGAGAATCCAATGACAAACAAAAGAACAATTCATTTTAGTATATATATATATATATATATGACAAATATTGACAACTGGTGTAACTACAACCGTAAGTGGTCCAATGCCCCTAATCTAGTCCCTTATATACATGTCTTTTAAATCTTTTTTGTTTTTTTAAAGAAAAATATTATTAATTGAAAAAAGGATCCTTTGATGGAATTTTATTATTTAAGATATTAAAACATCAAATAAAATAATATGTCAATCAATTACCTAAATAATCTAACTTCATATCCTCTTTGTCCAATCTTAAGCGGCCCATGTGGCAAAAACTATTCATTCTTCTAATTTGGTAAATATCAAATTAATCTGGTTTGAAACTCAATATTTTTTAATTAATATAATTTTTTTCTTTTTAAAATTAACCTAATTTATTATTCAAATTCAATTATCATATATATTTTATTAATATTTAACATTTAATATTATAATTTATTATTAAATACATTTTAAATTTAATTAATTATATTATATATATATATATATTTATACAATTAAATTATTATTTTTATATAATACAATAAATATTCAGTTCATTTTTATAAATACTTACTAAATGCTAATTAATTTTTAACATCTTAAAAATTATAATAATTAATAAAATGATTAGAATTATTTTATTTTAAATATGACAATAATTATAAGGTTGTGCCAACATTTTATGATAAGAAGAAAACCATCTGAATCTATATATCTACAACTAATTCAAAAGCAACAATAAATCATTGTAAAATAAATTGAAAATCAATTACAACAAATAATCATATCAATAGACCTGGAAAATCAGTATTTTTTATAAAATAATTAATGTATAATGAAAAATGATAGAAGTCATTTAAATACAGAACAAAGACATATTATAAAATATTTTTTATTTTTATTTTTTAGATTTAGATCACTAAAGTTTTTCTTCAATGTGGCTCATCCAAGTTGAGGAGAAGTGGGTTTAGAAGATTTGAAACTAGGCTTATGGCCCTTTTACTTTTGAGTTATTCTTGGGCCTTGTTTGAAAATACAAGGCCAACTTAATTTGTTAATACATGAAGCTCTTTTGCTTTATTTTATTTTATTTTATTTTATTTTATTAATCCTTGGAACTAATTAATTTACATATAATTTCCTTCATTCAAAACTATATGTTTTTAAATTATTTTTTCTATAATTTTAGGAAGTTACGAGGAATGGACAGTTATGCCCACTGATTTGTAAGTGTTTGTATATTCACTCCAACATTTGTTTTAAAGAGTAACGAATGAATTATTATTTTTTATAAAGAATTTAATTTATTTAATTTAATTAAAGTTACATTTAATTAATAAATAAAACTTACAGTACAAACAAAATTCATGATTTAAATATCAAATTGTATAAACAATTTACACGATTAAGATTAAAATTGTTAATAGAGAAAATTCAACTATCAATCAACAAACTAATATGAGTTCCTAAACTATGAAGGTTAAAATAGAACAAGTCAAAAATTCTCTAGCTACTAAATATTCTCAACGGGAATTGAATTATACTTAGCCAATGTATAAAGAAAGCAAAAAAATGTCCTACAAAATGATAATTATATATATATATATATATATATATATATATATATATATATTGAAAAAATAAAAAAATTGGTACAAATCATGGAGGATACCTTTAATTGAGCTTCTATATGAAAGATAGTAAATCAAATAACTATTATTGAAATAAATGAAAAATAACTCTATTTTGATAATTTTATCCCCTTTGCCTTTGTGGTTATGAAGGGGATGAACACGCACTTGAAATATATCACAAACACAATCGAAAAGTATGAACAACAAACGACAAGTCAACGGTTAAGAGTATTATTCGAATTATAAAAATTCGACCCAATTAAATAAAATGCCGCACGAACAAAATATAATATTAACTCAAATTTGAGTTACAAAGAAAAATCAGAAAATATATATATAACTTTACATTTAATAACTAGTCATTTAATAACTAGTCTTGAATTTTAATTGTCTTAAAGGGTGATCTTGAGGTGATCTCAAGTCGTGACTTCTATCCCTTCATTCTTAACATAAAAGAATATGGAATTATCAGATCTAAACGAAACTTTCAACTCCAGACCATCTCACCTATATCATCTTATTATTTGTAAGTGGATGTAAATATTAATTATCACTTTAGACAAAAAAAAAAAATTGACATTTCATTTCAACCCTCCAAAGAATAATTTTTATTTGTCGTTAAAAATATTTATTAGAAATTCTCTCGACACTGTCGGATTAGTTTGTTCGACTTACTCTATTTTATCACTCATTGTTATATAACTCAACTGAGTTTATATTTGTAGTCACCTTCAACAAATGATATTGTTATTGTAAATTCTATATTATAAATTTATTTTATTTGTCATATTATTTAAATCTATATTTTGATATTTTTTTTAGCTTATCGTGGAGAACTTTATTCTCTATATGGAGTTGATGATGTTCATTTGAAAGTTTATGGATTTTGAAGATTATTATTTTGAAAGTTTATGGATTTTGAAGATTATTATTTTGAAAGTTTATGGATTTTGAAGATTATTATTTATAAATTAATTTTATACATTAAACTATTTATTTGAATTAATAATAACTTATTAAATAACTTTCTAAATTTCAATTAGAATCATTCTTGAAACCAAACAAGCCAATGTGATTATTTTGATTCTATACATCTAATCTTACCTTACAAACTACGATAATAGATAATACGTGTCATGTTCATTTAGTTAGATTTCTCTCCTTTCTTTTCTTTTCCATTTTATTATAATAATTTTCAATCACTACCATCATTGCTTCTTAATTATGGTCTATAATTTCAATTTCAAACACACGCACATATAAATCTAGTTACTCGACAAAGCAAACTTTTGATAACTTTATGATCAATTTTTTATTTTATATTAGTGTTTTAAATGTTTGTGGAGACTTTAATTATGTCTATGTTCTTTTAGTTGTCTTCTTTATATTAATATTAATGACATCCTACTCCAATTCATAACATTTTTAGTTGAATCGTATTTAAAAGATTTGATACTTACAAAATTAACGTTCACACTTGGTCTAAAATATCAATACAAAACATGTACATTTCATTGTTATTTTTCGACATGCTCAAATTGGACCACAAGTCCTAGCTAAACGATGCCCCACTTCTCCCTATCAAGTTTCATTGTGTTCAATGAAACTTAATTTATTTTCGATTTAATTCAAAATTTAAGTATTTTCGATAATAATAATAATAATGGACTTAGAACTAATGGATAAGTCATTATTGAATGGAAAGTGATGATGAAACTTACAAATTTATATTCATGAAAATAAAAGGACAAAGCAATATTCATCAAAGCATTAATTAACCATACACTTTGGCCCACTTTTTTTCTTTCCTTTCCTTAAAAAGGAAACTAAGTTTTCAATTAGTGAAGCGCCAAAGCATTTGAATTAATGGATGACTAGAAAACAAGTTTAATTTAAATAAAAAAAAGGTGATTCCTTAGTAGATTATATTTAAGGTGATAGTAAATTTAATAATAAATTATTATTAAACTCACTTTACAAATGCACCATCCATTCCTTTCTACTTCATTCATTTTTTTATAGCTTTTACTTTATATTATTATTATTAATTTTTTAATATAGAAACGTAGTATAACTATGTAATTATATACCATAATTTAATGTGTTTTAAGTAAAAAAATTAAAATAATTTTCTTTCATCACTTGAGTCACATAACTATTGAGTTAACTTTATATTAAATAGTAAAACAACAATAACATCACAAACAACGATAATATGTAAAAGAGATCAAAGAAAAAAAAATACAAAAAAAATGTCCACTTTAGAAAATTTGTCAAAGTCTTTAAGGATGATATTTTCAAATTTGAAGATATTGTCCCGCTGCCCCGTCCCGCACCATGCGTGTTTGAAGTGCTCACAAAAGTTAATTTAAATATGCATGGCTGGGCCCCCACACCCTTTCATTTTAAAACAAAAGTATTTCTATTATAAATTTAAAAAATAATGTTTGATTATATCATTCAACTCTTATAAATTTTTATAAAAAGAGGGTCAAAATAAAAAAACTTAATTAATAAAAAGATCATGTTGTTTTCAACTAATGGATGAAGCAAACCAGAATAAACTAATGGATGTCAAACAAAATTATATATTATGTAAATTTGATTTTAAATTTCCATGACTAAGTTATATCAATTATCTAAGAAATTAAAAGTCAGTAATTTATTTTGTAATACAAATTTGCTTTTATTTATCTATAATTCAAAATTATATTTAAAATTAGTATTATATCATCTCAATCATAATTATGATCTAAATAAAAAAAATATTATAGTAAAAATGAAAAGTAATTTTATTTTTAATTTTACATCAAAGTAATTTTTTGGATATTTTAGTAATTTTTTGTTTTGTTTTATTAAATGCAATTTTTTTATGAATAATTATGATTCATATTTATTTATCTACAACTCAAAACTATATTTAAAATTAGTTATTTAATATAATCTCTCACAATGTTTATTATCTTTTATATCATAATCTAATTATAGTATAATTTTTACTTCTCTATTTGGTATAAAAATAAATTTTAAATTATTATAACAATTTATTGTTTTTAATTAAAATATCATATTTTTTTTAATAACATTTAAAAAAATTTATGCAATAAAAAATAAGGTCTGTAAATATCGATTGCCAACTCACAAAAGGACATGACCAGGAATTCAAAATACATGGAATGGAGTCTGAAAATATACAGGGTACAAGATATAGTTAGACACCCCAAAAATATTTAATTTTATATTCTTCTTTCTCTTATCCCTTTTTTTATTTTTACAATTTTTGCATTTCAGATATAAAGCACATTCATTTTTATTTTTGAAGATGTTTATATTGAAAAACAAATAAGTTAATAGTTTAACACAAGACCAAACTTGATATAAATGAAGAGTACTTATACTAAAATAACTTGAAAAAAAAAACAATAAGAAAGATGAATAAAAGTAAGAAAACTACAGAACCACAAGTTATTTACGCATGCTCATAGCTAGGGTACCTTCAACCAGTCACGAGGAATGCGCTATGAAGAAAATTGATAGAACATTTGAAATTATTGAAAGTTCTATAGTTGTGCTCCAGTTAGATAATACACCTTAAAACCACGGTAATATAGTTATATTACATTTGCAATCTCGTTATTATGGTCACTCCGATACATGCTTCCTAACCACTCATGATCGAATTGACATTAGTCACTATCACTAAATTTAATGACGTTTCAAATCAAATTCTAAAATTGGGTGGCCTCAACAAACTGTAAGAGAGTATCCGCATCTTCGCATCAAATACGACTAACAATAATAAATCACTCTCTTATACAACGATGAACATTAAGGAATCCCTAATGAATAGCATTTCACTCGAAAAATGCAATTTTGGATGGACTGTTTTTATCCCCCACAACTTAGCAAAACGAATAAATGAAATAAAAAGGATCCTACACTCCTACTTATGGAACTACGTATATATAACATTGTCCCACTCTAAATAGACTTGGTTGTCCATAGTTTTTGCGATGATTCGCAATCCGCTCACCATAGAAACGAGACTGAAGTGTGATCCAACTGTTGAGTTCGGCCAAAATAGCCTATGCCACCAACATGTTCACAATTGGTCATCATTCGTGCCTGCATACATACACCATTCTATAACATCTTAGTCTTTTAATTAATTTAAAAAATAATTAATGTGAATTGGTTTTGGCCAGAATCAGTTCTTCCTCCAAAAAGGAAAGACTATGGAAGAGGTCTGATTGGAAAGGGATTGTGTGTATAAATATTTTGGGAAGAAAAATAATTTGATTTGAAAACAACTTTTATTGCCAATTTTTTGTTGTTAATTCTTACAATATATTGTAAGGAAATTATTGTAAACCTATGATAGTCTTATACTCCCTCCAAAAGTTTGTAGTAAGCTTATCCATACTGCATGTGCATATGCCCAAATCATATGCAATTTATTTATTGTAATATAAAGTTAGTTATGATGTAATTGTTGTGATTTATTTCCTTCATAGTTAAAATTTAGGTTAATGACTAACTCATATGCAATTTGTGTTATTTATTTATTCTATTATATATAGAGTTAGTTATTATGTAATTATTGTGATCCTTCATAGTTTAAGTGACAAAATTGATATCTAATAGATTAAATATCTCACTTAAAATATTTCAAATTGAAGTAGATAGACATGAATATAGAGTTATACTACCTTTCTAAATAATAACATATATAAATTATTAATCCAAAAACTTAATTAATCACTCTTAAAACAAAATAAAATAAAAAGTATTATGAAGAAGGAGAGACAGGAAGCAACAAAATAGGATTAGATCCATCGAAATACATGATAATAGGTCTTTTTTGCCTCCCAAGTCCCATCCCTATCCTTCTGTCATCTGTCAGAAAAACTCATTAAAATCCTCTGCTAATAAAATAACTGCCCGTAAAAATTTTATAATCCTATATATATATATATATATATAATGGTCAAATTGCAAGTTTAAACCTTATATTAATAATAAAATAACTTTATAAATTTTAATGAAAAGTTGAACAAATCAAGTTTTATTTATTTATTTTATATATGTTATAAGTTTATCTATCCACTTTGTTTGAAAATATCCAATTATGAATCTCAATTTGATTTTTTTTTTTATGAATTTATTTAAAACTTTTTTCTTATCAATCATTAAAAAAAAAAAAGTTTAGATGGAATATTTTAAAATATTATATATATATATATATATATATATATATATATATATATATATATATATATATATCAAACAAATTTAATAAAAACTTCCATATACAATTTGACTAATGTAAAATTGAGACTTTAATGTTAATAATTGTATAGTAAAATTAAAACTGTTGAGACCAAATATCATAGATAAATTCTCACTTAACCTCTTAAATTAAAATAAAATTATACATTTATGTATATTCATGTTAGTTTCCAACCTAAATAAAAATTGTTCAAATTTATAATATCTGTAATTAATAATAAATTATTAAATTGAGACCACCCATTTGTTTTTTTTCAAATAAATAAACATAGTACCCATGTCAACATGACAATTATTTTATTAAAATTAATGAAAATATCAAAATAATTTTATTTTACTTTTTTTATAATAAGTTAAAATTTCAACTACTAGGATATTTGATCATTTAATACCCAAATAAACCTACGTTTTAATGTCATTGGTCAAAAGTGTGACTTGTCTCATGACTAGGAGCTTGTTAGATCTTGAAATTTTTAAATGAGTAATAATCTTTTCATATATATTCTTCTCCAATCAATCAAATTATAAAAAAAAATAATATCAAAATATTTTTATTTTACTTTTTAAAAATAATTTTTTTAATTATATATTAATACATTTTAATTAATTTTATTAAATAACTAATCTTTTCATATTCAAATCAAAATAATGTTATTTAATTAAGGTTGAAGGTTAGATTGGACTTTTAGATAGGTCAATTCAGTTTTAGAATATATCCTTCTTTTTTAAAATTTACAATTTAGGGCTATAAAATATAATTTTATCTTAACAGTTTTCAACACCATTAATTATTATCTACCTGATATTTATAAATAAATAAAAATTTCATATCTTAATTAATTCAAATATTCATACTAAATAATGTCTTAATAAGTCAATTACAATGTCAAAATATTGTTTCTTTATATGGATTTAATTTTAAATACAACTTTTTAAACAATTTATCTTTAAAAATTAAAAAAAAAATCATTTATTTATAAAATAAGTTTTCTTTTAAAAAAACTTATAAAAAATATTCAACACAGAAAAGTATGAGAGCTCATTTGATCTTTGGGAATTTTAAATTGGTTTTAATGGATTGTTCAATTGTTTTTCTTAATCCAAATATAATCACTTATTATTTAATCTATTCTCTCCCATTATATTATTCAATTAATTAATATAATACTAAAATACATATTATCTAAATAAATTAATTAATTATTTTTTCATTATATATTAACCTTCCTTAAATTTTTTTTTAACAAAAATTAACATCAGTTAACATTATTCTTATAATATAGATTTATTATAATAAACTCATACAGCCGAAAATTATTTTTATCATATTAATATCATTTTTAGAGTTGTGCAAAAAATAATCCGAAAATTAATAACCCAACCTAATCGATAGTTTACCGGTTTCATTTTACTGATTTATTGGTTAATCGGTTTTAACAATTCCAATTAATCGATTAAGTTTTCGGTTAAACTAATTTTTTAACAATTTAACCGATAAATCGGTATTAATTTAATCATATATTTATATTAGTTATTTTTGTAAATATTATATATATTATAAATATTAGTTATTTTTAAATTTGAAATTATAATTTGTATAGAATTGTTTAAAAATCAGTATAATAATAATATAATATATTATAACATAGTGAATATTATAAAAGTAGTATACAAATAAGAATTTTAAAAAAAATAATTATTTAATAAATTTAATACTTAATTTAAAAAATTAAATTATCGGTTAAACCGATTAACCGATCGGAACTAGTAGAACCAAAACCGGTAAAACCGATACCAATATTGGCCGGTTAACTGGTTTGTAAAATAAGAGATAAAAATGATTTAACTTTAATCATTTACCGACCGGTTGAATACCTTAATCATTTTAACTATCAAATTATTTATTTAATTAATTCAAATATAAAAATATTTTTATTTCATTTATTGATTTAAATTTTAAAATAATATTTTTATAATAAATCATAAAAATATTCCAAATAATTTAATGTTTTTATTAAATATTTTCTTTTACAAAAAAAATCTAAAATAAAAAAAAAAGGAACTCAAAGTTTATTTCTTTAGGGTTTTGTAAAATAGAAAAGTAGTAATGGTAGCTTCTTAAGTACATGTATTGACTACATGCTTTTGTTACAACAACCCACCCGAGGTGAGTCAACAGTAAAAATAAAAAAGAAATAAAAAAAGAAAAAGTAAAAGTTAGCGTAAAATAAAAGCGAGCAAGCAGTTACTACAAGACACAAGTAGACAAGTCTGTCTGCACCCTGTTCGTTCTGACTTCATTTTTTTACTATTTTCATCTTGGGGTTATTTATTTCATACATTTATTGACATATTTAAAAATAAGCATGCCTTGTTTGATATTGGATCATTTGAATCATCTTGGACTATTTATTATTATTTTTTACTATATAACTATAATATATATTTTAAGTCTTTGATTTAAAAGTTTATTATATGGATGATATGATGAACATATTTATAAACTTTTTTTAATATAAAATATGACTAATTCTGTGATTACATTGACTATATGATTGTTCAAATAAACAATAACAAATTGAAAAGATGAATAAAATGTGAGAATTCATCTCATTTATTTATCCAAATAATACAATATATATGACTCAATTCTTGGCCAAACATAATAGTTCATTTATATTTTATAATTTTTTTGGATATAAAGTTTTTATTTAATAAAATATGGTCTATTAATATATGATTTATTCAAATAAATAAATTGTGTAGATATAAAACAGATTATACATTAAAATATTAAAGTTGTAAAATTTATTTTTAATTATTATTATTAATAATTTTTTCATATATATATATATATAATTATGTTTTTATTGTTCATCAATTATTATTGATTGTTATATTTGTAAAATAATTCAATGTTTACATTCAATTATAAAATTTTATTTATTTTTAGTTATTGTTACATTTATTTAATTAATTGATTATATATATTTATTTAATAAAAAATTGTTTGAAATTGTTATCCACTTATCTTTTATTTTAAAACTAGTTTACAAGTCTCATTTATAATTATTCACATATTATTTAAATTATAATTATAATAAGTCGTGGAGACAGTCGATCTTTTTATCGAAAAATCGTCTTGATCATTGACATTGATTTTTCAACATATTTAGTTTGTTGATTAATAGTTCAATTTAATTAGATTAATATTAGTCTATTGATTTTAATTGTTGAAAAGTTTAACACACAAAGATGCAAGGGATGACACCTATCTTTTTTGTTCTAGCATTTAATTTAAGTGAACATCACTAATGTTATTAATGAGGGTATTAATTCTCTATATTAGTTGTAAATTTTTTCATCAATGTGTACATTTTGTGTGTGTTATTTTTTAACACTAGGACATGTTATAACCAATTAAACTTAAAGTAATCAAATAATTTATTAAAATATGTAACATGATAAATTTCAAAAGTCTATGTAATATGATAGCCTACCTTAACAAGTAATCAAATAAGTCATTAAAGCTTGTAAATAATGAAATTCAAAATTTATGTAATATGTGTTTGGTAAAACATATTTATTTATTTTTTAAAAATAATCTATATATTAAAACACAAATGGATCACACAAAATGTAAACGGGTCAATTATATTATTTATTATGATTATTTAATTTATTATTATATGATAAATATTTATAATTATTAAAAATTATATTTATTATTTTTCAAAAAAAATATTTATTATATTATAAATGTCTAATAAATAAAATAATAACTTATATATATATATTAGTATTATCATACTATTATTATTATTATTATAATAATATGTTAAAAATAATAATGTATATTTGTTCTTATTTTTTTTATTATTACTATCTTACTTTACTATACATTAAAGAATATAATTATTTATTATCATTATAATTATTATAGTCATATACCTAATTGAAATAATATAATTAAAATAATAATTGAAAAATACCAAAAACAAGACAATAATTGTGAAATTTTCTATTACAAAAATAATTATGAAAATATAGAATACTATAAAACAACAAAACAATATAATAATTTAATATCATCATTAATTAAAAGAACTAAAATTCATATATTTTAACAAAGTATGAACATTATATAGTTTATTAAGCTTAAAACTTTTATCTCATAGACATTGTAAACAAAGTTGAATATGTAATATTTTAATTAATATTCATGTAATTAATAGGGTCACTCCTTCCATTATAGTAGTGGACCTATTTGTTAATTATAATCACAAAAATTAATTTAATTATAATTATTAGAATTGTAACGCTTCTTCTAGTTAATGGAGCCCACTCCTCAGATTGTAGTATACCTGACCAAATCTATTTTAACAATCATTGTCGAAATTCATATCTTGAATTTCCGAACCGACACGGCTCAGACCGGCACGGCACAGAACCCGGTTTAAGCCGGCGTGGTGAAATTCTATATATTATAGTTAGACCACATATCCCAATAAAATGCTCTCCATTTGGCACTCTTTACCCGGTGCTCGCTTCATTCAAAGCCGTCCTTCTTCTTCCTCGATTCTCGTGTAGTTTTTTCTTAAGAGAGAGAAAACGGGAGAGGGAGAAGAAGAAGACGACCTTTAAGCTGTTTACTTCCTGCTTCTGGTCGTCGCCGGACTAATGACGGTTTTCGGCCATTCAGGAAGTGGTGGAGGGAATTTTCTAACGGGGAAACAGGTTTTCCCGGTTGACTGTGAAGCGGAAGTCTCTCTGCGTCTTCTAGAAGCTTCTCTTTCCGGCGATCTGAAGTCGGCGGTGGAATGTATATCTGATCCACTTGTTGACGTCAACTTCGTCGGTGCTGTGTGTTTGAAAGTCCGTAAGGCAGAGGTTTTATGTCGAGATGAACTGCCTAATGAAGTTCGTTTTCAGTATGAGGAGTTTAAAACAGATGTCACGGCCTTGTTCGTTGCAGTTCATGTTGGAAATGTCACGCTTGTTAGGAAACTACTGGTAATGTTAATAATGCCTTTTGTATTGATTATTAACCTTTGAAATTTATGATCTATTTCATGTTCGTTGCTAATTAGATAACACTTTACTTGATCGAATAATTATGAGTTCTTGATTTTGTTTATGCTTATTTTGTATTTTTGTTACAATGATTAACTATGTGTGATTACAGCTTAGATCTGGTTCAAAACGGTCTAAATAGCATTTTACACTGTATTTTCTTTCCAATTTTTGATTTGATTGTTGTTTGTTTAGGTTTGAATGGACTAGGAATGGTTACTTATACAGTTTTCATCGTTGAATGCGCTGTTAGACAACATCGAATCACACAACAAAGTTCTAGTTGCTGAAAATGTTTCTTAGATGCTCTTCATTTATCTTTAGATGTTATTCTAGTTTCTTGAAAACTGACAAATTGGAACCAAACAGAATCAATTCATTCCTTGATATTGTTCTATTCCTTCATATATTCATCTTGAACCAAATTTCAATAGTAAAAGTGCATTTAAACAGATGTTCAAGTGTTTCCCTCTCACCTTTGCACAATGGACATGAATCATATTCAACCAATTTAAATCTATGATCTTTCTTTCTTTATCCTCTATTTTGCTTAGTACCATTATGGCATTTGATCTTATTTTCTCACCATGTAAATGCTCTGCACTGACATGACCATGAAATGTTGTTTTGGCCAATCAAAATTGATAGAATAGTGGAGCTGATGTAAACCAGAAGCTATTCAGGGGATTTTCAACCACAGAAGCAGTGAGGGAGGATCATCTTGAAATTTTGGAGATCTTACTAAAGTCTGGTGCATCTCAACCAAGCTGCGAGGAGGCTTTGATGGAAGCAAGCTGTCATGGTCGGGCGAGTTTAGTTGGGTTACTCATGGGTTCTGATTTGATCCGCACTCAGGTTGCGATACATGCACTTGTCACTGCTTGCTGCCGTGGATTTACTGATGTTGTGGACACTCTCGTTAAGGTATATGATATCAATATACTATTCTTACATACTAGAATGAGAGTTCAGAGGTTATTAGAGTAGAATTGCACCTTAACTAAAATATACACATTTTCTAATTTCAATGCTTCTTGCAAGTCCCTTTTGTGTAATGAGTTTGCACCTTCCAAACCCATTTATATTGCACCATTGTTGCAATTAAGAAAAAAACTTCCATTGTGTACTTTATCTTAACCTTGTTTGATCTAGGGTTATTTGAATAACTAGGTGGTTATTTTAAATTAACCCAGTTGAAAAATCAGGTTATTGAGTTAAACAAATAAATCACAATGATTTTTTTATGTAAGAATAAAGAGTATTTTGGATTTTGATTGATAATTGGAATGATGTGAGTAAATTGTTGATGAGATATTGAGTTATTTGAATATTATCCCAAATAACCTGTTGCTTATCGTTCATTGTAATTACATAATGCAGTGTGGAGTGGATGCAAATGCAACCGATCGCATGTTGCTTCAGTCATACCGACCTTCCCTTCATACAAATCTAGACTGCACAGCACTAGTTGCTGCTGTTGTCAGCAGACAAGTCGAAGTGGTTAAGCAATTGCTACAGGTATGCCCCTCTTCGTGTTCAATCCATCTAACCCATAACTGATGATGGACTAATCTGTTCTTTTTTTCTTCAAAAAAATGTTGTACAAGGTTTCTGGCACAATAGATGTTAAGGCTCGAATTGGAGCATGGTCTTGGGACACAACTTCAGGTGAAGAGATTCGAGTAGGTGCAGGTATGGCCGAACCATATCCAATCACTTGGTGCGCTGTAGAGTATTTCGAACAAAGTGGTACCATTCTTCGCACCCTTCTTGAATACTCTTCCCCGAATACACTTCATCATGGGAGAACTCTCTTGCATCACGCTATTCTCTGCGGAAGTGTTGGTTCCGTAAGTGTATTGTTGAACTCCGGTGCGAATGTAGAAGCTCCTGTGAAAACATGCGAGAATATCGAGTTTCGTGCTATACACATGGCTGCTCGGCTTGGCTTGGCGAGTATTCTCCAACGAGTGATAGACTCCGGCTGTGATTTGAATTCGAGAACCGACACTGGCGAGACTGCTTTAATGATCTCGGTTAGATACAAGCGTGACGAATGCCTTAAGGTGTTGGTTGCAGCCGGTGCTGATTTAGGTTTAGTAAATTTAGTTGGTCGGTCTGCCTCGTCGATTGCCGAGTCAAACGGGTGGGCTTTGAGTTTTCGTGACTCGGTCATAAATTCTATCAGGTCGGGGAAATCTCCCAAAACGACTAACGCCTCTGTCTTCTCCCCGATTCTATTCGTCGCTAAATCGGGCGACGTTGAGGCGTTGAAATGTCTGATGGGGAGAACAGAGATTGACATTGATTACCAGGATGAAAAAGGTTTCTCAGCAGTCATGATTTCCGTGATGGAAGGTCATGTGGACGCCTTCCGCTTACTAGTCTACGCCGGAGCGGATGTGAAGCTACCAAATAAGTTCGGCGAGACGGCCATAACCTTATCGAGTCTAAACCAAAACCGATACCAATTCGAGAAGGTCCTACTCGATTTTGAGCTCGAGAAGGGTAATCGAAGCAACGGGGGAGGGTTCTTCGCCCTGCATTGCGCCGCCCGTCGCGGCGATCTCCCCGCTGTTAGATCCCTAACCGACAGGGGATACGACCTAAACATGACAGACGGAGACGGTTACACGCCGCTAATGATTGCGGCGAGGGAGGGAAATGAGGGGATGTGTCGGTTACTAATTTCGCTCGGGGCGAAATGCGATGCGAAGAACGGGAAAGGAGAGACCGCATTATCACTTGCTATAAAGAGTGGTAGTAGTAGGAATACGGGTGTTGTGAATATAATAGAAGATGAGATTGCAAGGAGAGTAGTGATCAAGGGTTCGATTGTGATGAAACATACAAAGGGAGGGAGGGGTGTTCTGCATGGGAAGGCGGTTAGAATGGTTGAGGAGAGTGGGGTATTGAGGTGGGGTGATTCGAGGAGGAGGAACGTTATATGTAAGGAGGTTGAGATCGGGGCGAGCATTAGGTTCGGGAGTCGCAGGCAGAGGAAGGGCGGGGATGATGGTAAAGATCCGGGAGTGTTTCGAGTGGTGACGATGAAGAATAAGGAGGTGCATTTTGCGTGTGAGGGTGGAATTGAAATGGCGAAGATGTGGGTGAGGGGAATAAAGTTGGTTACGAGCGAGGCTAGGGTTATAAGGCCGGGATTCAAATGATTCGATCGAGATTAGTAGTTGTTGTTAAACTTTGTATAGATGTTATAGGCGAGTAGTAGTTAGTACTTCAGCTTGAAGTACTAAGGAAGTTTGATCTTTCCTATGTAAATGCTTACCTTAATCCGGTTGTTGTCCAAGAGTGTGATTGAAAGTTGTGATGATGATTGAGAAAAAAAAAACTTAAACCAACATCTCTATATGGTTTTCCTTTTGTATTGATAACCATGCATGCCAAAGAAACAAATCAGAAAAATAAAATGTTTCAAAAGTTAATTTATTTGTATTATTGATTGTTATATATGAAATCTTTATCAAATTAGTAAATATCACAGTAGAAAGGTGACCTATACAGTTGAAATCAATCTAAGTTATTTTTTAATATATGAAGTCATGACAAATTTTAATAAACTTCAAAACTCAGCTATAGATTTTGTCTACTTGGTTAAAGTCAGCTATTGATTTTGTCCAACAAACAAATTATTTAGTATTTACTGTTTTTTATTTAAATATTTCTCCTTTGATGTGGCATTATTTATTTTAAAAGTTAAAATCAATAAATATATATATAACCACATTTAGTCAGAAATTTAAATAAATATTTTCTCTCCTCATTTATATATAACATTCTATTTACAATATAAAAATATCTCTCTCACCATAATTAATCCCCCGATTTATTTATCAATATATAATATTTTATATATATTTTTTATTCTTAAAATTATATTTAATAAAATAATATATATATAAATATAAGGATGCTTAATGCTATAAAAATACTTATTAAATTATATTTAATAAAATGATTAACTTTTCAAACTCGAGACTAGAGTTCAGTCTCATTTGGTGCAAATTTTAGAGTTTGTGTTATAAAAATTAAAATGATAATGATGTTGGTATATGTTAGTGTATATTTGAGGGTGATGTTAATAACGAGAATTCAAATTAGAGTGATTGAGATAATAATAGTGCGAATTTGAGGATAAAATCATATTTGAGAGAATGGTGGTGTAAATTTTAAGGTGGTGTTAATAATGAGAAATTCGAATTAAAGGGAACGGTGGTGCGAATTTGAGGATGAAATTCTTAAAGGTTATTTATCTCCATATTTATTAGATATATCATTATTTTAACTCTTTTTTTAATTTAAAATTTAAAATTATATATATATATATATATATACTGTATATATTAATAATTATATTTGTATTAATTATTATATAATATATAATTATATATAAAATTTTAATCTAAATAATTTATTAAAATTACTAATTTTTATATATTCTCTACATATTTATTATTTATATAATTATATTTTTATTTATTATAATTTTTATTTGTTATTCAATAAAATATTAAATATATATGCATACATAAAATTATAATTTAAACTTAACAATCACAAGTAGTTCAATGATTAAATGATTAACATTTCAAACTCGAGACTAGAGTTCGAGTTTCACTTGGTGCAAATTTTGGAGTTTGTATTATAAAAATTAAAATGATAAGAGACATATTTGTGGGTGATGTTAATAATGAGAATTGAAATTAGAGGGATTGAGGGAATAATAGTGCGCGAATTTGAGGATGAAATTCTAATGATGTTGATATACGTCAGTGCATATTTGAGAAAATGGTGGTGTGAATTTGAAGGTGGTGTTAATAATGAAATATCGAATTAAAAAGATTGGTGGGACTGGAAGGATAAAGTGTAAATTTTAAGGTGGTGTTAATAATAAGAATTCGAATTAAAGGAAATGATAGTGCGAATTTGAGGATGAAATTCTTAAAGGTTATTTATCTCTATATTTATTAGATATATCATTTTTGTAACTCTTTTTCTTAATTTAATTTTTTAAATTATATATATATATATATATATATATATATATATATATATAAAAGTAATTATATTTGTATTAATTATTATATAATATATAATTATATATATAATTTTAAAAATATTTTAATCTAAATATCTAAATAATTATTAAAATTACTAATTTTTATATATTCTCTCTACATATTTATTATTTATTAATTTTTTTTATTTGTTATTCAATAAAATATTAAATATATATGCATACATAAAATTATAAATTAAACTCAACAATCACAACTGGTCCAATGATTAAATGATTAACATTTCAAACTCGAGGTTAGAGTTCGAGTCTCACTTGGTGCAAATTTTGGTGGTGCGAATTTGAGAATAAAATCGTTAGAGGTCTGGAAGGATAAGATGTGATGAAATATGCAAGGATGAAATTTTTAGAAGTCTTGAAGGATGAGATACGTGAATTCAAATTAAAAGAAACAGTGAAATTTAAGGATAAAAGAATGGTGATTAGAATGTCGTTAATAATGAAATTCTTGAATGATAAGATATATAGGGTAAAGTTCTTCTTAAATTTTAAGTATATTTTATAATATTTTAATATGTCATTTTATATTTATTTTACTATCATTTTGATCATTGGGTATAATTTGAGTGAATGGTGGTGTGAATTTGAAGGTGGTATTAATAATGAGAATTTGAATTAAAGAGAATGATGGTGCGAATTTGAGGATGAAATCCTTAGAGGTATAGAAGGATAAAATGTGATGAAATATGCGAGGATAAAATTTTTAGAAGTCTTGAAAGATAATATGATGAGATATTTGAATTCAAATTAAAAGAAACCGTGAAATTCTTTTAATAATGAAATTCTTAAATGATAAGATATATAGAGTAAAGTTCTTATTAAATTTTAAGTATATTTTATAATCTTTTAATATGTTATTTTATGTTTATTTTACTATTAATTTGACAATGTGTATAATTTGAAAAGATCAATTAAAATATTTGACAAGAAAATGATAAAAATATTCAAAACGAGGATAGTTATCCCAAAGAAAGTAATGACTGAATTCAATAGATTCATGAGAGATTACATCTGAAGAACACAAGGTAGAGGAGGCAAAAAAATCAAATGGGATATATAGAGTAAAGTTCTTATTAAATTTTAAGTATATTTTATAATATTTTAATATGTTATTTTATGTTTATTTTACTATTAATTTGATAATGTGTATAATTTGAAAAGATCAATTAAAATATTTGACAAGAAAATGATAAAAATATTTAAAACGAGGATAGTTATCCCAAAGAAAGTAATGACTGAATTCAATAGAATCATGAGAGATTACATCTGGAGAACACAAGGTAGATGAGACAAAAAAATCAAATGGGAGGATGTTTGCACTCCCATAGTAAAAGGTAGACTAAGAATAAAAAGTTGTGTTGAATGGAACAAAGCCCTCATCATTAGGAGCTTATGGGAGTTGGAGCAGGAAACAGACTCCTTGTGGGTCAAATGAGTGCATACAAGATTTATGAAAAAAGAGCAGAGTATCTAAACACGAAACATCAATGAAAGAATGACATGATCATTAAAAAAGATCCTAAAAACAAGAAAATATGTCTTTCAAATGGTGCAAACTACAATTGGAAATAGAAGAGGAATACTATTCTGGCATGATCCTTGACTGAATAATATTTCCATTATATTCAAAGAAGAAATACAAGAAAGCAGAGTTAGAAGAGAATACATCAAGTACTCATTTAGAGACGTCCATGAAGGTAAATGTGATTCACTTTTGAGGCGTATTCTAGAAGGTGATAAAATCCTAAACCTAATGAGGCAGAAATAACTCAATGAAAGCAATGATGAAATATGCTGAAAAATAGAAAGCAACGAGAAGTTCATTACAGGAAAGCCATGAGAAATGGTTAGAACAAGAGAACATGATGTAGATTGACATATTGTGGTATGGTCTCCAAAGATTATTCCTCGTCACCAATTTATTCTCTGGCTGGTATACAGAAAAATATTGACAACAAAAGAAAATTCGAAAATACATAAACATTCCTGATATCAACTATGTCCTATGTTCGAGAGTTGAGGAAATCATAAATCATTTATTTGGGGAATGCTATTTTGTAATACAAATCTAGAGGATGTATGCTGCAAACATGAACATCATCAACTTTCCAGGAACATGGGAAGAAATCCAAGACTGTATGAAGAATAAAACAAAAGAAAGATCCTTCTATGTAAGTATGCTAAAATGCTACTTTGGAGCAGTAATATACAATATCTGGAAAGAAAAAAAATTCAAGAAATCATAGTGGAAGAAGTAGAACTGCTGAAGATATTTGAGAAGATATAACTTCAAATGAAAATGCACTCATTCAATCCTGAAGAGGAATCGAAAGGAATGAAGAGAATATAAAGTTTTTCCAAATATGAGATATTTCATTTGAGAAAGTCACAAGTAGAATCAAAGTAAAACACTATAGGCGCTAATTGTTTGTTGTTATTGTCTGTAATTCAATTATTGTTTCATTGTGAAATCTAGAAATTGTCTAGATCTGACATTAAACTTTTGTATTTTTTTTTTCCATTTTTTGGGTTTTTTTTAATGAAATGGCATTAAGCAGTTTCCCCCAAAAAAAAATATTTATTAATTTTAAAATTTTGACATTTTAACTTATCTAATAGTATAAATAAAAATATTTTTATTTTTTATTTTTGTATGTTATTTTAAATGGTTAATTAGACTATTAGAAAATTAATATTATAAATTCATCTAAAATGGGATAAAATATTTATTTATGTATTATAATTATTCAATTATTTGATTTGTTTTTTTTTATTTTATTATTAAAATTTACCATATAATATTTTTTAATTTAATTAAATAGTTATTAAATATTTTTAAACATATGATTATTAATTTTATATCAAAAATATATTTTTTAAAATTATAATACAACGTATCAATGTTTGATAATTTATTTGATGAAACTTTGTAATCACAAGGAGAATACTAGTTATAAATAATTTCTATATGTACTGAATTGAGTTTAAATATATACTTAACCATAAAGTAAGATGATATAAGTTATACTAAAAGACATTTTTTTTATTATATATATATATTTTAAAATTTTTACTATATTGACCCGTGCTTTTGCACATTTTGTATTACAACATACAATTATAATAATAGATATTTGACCGTCGTTTAAAAATTTTAAAATAAAAAGTGAAAATTATTTAAAAGTATAAAATTATTAAATTTCTTATAAAACATTTAATATCTCAAAGGTATCCTTATAAAAAAATATTTGATTAAAAAATTAATATTAATTACAATAAACAAAAAATAAAATATTACATTTAATGTAAAAAATAATGACATACATTTCTATCGAGAACAAAATAAATTATTGTTATTCTAAAGAACTCTATTAAGTGAAAAATATAAATGATTGACATGAATAAATCTAACTCCAATTCATAAACAAACCAATAACTAAAATTTTGAATGTTTAATCATATAAATGCATGGAACACATTAACTTAAAAAGACACTCAAATTGAATACACGGATATATAAATTAGTAAAATTTATCTTAAAAATATTTAATATATAATCAAAGTTTTAGATATTTCAACCATCACAATTTATTTTTTGATGAAGAAGAAATCATAAATCCATACTAAAGTAATTTTGTAAATCTAATTGTCATTCATAATATACTAACAATTTTGTATGAAAAAGAACAAGCATCTAGTTATTTCAAGAGAACATGTTATTTCATTCTTTTTTAATATTTTATTATATCATTTCTATTTATAAATATGGATTGACATCTAAAAATGGATTTAAGATATATATTATGTTTTATCAACAAAAACACACATTGACATAGAACTTTATGTGACAATAGTCTGAACTTATTAACACATAAGAATTAAGAATAAGTAAACTAGTCAACCCACCCTAATAGAAGTCCATGTAACAATGTTCCTGGAATCAAAACTTATAATGTATCGTCGATTAAAATATTTGGATTCGAATCAATTTATATTTCTAACAAATTATTTCTCAAGACGGTTCTCTTTATACCTCAATTCGAGTGTAATCTATTATCCATAAGAAGACTAACCATGAATATAAATTGTCGTGTTAATTTTTCTTCAAACCATTGTAATTTTCAGGCCATAGGTTCGGGGACGACGATTGGTAGTGTTGAATTGTGTTCGGGTTTTTATATCATCCATGGCAATTCTCCACATCTTTTAAATGCCCCATTTTCTTAACAACTTTTAGTTTTGTCTATGATAGAAATGCGAAAGTCATGTTATGGCATTATAGATTAGGTCATCCCAACTTTATTTACCTCGCTAAACTCTTTCCTAATTTATCAATGCAAAGTTTGGTGTTTTTCAATGTGATGTTTGTGAATATGCTAAACATTCTCGTACTCACTTTCCTCGTTTGTTTTATAAAGCTTCCAAATCATTTGCATTGTTTCATAGTGATATTTGGGGTCCTTCAAAAGTGAAGACATTGAATGGAAAACGTTGGTTTGCTATTTTTGTTGATGATCACACACGACTTACATGTTTTTTTCTCATGAATGATAAGTCTGAAGTCAATGAAATCTTTCAACAATTCTATTCAATGATTTATACTCAATTTTAAAGCCCAATTCTTGCTATCAAAACAAAAAATGCAAAAGAAATTTTCTCTCACAACCTCACAAATTTCCTCTCAACGAAAGGGGTTATTCATCTTAGTTCATGTGTCGACACTCCACAACAGAATGGAGTCGCCGAACGTAAAATCGACATCTTCTTAAGGTTACTCGATCATTACTCTTTCTTCCAATGTTCCTAAATATTTTTAGGAAAATAGTGTATCTACCACTACCTATCTTAGAAATCGTTCCTTCGAGATCCTACATTTTAAAACTCTCATTCAATGTCTTCTACAATCTTTTCCACATACTAAGACATTCTCTTCTAGTATTCCTCCTAAAGTCTTTGATTTCTCTTCTTTATTCTTCTAGTATTCCTCCTAAAGTCTTTGATTTCTCTTCTTTCTTACACATCCATTCCTACAACCAAAGTAAACTTGATCCATAATTTGTCAAATGTATTTTGATTGGACATTCAGCCTTTCAAAAGAGATATCTATGTTATTCTCTCATCAATAAGAGAATTTACACCTCAATCATCACCACTCCAATCATCTAAAGACCAATCGCCTAAAGACCAAATATCATCACATCATACATGAGCTTGGTTTGAAAAGTTTACGAGATTAGTAATTGGCTCCGACTACACTCAAAGTCAAGAAGATCACACATTGTTTATTAAGACTTCTTGTGAAAAAAATCTATTCTTATTGTGTATGTTGATGACATTATTCTCACATGTGACGACGAGAAGAAATTACTCAACTTAAATGACTATGGTCAAAGAGTTTGATACTTAAGATCTTGGACATTCCAAGTTCTTCATTGGAATGGAAATTGGTCATTCGTCTAAAAGTATTTTCATGTCTCAACGTAAATACTCTTTAGATTTATTGAAAGAAATAAAGATGTTAGGTTGTGAACCAGTTGACACCCATATAGATCCCTACAACACTATAGGTTCTAGAAGGGACATCTTAGTTGATAAAGAGAGATAACAACGATTGATGGGTCGTCTCATATATCTATCTATCCCATACACGACCGAATATTGGCTTCTCAGTAAGTGTAGTTAGTCAGTTCATGAATAGTCATACTCAAACTTACATGAATGCCGTTTATAGAATTTTACGATAATTAAAAGGTACTCTATGGAAATGATTAATGTTTCTGAAAAACGACAATCGAGATATATCACTTTATACAATACAGATTGGGTTGGAGATATCATAGAAAGACGATCTACTTCATCCTATTGTACTTATGTGTGGGATAATCTTGTGACATGGAGAAGTAAGAAACATTTAGCCGTGTCAAGAAGTAGTGCTGAAGCTGAACTCAGAGCTCTTAATCTTGGATTATGTGAAGGAATACGTATCGCTAGAATTTTGATGGAACTCGACTTTATTGATAATGATAAAATCAAACTTCTATGTGATAATCTTGTAGCCATTAGTATTGCTAAGAATCACATGACAAAACAAAATATATTGAGATAGATAGACATTTTATATCCGAGAAAGTTAATAACGGGATTGATGAAATCTCTCATATTCCGTCAAGACTTTAAATTGCTGATATACTCAGTAAAGCCTTATCGAAGTCGACATTTAAAGACTTGTGTGGCAAGTTAGGAATGTACAACTTGTACCTTCCAACTTGAGAGGGAGTGTAAATATTATGTAGTTATTAGTAATGGTAATGTAATTGCCCAATAATTATGTTAACTTCTCATTAATTAGTTTAACTACCCACTATTTAATTTTACTACCCACTATGTATATCCTCTATATATTGATAGTTGCAATTGCAATAGAATAATAGTGAAAAACATATCAGACTCTCTGTCTGTTTTTAATTCATTAAAATCTCACATTTTTTTATATGCCTCTTTATCCACTCGACAAACCATCCACCAAATCTTAATCGACCTCTTGTGACTCACACTTTTTCATACGCCTTTTAATTCCCTCGACAAACCACTTCAACAAATCAATAACCAATTCCCTAATCGACAACTTCGCTAAGTCAACATTTCATTCATATATTTTAACCACTAATATCTAATTTGTTAAGAAGACCTCTTATATTTACCCTCACTTCGGAAAATTAACAACTAAATCGCAATCAACATTTCATCTCGTGATCTCACACACTTTCACACACCTCTTATCCCTCGGTAACTACCCACCAATCTTAGTCGACCTCTTGTGACTTGTAATTTTTGATATGCCTCTTTATCCACTCGGAAAACCACCCACCAAATCTTAGTTGACCTATTGTAACTCACACTTTTTCATATACATTTTTATCCCCTCGGTAAACCATCCACCAATCTTAGTCAACCTCTTTTACCCTACTTCAACAAACCAACAATCAATTCCAATCGATCACACACAACTTATCCCTCGTTAAACTAACCACTAATCCCCCAATTGACCATCATATTGCGACTAACATTTTTTCATGTCTCTTTATCCCCTCATATGCCTCTTTAGGCCCCCGACAAATAACTCACCAATATTAGACGACCTCTTTTACCCCACTTTAACAATTCAACAATCAATACCAATACAAATTGTGCTCACACCTCTTATACCTCGTTAAAATAACCACTAGCCCTTAATTGACTATTATCTTGTGACTCACACTTTTTCATATGCCTCTTTATCCCCTCTTCTAACAAACTATCCACCACTCGACCTCCATCTCGTGATCTCACACTTTTAAATACTCGTCAAAGCAATCAATATATCCGAACTCACACTTTCACAAGCCTCTTATCCATTGTTTAAAAGTTGTGCAACCATATATTATACTCAAGAATGTATTCTTTAACATCGATCTCTCAAATATTTATAATATTCACTTTTAAATTTGTAGTTTTGGGGATTCAAACTTTAGTCTTAAACATGAAATATGAACACCTTAACCGCTAGACCACTTGAAATTGTTGAAATAATTTTATAATTTTGTGTATGTATTTATATTTTGTATTTAATATTTTTTTACCAATTAGTTAATTAGTCAACATCTTGTGACTCACAATTTTTCATGTCTTTTTATCATATTTTCACACGCCTCTTATCTCTCGACAAATCAATCACCAATCTCATTCACATTTTGAAACGCTTGTTATTCCTCAAATAACCAACCACCAATCTCAATCACATTTTCACATGCCTTTTCTCCTTTAGTAAACCAACCACCAATCTCAATCAACCTCTAATCTTATGACCTCACGATCCTTTGTTACTCTCCTCTCATCCTTTGGCAAACTACATCCCATTAACACTTTCACATGCCTCTTATCCTTAGGAAAATAAAACATCAATATCAATCAACATTTAACCTCATGATCTCACACTTTGGTTAATCAAATATTTGATTCTTATTTTTTAACCACTCTCATTTGTTATTGACCTATTAGCTCTCGAAAAACCACACTCCAATCATACTTGGTTAAAGTGTTGTACTTGTTTTGTTAGCTTGCAAGTTCGAAACTTAAATATAATATTTTTATTTTTATTTTTAACCGTTTCAAGTTTATGGGCGGGTCAACCCACGATCTGACCTAAGTATCTATTTACTCTTACATATATATTCAAATTAACCACAGCTCCTGACCTAACAAACCAAACAAATTCTAATTAAGCATTATTATATATATAAATTAGTTAGTTAAAATTTGAACTTATATTGTTATGAATGTCGCACGTTCATCAAATTTGGTGTTGAATTTAAAATATAAAGTCTTACTAGGAAGATCCTCGTGCGATGCACACAGATAAAAATATATTGTTACAACGTCCTGCGTTTATCAAATTTGGTATTAAATTTAAAATATAAAGTGTTATAAGCCTAGTTGGTTAAAAAGTTGTACTTGTTTTTGTTAGGTTGCGAGTTCGAAACATACCTATAACATTTTTATTTTTATTTTTAACCGTTTTAAGTTTATGAGCGGGACAACCCACAATCCAACCCAAGTATCTATTTACTCTCACATATATATCCAAATTAACCACAGTTCTCGACCCGACAATCCAAACACTTTCAAAATTAAGCATCATTATATATATATATAGATAACATTTATTGTTAAAATGTCTTGCGTTCATCAAATTTGGTGTTGAATCTTAAATATAAAGTGTTCTTAGCCTAGTTAGTTAAAGGATTGTACATGCTTTGTTAGGTTGCAAGTTCGAAACCTACAAATAACATTTTTAAATTTATTTTTAACCGTTTTAAGTTTATGGGCGGGTCAACCCACAATTCGACCTAAGTATCCATTTACTCTCACATAAATATCCAATAATAGCTCTCGACCCGGCAATCCGGACACTTTAAAAATTAAGCATCATTATATATATATATATAGATTAGTTAGTTAAAAATTTGAAATTTTATTGTTAAAATGTCTCGCGTTCATCAAATTTAGTGTTGAAACTTAAATATAAAGTGTTGTTAGCCTAGTTGGTTAAAGGGTTGTACTTGTTTTGTTAGGTTGCAAGTTCGAAACTTACAAATAACATTTTTAAATTTATTTTTAACCATTTTAAGTTTATGGGAGGGTCAACCCATAATTCGACCCAAGTATCCATTTACTCTCACATAAATATCCAACCACAGCTTTCGACCCGGCAATCCGGACACCCCGGATTAATGATTAATGTGGGAGGTACATGACACCTTATAAAGTGTTGTTAGCCTAGTTGATTAAAGGGTTGTACTTGTTTTGTTAGGTTGCGAGTTCGAAACTTACAAATAACATTTTTAAATTTATTTTTAACCGTTTTAAGTTTATGGGCGGGTCAACCCACAATTCGACCCAAGTATCCATTTACTCTCACATAAATATCCAACTACAGCTTTCGACCCGGCAATCCGGACACCCCGGATTAATGATTAATGTGGGAGGTACATGACACCTTATAAAGTGTTGTTAGCCTAGTTGGTTAAAGGGTTGTACTTGTTTTGTTAGATTGCAAGTTCGAAACCTACAAATAACATTTTTAAATTTATTTTTAACTGTTTTAAGTTTATGGGCGGGTCAACCCACAATCCGACCCAAGTATTCATTTATTCTTACATAAATATCCAAATTAACCACAGTTCTCGACCCGACAATCCGGACACTTTAAAAGTTAAGCATCATTGTATATATATAAATTAACTTAGTTGTTAGGATCGGGGACGCCCTTGGAGGACCGGGGTGTTTCCGGTTTCGGGAAGGGTGGCTGCTTACAACACACACACCACTTTGGTGATGGTCCGGTTAAAGACTAAAACCGTTCTCAGCACTATACAAGCTGTCACAGACTCTTGAACCGGGTTCAAGGGCGGAAATGTCTGTTTCAGGTTGAAGCAACATATGCGACTTTAGATGATGTTTTAGAAGGAGTCGGTTTTATGGATATGAGTGGACCAGTTTAAGGAGTACGATTAATTCGGTTTGAGGTTAGGACTAAGTAAGTAAGTAATGAAAGCGAAAGAAAGAACACGAGACAAGGATTTTTATGGATGTTCGGAGCAAACCCTCCTACGTCACCCCTTCTTCTCAGGTTATGAGAAAGATCTCCACTAACTTTTATAGTTACAACAACACTTCCGGTCGAGCCCAACTTCGCTACTCGCCGGTTACACCAACTCACACTTTGATGTAATATAACAACTAAACACAACACAATACAGAAAGCTTCCGGTTTTAGACACATCGGTTTGGATTGTAATAGTTTATCTCTCTAACTTATTGCTTTTATGACTCGTTTTTTGTAATCTGTGACTTGCATTAAATGAAGACGTTTCATCTTCCTTTTATAGCTGAGAAGAGCCAACGGTCACTTTTCTTCTCTCTCCTCTGGATTGGTTGATCATTATCACGCCGGTGCAGAGAGGTTGCTTGCACGCTTCACCTTCCTCAACACTTGGCAGTCATGCAGGCAACTCTGAGTGTAAGATGACATAGTCGGTTTTCAGATTTGGACACGTGTTGGACATGCACCTTAGGTTGTCAACTTCAGATCAATAAAGCATCATTGCTTTCCTCGCATGCTTCCGATCGGATCTGATCTTCTTTTATTCTTTCAAGACACGTCTGTTTCGTCATGTTACGTCACTCTTGAAGTTTGAATTTTCCGGTTTTGTCTCTTGTGCAGTGTGATCCGGCTGGTATATGAATTTGTCTTTGCTGACCGGTCGCTTGAGAGAGTGAAAACCGGTTCCTCTGAACTTTGACCTGATCACTTGAAATAGGTTTCTTTTGAAGGATTTCAGCAACCGGTTTATGATGTCCCAACCGGTGCCCCAACTGGTTCATACGATTTGATCTGTACCTGCACATGAAAGTTAACAACTGTTTAGTTTGTCTAGCCGGTTCCAAAAATTAACTTACTTAATTTTTCTATCAATTTCTCCCTTTTTGATTATTTAGAATAAATATTCAAAACTTGTAATATGTGGCCGGTTTGAAAATTAACTTACTTAATTTTTCTATCAATTTCTCCCTTTTTGATTATTTAGAATAAATATTCAAAACTTGTAATATGTGGCCGGTTTGAAAATTAACTTACTTAATTTTTCTATCAATTTCTTCCTTTTTGATTATTTAGAATAAATATTCAAAACTTGTAATATGTGGCCGGTTTGAAAAGCTTTGTTTAACGATTTGATTATTTTCTGTTTGAAGAAAATGTTTCAAAATCATGTTTTTGAGTTTTTTCAAAGGGGTATGTGGAAACTAACATAGAGAAGTATGATGAAATAACCAAGTTCTGAAACACAGTTAAACATAAATTGTTTTGAAGGAAATAAAGAAAAAGACTAAGGCTTGGATGGTCCCCCCTTTTCAATATCCTTCTCTAGTTCTTTTTCAAGCCGTCTTCTTTCTTCCTCCTCCATTGCCTTCCACTCCCTGTCGCGTCTTTCAGCGTCAATCAGCATTCCGGCCCATACACTTGACATGCCGGGAGTCTTTTTACCGAATCCAAAACCGGCACAAACTGGTTTTGATGGAGGAAGCGGTGGAGCAACAATTGGTCTGGAGCTTGTAATTGTGGTTGAACTTTCAATTGTCCTCTTCTTGCGCCGGTTAAGTTCTTTGATGTCTTCATCTTCTTCTTCATCAAGAGGTTGCGCATTCAGCCCGACTGGTTCAATTTTTCTTTGGCTGCTTTGTTCCGCCCGCTTGATCACCTTTGCAACCGTGCTCCGTTTCTTCTTGTTTCTTGTGTTCATTGAATGGGACGGTTGAGCCGGTGGGGGTTCCTGGATACCTGCCTGTTCTTCCTCGTTGCACTTCTGGGCAAGCTCGTAATCTTTGTCCTCAATTTCCTTCTGCACCCGTTCCCTTTCACTTTCCTCTTCTTGCAGCCTCTTAGCGGTTTCAGCATCAGACTCGATTTGCGCTTGAGTCTTGCTGACTTGGAGTTTGGACAACTCCCCAATTTTAATAGCCATTGCTTGTAGCATATCTAACAGTGGAGCGGTTGCGGTTTGAATGGACTCTGCGATTAAGGATTTGACGGAGGTCTGCACAGCCTCATCTTTCATAGACTTGATAGATGTTTGAACGGTGTTTGCTATTTCGGTTTGTACAGATCCCCGTATAGTGTTTGACAAATTAGCTTCAGCCGTTGCAATCCTCTCATCGGTTGCGGTTTTATAACTTCCAAGACATGAATCAATTGTATCAACCACCGCTTGCTTCATTTGATTGATTTCCGGAGCCTTAGCAGTTTGAGAAGAGTCTTGTTCCAGATTCTCCGTTGTTATAGATAACTCTCCGACCATATAGAATGACTTACTTTGATGTAGATCGGAATTATTGAGTTGGTTTCGGCAGACTTTCCTCCATTGTGTATCAAGATGGTCGAGACTTTGTGTGAGCTTTTCTCGCACCGCATGGAACCGTTCAGTCATTCTCATTTCGATCGGAGTTAGTGTCGCTCCTTCATCTCTTTTCAATGCATCCTCCATTTCTTGTAACCGAGCATATTCAAGAATTACCGCGTTTTTGCTGAAGGCAGGTTGGATAAGATTGGTGTGAGCTAACTGGAGGGCCATTTCTTCCAGCTTGATGAGTCTATCCCAATGCTTGTTGCCGCTTAATCCTGGAGCCATATCGGATATCTTTGTTTCACAACGGAGTTTTACCCACACGAGGTATGGTGCTATCGCATCACCGATACCTTTGTTCATGTCCCTGAGAAGTTCCTCGAATACTTCATCTTCTTGTTCTGCGGTAAAAGGGACCTCGTCCCCGGTTATGACTTCTGGTTGAGGGCCGGTTTGAAGAGTACCTTTTCCTGTTACCACTGAATCTTCAACAAGGACTTCTTTTCCTTTGTTGACCTGAACAGATCTTTCAGGTATGAATGCTGAGTCAGATGGCCCATCTTGAGCCGATTGGTTATCTGGAGATGACTTGTCCCCCGCGAAACCGGATGGTTCCTGTTCTTCAAAATTACCTTCCTGAGCCGGAGGTGTAATGTCTGCAGTTTTGGCCGTTTCTTCGACCGGTTGAACTTCACTCTGATCGGGTATCTCAACCTGATCAACTGATTTGCGACGACTTGACACATCGTCTTCGGTTTCTCTTGCAATGTCTTGGATAACGTCCTCGATGGCTTCAGAGGTATTTAAGCCTACGTCGGCTATTACCTCTTCGATTCGTTTGCTTGGAGACTTGGAGGTTTCAGAGTGTATACTAACCTCTGCTTCCTCCTTTGAAGCTGACTCGGTTTTCTGGCTCCCCGAGGATTCGGTGTGCTTTGGTGAGTTAGATGGAACAGGGGTAGGGTGAACGGTATTGATGGGGATGGGTTGGAAGACGTCTCCGGTTCTTTATGGTGGATTATCCGAGGAAAGAGTTTTCTCGGAGTCCGCCGGTTTGTTGGAACTCTTCCTTGCAGTCGACTTCTTCCTCCCCTTCGGTTCTTGTGCGGCTTCGGTTTCAACCGCCTTTTTTTTCGGTTTCTTTTGTTTGGAAGCTTCTTCAAACGGAGCGGAAGAGCTTGTTCCCTTGGAAGATTTTGTTCTGGAGGTCTTCGGCTTGACCGCTTTCTCGGGTCTCTCAATTATCGACTCTGAGTTGAGAATATTGTTGAGTGGAAGCGGTTCACCTTCGCCAAGATCCACATTAAGAAACTTAAGGATTTTCACAATCTGCATTGCGAATGCCTGAACCCGGCCATCCTTCTTAATCACTATCTGGCAAAATTCTTCGAAAATAACGTATCCCCAATCCACCTTGTCACCGCGGACAATGGCCATCAGCATTTTGAGCTTAAGTTTCGTCAGGTTGTCGAAATTACCTCCTCTTCCCTGAAATGAGCGGGCGATGATGTTCAGCAACCACTTGAACTCCGGTTTTAGCTTATTCTTCCGGCTGGAGTGAATCACCAGATCCTGATCTGAAGATGATATCACTAACCGGACAGCATTTGATTCTGCAGCGGTTAGGTCAGTCTTGAGATCCAAGTCGGTGTTGGGCAAACCGAGAGCTTCAGCAAATAGTTCTTCGGTGATCAGAATGTTCTTGCCGTTGACTGTGGCGGAGACCTTCCTCTTCGTGAGCGTCGTCGTCGTCAGAAACTCCGTCACCGCCGCCAGATAAACAGTGAACGGACAAGATAGGAATTCCTCTAACCCAGAATCTCTTAGAGATTGAAGAACAGCCTTGTTTTTGTCTTCAGCGTGTTCATCAATATCCGCGAAATCAACTTGCAACATCCATTGGAAGGGAGCTTTGCTTAGATCCATGATAGATTTTTGAGAAGAAAAGAAGTGAAGAACGATGATGATCGGAGATTAGAAAGCCTTTGAAGATCTGGAAATTTTAGAGAGAGAAAGCACATGTGTCGAATGGGATGGTTTGAACTTATATAGATGGCGGTTCCGAACGGTTGGAAGACGAACCGTCACTTGATGATGTTTTGGGAGGTAACGTTCGGCGGTAAAAGCGGAAAACCCATGGGCGGTTAATTTTGGGAGGTAAAACTGTGGGAGGTAAATTTTTCAAAATTTTCATTTGACTTGAGATTCCGGTTTTTCTTGAGAACTTGTTAACCGGAAGTTTTGGTTAACATTAAGGTTTTGTTTTAACTTTTAAGAAACCGGAAGGAAAGATATGAATGAAAACCGGAGACTTTTAAAATTAAACATTTCATTAAATGATAAGAGTGAACATTGAGCGGTTTTGGTCGTACAACAAAATGACCAAAACTGGAAAGAAAAACCGATAACTTAGTCTTCTTTGAACCAGTTCTCCTCCACCATTCTTTCGTACCACTTGTTCACGGTGTTTTCAGGTGTCTGTTCCTCAATCCTTGATATCCATCTTTTCAACATGGATATGGTAATGGTGTTGGACGGTCCAACCGGAACACCGGGTTCAAGGTTGCGGCGCTGAGCCATCAGAAACCGGGTGATTTGAGGGGCGAAACTGGTCCTTCCTCTTGAAGCCGTTATCAGCGACTTCAGGTTGTTGAAGAGATAAGTTGCCCAGTTGATTGAAGAGTTGCGAATGATGGCTATCATGATGTCGAACGCCTCCCTGTTATAGTTCTGGTTTGGCATTCAGCCCATGATAGACCTTTGAACCAAGTCATGCAGGACTTGGTAGTGAGGAGCTAGTTTCTCTTTCTTCCCAAAGTCCTTGATCGGAGCGTTGGTAGAGGAGAGGATCTGGAAAAAGTCTTCCTTAGCCGGCAAGAATGGCTGGGGAAAGTCTGAGAAACCTTCGGTTGGAAGGTGAAAGAAGTTGGCAAATTCTTCTTCTGTAAAACGAAGAAATTGGCCGTCGATGATGGTGCGGATGCTGCCATCATCTAGAATATGACCGTTGTTGAAAAATTCACACACCTCCTCCACAAGGATAGTGTCTGAACCTTTGAGAAAACCTTGGAGCCCCGATTATATGATCGGTTGGAAGACCCATTCATGATATCTGCAGTCCTATACGTCTTCGAAGTCGACAATGAGGGTGTTTCTGAGTTCAGCAGACATTGTGAGAAAGGTTTTGGAAAGATTTTCTGAACTTTTAAGTTTTAGAGAGAAGGAAAGAAGGAAGCGTGTTTTGAGAATGGAGGAATGAGTCCCCTTTTATAGCCTGGAACGGTTGGATGCATTTAATGAAGATATTTGAAAAATCTAGCCGTTTATGTCTGGTCATTAATGACTTTGTGATTTTTCAAGAGAATAAAGGCATGTCTTGTCGAATCAAGTCAGGCATGCTTATTGAGAATGAAGATTTCTGTTTCCAAGAGTGATTCGATTTGATTTTGATACGGCACATTAAATGTTTGATCATTTATGATTTTTAGATTAAAAGAGAAGGGGAAATATGCTTCATTAATTGAGGTGCAAAACCGGTAGTACAGCAAAATTACCGGTTTTGGAAAATTAATAAAATAAGACGAAAGGAAAGGCTAGGGTAGACGTTAGATGATTCAGCCGCTTGATTTCTTTTGGCCTTCACTGCTTCCCACCGGTCGACCATCTCTTGTACTCTTTCTTTAGTGAGCACATGTCTTGGATGGAGAGTTACGAACGGTCCGGAGTGGATGTCCAGACTTGCACAAAAACCGCTCAGCTAAGGAGCGTAGCCGGTTTTGTTGGAGAGGATCATCTTCTTCAGGTTGCTGAAGATGATCCAGGACCAGTTAACCGGTGTCCCAACCGTTACAGCAATCATCATCTCGAAAAGCCTTTGGGTGTAATAGTAGCTTTTCTCTCTGCCCAAAATGGACTTTCCCAGAATCTCACAGAGAAGCTGGTACTTGTGAGAGAGCTGGCTTTTATCACCCTAGGGTCTAACCGGGATGTCAGATCCTGAGAACCGACGACACATTTCTTCCATGGTCACCGGAGAGTATGTTAGGTCGGTTACCCCTTCAGTGGGCAAGCCGCAGTATACAGCGAAATCTGTCTCGCTGACTAAAAATTTCTGACCGTAAACCTGTGCAACGATTATGTCTCGATGCACTTCCTTTGCGGTCTGGAAGAATTCTTCGACTACTAGGTAGTCGAGAATGAATCTGTTTTCAAGGAAGCTTCTTAGCCCGCTTCTTTCGACGGCTAAGAACATTTCTTTAACTTCGTGATCTTTATATTGGTAGATTGAGTTAAAATCTGCCAATAGAATCTTCTTTGCTAGAGAGTTGGAGTTCATGTTCTTGAGAGAGAATGTTAATCTCAAGACTGATACTTGTGAATAGTAATCTTGTGAAGATTTGTAAAGTTTAAGAGTGGTTTATATAGCCAGGGGTTCGGCTAGATTAATAGGTTTAAGCATGCTTGATGATGTGATCAGTCATTTAATAGGCCTTAACTTGTTGAAGTAAATAATGTTTATTTCCAAGGCAAAATCTAATTATTACCAAGATATTAATGATGACAAATATCTATTGACAAGATGTGAGTCTCCCTTTCTTGATGATGGACACATGTCGTCATCTCGATTGTGGTAGACTATTTTTATTTATTACAGGCTTCATTTTTCAAAATATGCATGAAAACTTTGTTAGTCATCCCATGTTAACCGGAGAAGTTCATTCCATCGGACCAGAATGCATTTGTACTAAGCGGTTTTCCATGACCGGTTTTAGTAGGATGTTTTATTCCGATTGTGAAGAAATGTTGATTTACTTCAACGTTTGTTCATCTTTGGGTTTATTTTATCCACTTCAACCCGGTTATTTCAACCGTATAGTAAGTATACATATGATTTGTGGTTATGAAGTAATCGGGCATAACCGGAGACTTCCTCCCGGTTAGCATTTTTGATTTATCAATGGCCTATTTGAATATGGTTTGAGAAGCGAGAGCTTCTCCCTGAACACATATCCCGGTTTCTTACATGCATGCATAATCATGATATCAGTTGATTAAGATTAGTAAGTCCCAAAATATTTCGAAAGTGAGAAAACTTAGCTTCCTGTAGCGGTTTCGTGAATATATCCGCTACTTGTTGCTCGGTCGAGATATATTCCAGCCGGATGTGTTTCTCCTGAACGTGCTCCCGGATGAAATGGTGTCTTATATCGATATGCTTTGTTCTTGAGTGCAACACCGGATTGTATGTAATCGCTATAGCGTTGGTGTTGTCACAGAAGATTGAAGATTCCTTGGCTTCTATCCCGAAATCCCTTAGTTGCTGTTGGATCCAGAGGAGTTGTGCACAGCAGCTTCCGGCCGCTATGTACTCTGCCTCTGCGGTTGATGTTGCAACAGATGTTTGTTTCTTGTTGCTCCAAGTGACTAACCGGTCACCTAGGAACTGGCAGGTTCCACTTGTGCTATTTCTATCAATCTTACATCCTGCGTAATCGGCATCTGAGTAGCTTATAAGATTGAAGCTCGAATCTTTTGGGTACCAAAGTCCCACTTCTTGAGTTCCCTTCAGATATTTTAAGATTCTTTTGGCTGCCGTATAATGAGATTGCTTTGGATTTGCTTGGAATCTTCCGCATACTCCAACCGCAAACAGAATGTCAGGTCGGCTTGCTGTTAGATATAGTAGTGATCCAATCATTCCTCGATATGTTGTGATGTCAACGGCTTGACCATCATCATCTTTGTCCAGTTTTACGGAAGGACTCATTGGCGTAGCCGCTTCGGCACATGTATCCATTCCAAACTTCTTCAGCAGTTCAGCTGTATACTTTGGTTGGCTTATGAAGGTTCCGGCTTCAATCTGCTTAACCTGAAGTCCTAGAAAGAAACTCAATTCTCCCATCATACTCATTTGAAATCTATCAGTCATCATTTTTGAAAACTTGTCACATAGCTTTGGATCGGTTGATCCGAATATAATATCATCAACATAAATCTGAACAAGTAATATTTGTTCCTTTCTTTCAAATTTGAAAAGTGTTTTATCTACTGAACCTATTGGGAATTTTTGATCAAATAAAAACCGTGTCAATGTATCATACCAAGCTCTTGCAGCCTGTTTCAAACCGTAAAGGGCTTTATTCAGCCGGTAAACATGATTTTCGTGTTCTGGGTTTTTGAAACCTGGAGGTTGATTAACATATACCTCTTCATTTACTTTACCGTTTAGAAAAGCACTCTTAACATCCATTTGAAAAACTTTGAAATTTTTAAAAGCTGCGTATGCTAGAAATATTCTAATGGCCTCAAGTCTAGCTACAGGGGCAAATGATTCTTCAAAATCAACGCCTTCTTCCTGTTTATAACCTTGAGCCACTAACCGGGCTTTGTTCCTCGTAACTAAACCGTCTTTATTGAGTTTATTTCTGAATACCCATCGTGTTCCTATAACCGGTATATTTTTCGGTCTAGGGACTAGGTACCAGACTTTATTTCTCTCAAACTCGTTTAATTCCTCTTGCATTGCTAAGATCCAATCTGGATCTGACAATGCTTCATTCACCTTTTTCGGCTCAATTTGTGATATGAAAGCTGAGTTTTCATAGTGATCCAAATTTTGTTGCCTAGTTCGGACGGGTGAGGATATGTTACCTATTACTAGTTCAAGATGATGATTTTTGTTCCTTCTGAGGTTAATCCGAGACGTGTCTATCAAGCTTTCGGTTGGCTGATCAAGGTTAGACTGATCGGTAGGTTGAACAGAGTCAGACCGACCGATTTCTTCAGTAGAAACTGAAGCGTCAACTTTCTGCGGTAAAGCAGCTTGATCAGGCTGAATTTCAGCATCAACCGCTTGGTCCTTGACAAAACGTCTAAAAACCGGAACCTCGTCTTCATCATCAGAATAGATATTGAAATTTTCCATTCTGTTGTGAAGATCGAAGGGTAATGCAATGTTTCGTTCAACCGATTCATCGAAAACAACGTGTGCGGTTTCTTCAACTGTTAAAGTCCTAGTATTGTATATTCTGTAGGCTTTACTCACAGCTGAATATCCCAACATTATTCCCTCATCGGATTTAGCATCAAAAGCGGTCAAGTAATTTTTGCCGTTGTTGTGAACAAAACATTTGCTACCAAAAATTCGAAAATACCGTACGCTTGGAATTTGATCAAAATAAATTTCAAAAGGAGTTTTAGAAAATCGTTTAGTTACTAAAGATCGGTTTTGTGTAAAGCATGCGGTATTGATAGCTTCAGCCCAAAACTTTTGAGCAATACCCGAATCAGCTATCATCGACCTTGCGGCTTCCTTGAGAGTCTGGTTTCTTCTCTCAGCCAGGCCATTTTGTTGAGGAGTTCTGGCACTAGACAACTCGTGTCTAATACCGGAATCATCAAGAAAAGTGGTTAAATTATTGTTTATAAATTCAGTTCCTCTATCACTTCTGATTTTGTTCACTCGAATAGATTTTTCATTTTGTATTCTCAATATCAGTTTAATTAGGTTTGGAGTTGCTTGGTTTTTAGAAGCTAGAAAAGTAACCCAAGTAAATTTAGAGTAATCATCAATAACTACCATAGTATAATGCATGCCTCCTAAACTGGTTACTTTAACCGGACCAAACAAATCCATATGCAAAAGTTCTAAGCATCGTTCAGATTGATAGTTTCCTTTACTTTTGAAAGATGATTTTACTTGTTTGCCCATTTGACATGCAGCACATACTTTATCTTTTGAGAATTTAACGTTTGGAAAACCATGAACTAATTCTTTAGAACATCTGAAGTTAATCGTTTTGAAATTCAAGTGATTTAACCGTTTATGCCAAAGCCAGTTTGGATCATTTCCGGCTATCATACACACAGGTTTTTCAAAATCAGTTTTCTAGTTCACTTTGTAAATATTTCCCATCCGGTTACCGGTTAAAAGAATGTCATTATCCTGATTTTTAACTAAGCATGAGTTTTTATGAAATTCAACTTTGTAACCCACATCACACATTTGACTTATACTTAACAGGTTAAAACGCAGTTCTTCTACCAGCAATATATTACTTATGGATAAATTACCATGGACAATCTTACCCTTGCCCACGGTTTTAGCTTTCGAGTTATCCCCGAATGTGATGATTGCTCCGGTTTCGTACTTGATGTCGGTTAGTAGTTCTTTGTTTCCGGTCATATGCCTTGAACATCCACTGTCCATGTACCATTCTGAATTCTTTAGCCGGTTGCTCCTCCTAACCTACAACAAACAATTATTTACACCTTTTTGGTACCCATATTCAGTTGGGTCCATGGTTGATTTGTCCCTTTGGGATCCAGACTTGAATAAGTCGGATCACTTTCCCGGTATCTGTTTTTATAATATTTGGCTTAACTTCTTGACTGTTGCTTAAGAATGCCTTATGTTGTGATAAGTTTCTTTGATGTCGAGTTTTATTTGGTTTATTCGGTTTCCGGTTGACTTTCCTTCTCTCAGGATGAAGCCATTTTTTCGATTCAGTAGGGCTTACATACTTAAGTGTTTCTTCCGGTTTTGAGTTATTTTCGGTTTGTGAACTCTTGACAAATCTTATAAATGGAAGGTTGTCTTTCGTGAGTTTCATCCCGTTAGGTTGTTTTGATTCGTTTTGTTTATTTGGTTCGTAACTGATACCATACCTACACTTAGGGTGTCTTTTATAGTTACACATTTGTTTTACAGCTTGTCGTGATCTCTCCCACGCAGCTGTGACGTACATTGCTCTTTCATCGGTTTAAGTTACCGGTTGAACTGTGTTCTCATTATCGGAGAATAGTTCATCCGGTTCATACGTTTCGGTTTCATAGGTTTTATCATATACATTATTTGATTGTTCGGTTTTAGATTCTAGCGGAGTCGATATGTACGCAGATATGTTTCTGAACTCAGCAACCATTTCGTTGAGTGCAGAAATCAAATCTTCTTTAGTAAACTCGTCAGAAGAGAAATCAAATACCTCTTCGTCGTTTGCCATGAAGCAGGTCACTTTCTCTTCACCGTCTTCATTATCGGAGTATGCCCACTCGCTACCGCCGTCGGATGCAATGAGTGCCTTCTGAATCTCCTTCCCTTCGTCTGCATGCTGATTATCGTTTCTTCGGTAGTCGTTTCGTTGGTTGTCATTTCTCCGGTAGTTATTTCCCTAGTAGTTGTTTCTCTGGTACCGGTTACCTTGATAGTTGTTTCCCTGATAGTTTCATTCCGGTTTTCTATCGTCTCTCCTTGGTTTTCTACATTCTGACCTGAAATGACCAAAACCGTTACAATTATAACATCTTTTATTTGATTTGTCTACATAATTATAATTAAAATCATTGTTAGATGGTGGCTGGCTCTTCTTCATGAATTTCCCAAATTTCTGAGCTAGCATTGCCATCACATCTTCAGTGATCTGATCGGTGCTTTTGACTGGAGCCGGAACGGTTGATACTTGGACCGCCGGTTCCACCGATGTGACCAAAGCTCTGGTTGCGGTTGATGTGGATGCTTCGTCTTCGATCCGAGATTTGATCTCGAACTCGTAGGCTTTTAGATCCTCGAACACATCATGCAACTTCATCTGCCCGAGGGTGCTTGATTCCCTCATCACCATGGTCTTGATATCCCAGGTGCTTGGTAGAGATCTTAGGGCTTTGATGATTACTTCTCGGTTGTCATACTTCTTTCTGAGTGTTTGAAGCTCGTTGACTACACTAGTGAACCGATTCTTGAATTCCTTCATGTTTTCCCCTGGTTTCATCATGATGTTTTCATATTTCTGTGTAGCCACCAAAATTTTGTTCTCCTTAGTTCTCTCGTTTCCCTCATGGATCTGAATGATCGTTTCCCAGGCTTCCTTTGCATTTTCACACTCTCATATTTTATTCAAGGTGTTATCGTCTATAGCCTTGTAGATGTGCCTCATGCAATGGTTGTCCAGGTTATTCCGTCTTCGATCTTCATTTGTCCATTGGTTTGCCTCCTTGTTGATCTTGATCGGTCCCTCTTTCAGGACTCGGCTCATCTCATCATCTAACGTAATCAGATGTAGATACATCTGTTTCTTCCAATTGCTAAACGCCTCGCTGTTTAGCATTGGCGGCTTGTCGCTGTGGGTCATGCTTCCCATCTTCTTTGTTGCTTGAGTGCTAAGAACCTCGCTCTGATACCACTTGTTAGGATCGGGGATGCCCTTGGAGGACCGGGGTGTTTCTGGTTTCGGGAAGGGTGGCCGCTTACAACACACACATCACTTTGGTGATAGTCCGGTTAAAGAATAAAACCGTTCTCAGTACTACACAAGCTGTCACAGACTCTTGAACCGGGTTCAAGGGCGGAAATGTCTGTTTCAGGTTGAAGCAACGTATGCGACTTTAGATGATGTTTTAGAAGGAGTCGGTTTTATGGATATGAGTGGACCGGTTTAAGGAGTACGATTAATTCAGTTTGAGGTTGGACTAAGTAAGTAAGTAATGAAAGCGAAAGAAAGAACACGAGACAAGGATTTTTATGGATGTTCGGAGCAAACTCTCCTACGTCACCCCTTCTTCTCAGGTTATGAGAAGGATCTCCACTAACTTTTATAGTTACAACAACACTTCCGGTCGAGCCCAACTTCGCTACTCGCCGGTTACACCAACTCACACTTTGATGTAATACAACAACTAAACACAACACAATACAGAAAGCTTCCGGTTTTAGACACATCGGTTTGGATTGTAACAGTTTATCTCTCTAACTTATTGCTTTTATGACTCGTTTTTTGTAATCCGTGACTTGCATTAAATGAAGACGTTTCGTCTTCCTTTTATAGCTGAGAAGAGCCAACGATCACTTTTCTTCTCTCTCCTCTGGATTGGTTGATCATTATCACGCCGGTGCAGAGAGGTTGCTTGCACGCTTCACCTTCCTCAACACTTGGCAGTCATGCAGGCAGCTCTGAGTGTAAGATGACATAATCGGTTTTTAGATTTGGACACGTGTTGGACATGCACCTCAGGTTGTCAATTTCAGATCAATAAAGCATCATTGCTTTCCTCGCATGCTTCCGATCGGATCTGATCTTCTTTTATTCTTTCAAGACACGTCTGTTTCGTCATGTTACGTCACTCTTGAAGTTTGAATTTTCCGGTTTTGTCTCTTGTGCAGTGTGATCCGGCTGGTATATGAATTTGTCTTTGCTGACCGGTCGCTTGAGAGAGTGAAAACCGGTTCCTCTGAACTTTGACCTGATCACTTGAAACAGGTTTCTTTTGAAGGATTTCAGCAACCGGTTTATGATGTCCCAACCGGTGCCCCAACCGGTTCATACGATTTGATCTGTACCTGCACATGAAAGTTAACAACTATTTAGTTTGTTTAGCCGGTTCCAAAAATTAACTTACTTAATTTTTCTATCAATTTCTCCTTTTTTGATTATTTAGAATAAATATTCAAAACTTGTAATATGTGGCCGGTTTGAAAACCCTATATATAAATTAACTTAATTGATTAAAGTGTTGTACTTGTTTTGTTAGGTTGCATGTTTTAAACATACATATATCATTTTTAATTTTATTTTTAATCGTTTCAAGTTCATGAACGGATCAATACATATTCCGACCAAAGTATCTATTACTCTCACATATATATCCCAATTAACCACAACTATCGACCCGACAAACCAAACAAAATTCAAATATAGCATTATTATATACATAATTAATCATCATAACCGATATAATTCATTATGATTAGTAATTATCATAATCGGTAGAATCCATTATGATTAGCAATTATGGTTGTAACCCTTGAAAAAACCCTTTTGTTCTGTGCCAAGCTTGAGGTTCGAGAAGTTCAACCTCAATTTGCGTGTTAGGAATCTTTGTTAAAATAAAACATTATTTTAAAATATTTTTAATAATTCTTTATAACTTTTGAAATTAGTTATAAAAATAATCAATTTTGATTCAAATTTAAAGAATTTGAGCATTTGCGGTAATCAAATTACAATTTGATTTTTTTTTAGAAATTCGTTGTTTAAATTAATTAAAAACAATTTATTTAAAAGATTATTTATTTGAAATAGAATCGCCAATTAATTTTTTGAAAATCAATAAAAATGGCATACGTGTACAAATATATTTTTAACTAGAGTTTCTTTTTAGTTCGTTGTTTGGTGATACTCGAGAAAAGACTTTCACGCTTCATTCTCAATCCCCATTTTAAAAACAGTATCTACTTATAAATTTGGCTTTTGAAAATTGATCGTATAACGTTTTTGTTAAATTAAGTTAAAACGAGAAATTGTTAAATTAAGTTGAATTATGAAAAACGTTTTAATTGATTATAATGAACTTAGGATAATTAAAATGAACACACATGATTTTGATGAGTGAATAAAACTAAGTTCAGTAATGTGTTAATGCACAGATAAAATCAAAGACATCTGCTTTAGGCAATTGATCGTAAGCAGCTCGTCATCAGTAGAGTTTCCATTAACTGAAGATTCGCCGATAACAGAGTTGTTTAATCAACAAAGTTCGATGAGAACAAAGTCACTCAAACAACAGAGTCACTTAAACAACAGAGTTCGCTGACAGATGAGTTTCTCAAACAACAGAGTTCACTGACAGTAGAGTTACTGAAATAACAGAGTTCGATGGCATTAGAGTTGCTCAAACAACATAGTTCGTTGGCAGCTGAAGACTCGCAAACAGTAGAGTTGCCATCAACTGAAGACTCGCTAATAATATAGTTTCCATCAGTAGACTCGTTATTAGTTGAGCTGCTCCATCAACAAAGTTCGCTAACAACAGAGTTGCCATCAGCTGAAGACTCGCAAACAATAGAGTTGTCATCAGCAGACTCGCTATCAGCTGAGCTACTCCATCAGCAGAGTTGCTCAGACAGTAGAGTTCTTTGCTAGCAGAGTCACTCAAATAGTAGAGTTCGCTGACAGTAGAGTTGTTCAAACAACATAGTTCATTAGCAGTAGAGCTCGCCATTAGTAGAGTTTGCTAGCAACTAAGCTGATCAACAGTTGTGTTCACTATCAGAATAGTAGCTCATCAGTAGAGCTGATTATCAACAGAGCTCGCTATCAGTTGAGTTCCACATCAGCTGAATGCTTATCAGCTAAGTCAAGTAGTCGAACACTCATAAATTGAAATACGAAAAAATGTACAACCAACTCTCTACTTTGACATGCAAAACGATAAAAGAATATCCCATTCTCCTACGCATAAAATCCCATACGCTAGACATACAACAAACGTACCGTTGCCACATATTGACAAAATGGATTCGACCGTTGTCATGCCTTAATTAAAAAAAGGCATTAGAGAACAACAGTAAAGTCTCTCTCTCTCTCTTTCCGGTTCTTTTGCTGGTTCATTCTTTGCAAGTAATTATGTTACGCATACACAAGACGATATACGACGGTCACACGAGACAATTTACTTGAAAATCTTTTTGTATCATTCTATAATCATCTTACTTATGTAAGTTGAACATATAGTCATCTATTCAACAAGATAGTGTGAGAGATATAAGTTCAGATATGCAGGTGTTAAGACCTGTGATCTGAGTGGGTGTGTGTAGCGTCTATACAAATCAAAGTCTTCTAGTAAAATTCTTCTGGAAACAAAAGAAGGGGCGACTTATAAGTTTTTATCTCCGAACATCCATAAAATATTGTGTTGTATTTTAATTGCTTCATTCATTTTTATATTCCGCTTCAAATCCTGCAATCATTTTCCACACTTGAAACCGTTCAAGACCTTTCTACGATTTGTCCAAGAATAGAAACAAAATTTCAATCTCTAACAGGATTAAAATCGCATTTAAGTGAAAAATAGAACAACATTATTCAAGTCCCCCTTCTATTGTTGTCTTCGATCCTAACAAGTGGTATTAGACTATGATGACTGGAAGATTAGAATACAAGCACATCTGGCGGCACAAGATGATGACATGTGGTATGTCATCACAGATGGTCCCATGAAGATATTAAAGGTTAAAACAACCACAAATACAACAGAGGGTGCTCCTTAGATGTTGAAGAAACTCAAATACGAGTGGACTGCTAATGACAAGAGGAATGCCAACCTCGACAACGTGGCCAAAGACATCCTTTACAAACCTTTGGACAAGAACATGTTCAGCAAGATCAAATCATGTTCCTCTGTCAAAGAAATCTGGGAGAAACTAACTCAACTTTGTGAAGGAAACAACCAAACAAAAGAAAACAAGCCGATGATTGCCACACAAATGTTCGACATCATCAGGATGCGCTCATGTGAGACTATGACTGAGTTCGATGAAAGATTCAACAACATAGTCATCGAACTCTCAACCTTGGGAAATGTATATAACAATAGGGAAGTTGTTATCAAATTTATGAGAGCTTTTCCCAGAGAATGGGATATAAAATCGATGGCTACGAGGGAATCCAAGGACCTCAACAAGATTGAACTATATGATCTCTTTACCGATTTGAAGGCCTATGAGTTTGAGATAAACTCAAGGAATGAGGAGGAGCCATCCACCCCATCACAACACAAAAATTGGTGATTGCTGAAGAGCCACCTTCTTCGACATCTGCCAAGTCTGCTGAACAGATCAGCGACGATGCGATGTCATTATTTGTCAAAACGTTTGGTAAATTCATGAGGAAGAATCATTCTAACTCTAATCTTAATAGAAATAATTATAAAATTGAGTCTAATTATAATTTAAAATGTTTTAATTGTGACAGACCATGTAACTTCATGGATGACTGCAAGAAACTCAGAAATGATGACAAAAATCCATTCGAGAGGAAGTACAAGGAGGATCGTAGATCTTCTAGGAATAAGAAGGAATAGAAGGCTCTACTTACTGAGGAAAGAAAGAGCAAATGGGATGAAAGTGATTCCAATGAGAGCTCCTCAAGTGAAAGTGAGGAATAAATTGTCAAATGCTTCATGGAAGATGACAACGAGGTATTTGATTTCACCTTTAATGAATTTACAAGAAATGATAAGAACAAAAACCATCCATCATAATTAATCATAGGAAATCCCTCTGCACCTTTTAGGATTAGAAACCAATTGATTGATAAATATGCAAACTTTGCTTTCATCTCTTAAATCGAACCTAAGAAAATAGATGAAACATTGCTTGATTCAGATTGGATCAATGCCATGCAAAAAGAACTAAACCAATTTGAAAGAAACAAAGTTTGACATCTTATTACCAGACCAAATAATCAATCCGTTATTGAAATTAGATGGGTATTTAAAAACAAATTAAATGAAGATGGACTAATTATTAGAAACAAAGCTAGACTGGTAACTCAAGGATATAGACATGAGGAAGGAATTGACTTCGAGGAGTCATTAGCTCCTGTAGTTAGGTTATAATTTATTAGAATCTTCTTAGAATATGCTGCTTTCAAAAATTTTAAAGTATATCAAATGGACGTGAAGAGTGCCTTTTTTAACGACATATACAATGTGAATGTTTATGTTGAACAACCTCCTGATTTTCAAAATCATACTTTGCCTCATCATGTTTTCAAATTAGATAAAACATTATATGGACTTAAGAAAACTCATAAATCTTGGTATGACATATTGTCAAAATTCTTATTTGAGCATGATTTTGTTATTGGCACAATAGATAAAACACTCTTTAAATTTGTCAAAGACTCACATATCTTACTTGTACAAATTTATGTAGATGACATCATCTTTGAGTCAACTAACTCCAAATTAAGTGAAAAGTTCTCTAAATTGATGTAGGACAAATTTGATATGAGCATGATGGGTGAGCTAACGTTCTTCCTTGGACTTCAAGTTAAGCAACTTTAAAATGGAATATTCATAAATCAAGCTAAGTACACCAAGGAATTACTAAAGAAATTCGGTATGGAGAACTTCTCAGCTGCCTCAACTCCCATGAACTCATCGAGAAAACTAGACAAAGATGAAGGCGACCAAGATGTTGATATCACAGCTTATCGAGGGATCATTGGCTCCTTACTCTATTTGACAGCTAGCCGACCATACATCATGTTTGCTGTCGGCGTGTGTAGAAGATTTCAGGATAATCCTAAACAATCTCATTACATAGCTACTAAACGTATTATGAAATATCTTAAGGGAACTCAATGTGTTGGACTGTGGTATCCAAAGTATTCTAGTTTCAACTTAATTAGTTACTCTGATGCAGACTATGTAGGATATAAGATTGACAGGAAAAACACCAGTGGAACATGTTAGTTTCTTAATGATCGTCTGATTTCGTGGTTCAACAAAAAACAAACGTCTATTGCCACTTCAATAACAGAAGTAGAGTACCTTACTGTTGGGAGCTACCGTGCTTAGTTGTTGTGGATTCAACAACAACTGATGGACTTTGACATTAAGGCAGATGAGTCTCCAATCTTCTATGACAATACCAGTACTATAGCGATCACATATAATCCGGTGTTGCACTCAAGGACAAAGAATATGGACATTCGACACCACTTTATTCGAGACCATGTAGCGTAGAAGCACATCATACTGGAATATGTGCCAACCAATTAATAAGTGGTTGATATCTTTAGAGAGCCACTCCATGAGATTAAGTTTTCTTACTTTAGAAATATTTTAGGTCTTTTAGATTTAAATTAATTAATCATGCATAAACTTATGTGGAATCTGATGGTCATCTAATAAGCTAGACATGTTGAAACAATTGTCTTTAACTCAGCTGAAAGAAGAGTCGGCTGATGACACTATACATCAGACGAGGCTATGCAATAAGCAACTTGTAATTTCAACAAAGTTATGACACTCAATTGATAGGCAAAGTCTGCTGTCGACACTGTATATCAATTGAAAACTACGCGCTATGAGCTGAGTACTTCAACTCAGCTGATGAGCAAGGGATGATGCCTAGTATAGTATATCAGTTGTTACTGTGCGTCAACAGAACGCCTTCAACAGAGTAGTGACACTTAGCTGAAATACAAGGCATGCAGACAACACGGTGCATCAAATATCTTAGTGATTATCGGATGACTACTTTTCAGCTGAGTGGAACAACATTTCGACCTTATCAATATTCTGTCGCATTATCTCCCTTAGGATAATGAACGATCACATTTATAAACTAAATTTTAAAAAATAAATACTTCTCTTTATTTTTTTAATTGTGTACGCCAATTTTTGTTCAAATAACATGAAGACACGTGGACTATCATGTTATATAAATATGTGACCAACATTTCTAAACGACTCACATTCTCAAAAGCGATTCACATTCTCTCTTGCGATCTCAGCCCTAAACCATAACTTTCTTCATCTTCTCTTTGAAATCCTAAGCATATGAAATGACATCTTTCTCTCAAAACATTCTGTATGTAGACTTCGAGTCCGTCTACACTCTAGTGATTGCTAAGATGGTGGAGATGTTCAAATCGCTGGAGGTAACTGAACAAAAGAAGTTCATAGGGGGAACCAACAACGTACACGAAGAAGAGGTACGCCAATTTTTCTCAACAACGAAGTTCTTCGGGGACACCATTCAGTACATGGTGAAAGGCACTGAGCTCACTGTCTCAGAAGAGGCGTTCACCGAACACTTTGAGCTTCTAATAGAAGGGCTCATCGCCTTCGACCATATATTGGAAACCGTGATTAAGGATATGTAGACAAGTTTCTCGAAATTCTCTCAACATATTCCTCTTCATAGAAAGAAGAAGTTAAACAAACTAGAATATCGCCTGCTCAATGATATTGTAGCAAAATCCCTTCTAGCAAATGTAGGGTCATTCGACGCATAAACTTAGGACTGCTTCGAGATAATGATGGGCCTCACAAAAGGAATGACCATTAACTGGTCATCAGTCCTTTTCACAACCCTAATGACCATGGTGACGCTCCCAAAGAAGCAGGATACTTGTTGTGCATATTAGCAGGCTGCTCGAGCACTTCAAGGTAAACACAAGTAGGTGGGTGAACATCCATTCATCTAGGATTCTGTCTATCAGGACGGTTAGTACATACATTCTCAAGATAAGAGGGGTGTATGACTTCAACCTCAAAATATCTGCACAATAGTCAAGCAGACAAGCAACACCCCTCTCCTAGCGACTAACACCAAGAAAGAGAATGAGGCTGGTAGTTGAGAAGTCTGTTGAAAGCTCAAGCAACCGAGCCCTTGACTCAATAGGAGAGTCAACTGAGACTGTCTCTAAGGCTAAGAAGACATGACTGGAGGAAACAAAAGCATTAAAAGTAGCAACATATTATGATGTAGTAATTGAAGTAAATGTCACTACAGTCTTTGTTACAACTTCTAAGGTAACCCCTACAGTGGTACAAGTCGAAGCGTCAGCTAAATGTCTTGCTATAGTACCAGCTAAAGGCTCTACTGAAGCATCAACTGTAGCTAACACTGATAATCTTGCTGAAAGACCAGCTGCATTGCAGCTGAAGGCCCTATTGCAACACAACCAACAACAACAACTTCACCATCAGCTGTTTCATTAACAATTGTCTCACCAACAACTACCGTAGCAGCAACTCCAGCTGCTAAAAGTATCCAAATAAGAGAACCAATCCCAGCTGATGCACGACCCGTCGAAGTTGTAGGTAAAGGAAAATAAATTGCGATCGTTGATCTCAAGGCTCCCTCCCCGGAATAACTCAGCATAGATCTGATAATGGAGGAGATCGAGGAGAAAGCGAAAGAAAGACTAGAACTCTTCGACAACTTGAGCGATAGAAGGCTTCACGGCAGGTTCTCTGATTTCCTAATAGTCAAGAAGATTGAAGGGCTAATAGATCAAGAGAACATAATTCTGAAGTGGACCTCCACTACCAACATACACGAGGCTCTCAAAAGGAGGAAGTTAGTTGCAATCAACGTTAGAGGACCTACCTGCAAACACTCCTTCGCTAGGGAATGACTAATTACAGGCCACAGACAAAACCGCATGGCTAGATTCCAGAGTTAATGTGAAGCTGCAACAGATCCGGGATTCACTAAGCTCAATAGCTATGTCAATCAAACATGGTATTGAGTCTTCCGGGGTTGCTATTCTACCATGGGCACCACTAAATGCATCTAGCGCCACTCCCCTGACCTCCTACTCAACGTAAGTGCCCGACTCGACTCCTCCACCCGAGTCAACTCTAGTCAATTCAGTGTCGGCCAGCCCAGTTGCCGAGCAGCATCTCTCCCCAACCGAGCAACAACCCTCCCCAACCGAGCAATAAACCTCCCCGGCTGCATCTAGTCCATCTACATCAGCAATTGAACTTATCACAGACATTTGTATAGAGATTTAACAGTCCGACTTCTCACCTCTAGTGTTGGAACATGTGCCTCCTCCACGATCATCTCCATCTCCAAAAGAGCCTGTGCCAACCGTTGATAAGGAAGTATCCATTCAGGAAAGTGAACAAGCTATTCCCCTACAAATTTTACCAGCCGTTCCACACATCAGCAATCAACTCCTCGTTCAGTAGAAGAGTCATCACAAGGGATAATGGATTTCCGCAGCCTTATCTAGGACTCCCTTGCTCCCCTGTAATAGAGCATTGCCACTCTCTTTGGAGAAATGGAAGATCTCAAGGAGCGGGTGTCAGCTGCCTCGACAACATCATCCCATGCCAAACTCCTTGACCAGGTCATGAAGGGTAATTTGAAGATTGCAATAATCAAGGAATCATTGTACAGGCTCAAATGCATTTTAAGCAACTTCCTCAACACTCACAACAAGGAGCTCTCTATAAAGATCGATACAATCAGATTTAAGATTGCTGAAGTCACAAACTTCCTTAAATGATCAGAGGATGTTGATGTTAAAAATGGGGAAATCAATAAAGGAAAGGAAGTGAGGGGGAAACTAGGAAGATGAAGGTAGCAAGGCAAAGAAGCCAACTGGAGCGGGCTCAAGCAAACCACAAGGGGAGAAGATAGAGCATGAATATTTTACTTATTTATATTTATCATTGTCTATATCTATATATTCATCTATAGTTCCTTACGCATCATCACTTAGTTTTAACATCATTTAAAAGAGGAAAATTGTTAAATTAAGTTAAAAGGTAAAATTTTAAATCAAAAGGGGGAAATTATTAAATTAAGTTAAAGGGGGAAACGTTAAATTAAGTTGAATTATGGAAAACTTTTTAATTGATTAAAATGAACTTAGGATAATTAAAATGAACACACATGGTTTTGATGAATGAATAAAACTAAGTTCAGCAATGTGTTAATGCACAGATAAAATCAAAGACATATGTTCTAGGCAACTGATCGTAAGTAGCTCGCCATCAACAGAGTTGCCACCAGCTGGAGATTCACTGGTAGTAGAGTTTCTCAAATAGAAGAGCACGCTAGCAGTAGAGTCACTCAAACAACAGAGTTCGCTGGCAGTAGAGTCACTCAAACAGCAGAGTTCGATGGCAGAAGAGTTGCTCAAATAACAGAGTTCACTAACAGTAATATTGCTCAAACAATAGAGTTTCCATCAACTGAAGACTCACAAACAACAGAGTTTCCATCAGCTGAAGACTCGCTAATAGTAGAGTTGCTATCAACTGAGCTACTCCATCAATAAAGTTCGCCAACAGCAGAGTTGCCATCAGCTGAAGACTCGCAAACAATAAAGTTTCCATCAGTAGACTGGCTATCAGCTGAGCTGCTCCATCAACAAAGTTGCTCAAACACAAAAGAGTTCACTGGCATCAGAGTCACTTAAACAACATAGTTTCTCAAATAGTAGAGTTCACTAACAGAAGAGCTCGCCATCAATAGAGTTCGCTAGCAGTTGAGCTGATCAACAATTGAGTTTGTTATCAACAGAGTAGCTCATCAATAAAGCTAATGATCAACAGAGCTCACTATAAGTTGAGTTCCACATCAACTGAATGTTTATCAGCTAAGTCAAGTAATTGAACATTCATAAATTGTAATACAACTATATGTACAACCAGTTCTCTACTCTGACATGCAAAACAATAAATGAATATTCCATTCTTCTAGGCACCAAAATCCCGTACGCTAGACATACGACAAACGTATCGTTTCCACGTATCGACAAAATGGATTCGACCGTTGCCATGCCTCAAATATAAAAAGGCATTAGAGAACAACAGTGAAGTCTCTCCGTCCGGTTCTTTGGCTGATTCATTCTTTGCAAGTGACTACGTTACGCCTACACGAGACGATATATGACGTTTACACAAGACAATTTACTCAATAATCTTTTTTATTATTTAATAATCACCTTACTTGTGTAAGTTGAACAAATAGTCGTTTGTTCAACAAGATAGTGTGAGAGCTAGAAGTTTAGTCAGATAAGTGTTAAGACCTGTGATCTGAGTGAGTTTGTGTAGCGTCTATACAAATCAAAGTTTTCTAGTGAAATCCTTCTAGAAATAGAAGAAGGGTGACGTATGAGTTTTTATCTCTGAATATCCATAAAATCTTGTGTTGTATTTTCATTGCTTCATTCATTCTTATATCTGCCGCATCAAATCCTGCAAACATTTTCCGCACTTGAATTCGTTCAAGAGCTTGCTACGATTTTTTCAAGAATAAAAATAGATTTTTAATCTCTAACAAGATTAAAATCGCATTTAAGTGAAAAATAGACAACAATATTCAACCCTCTTCTACTGTTGTCTTCGATCTTAACAGTTTCATTTTGACCGACCGGTCTTAGGCATTCGTATGTTTTAACGTTATTTAAAGAATATTAATAACAATTATTTAAATACTAGTACATATTGCTGATGATGACTAAAGAGGAAAATATCTGAAGAACATTAGTTTAAAAGGCATTAGGGTTTAAAAATAAATCATAAACAAACCTTTTTGAAAATAATTTTTTAGAAATATTCTAAAAATATTTAGAAATCATTTTATAATTTTTTGGGGTTTTAAGAAAATGGTTTTAGGTTCCAAAATTACAATAATAATTTTGGAGTTTGAAAAGGGGAACCAAACAGGCCTTAGGACTGGTGTCCTAAGTCCTGGGTTCATTTTATCGGCTGAGGGCTATGGGCCCTCGGTCTTAGGTCAGGAGTCACTTGGTCGGGACTCAAGATCCTCGTTCAGACCTATCTATCCTAGCTGAAAGCCTTGGGTTGGATGCTAAGGACCATCGTACTTAGACTAGAATTCTCGATCGGGTGCTAGAATTCTCTATCGGACATCTCGGTCATTGTTGAAAAACATCGGTCGGACCTCTCGGTCCTCGATGAAGAACACCGGTCAGACCTATTGGTCATAGGTTAGATTTCTCGGTCCTCAAGAACATCAAAATTGCAGGTTTTACATTTTTGATAAGGGCTTGAATTCTTCGATCCAAGGGCCCGTGTAGCTTTACAAAGCTCCTAGGAACATTTAGAACGTCATCTCAATGTATTAACCGACATGGGTGATAATCAATTCGTTTAAAATAGTTTGTAGCCAAAAATCAAATTTTTTGTTTTAAAACTATTTTGAAGTGTAAGGAACTAGTCAATAGTTTCCTTATACTTCATTAGTAACGATAGGGGAGCGAAAGTTTTGCAGCGAATGTGTAGCGAACTGATGTGGAAGGGTGAGTAGTTTGAATGACTAAGCATAATTTTAAATGTTTATTTATCTCTCTTATATTCATTAATAATTTCTCTCACTTCCATTTATTAATAATTTATTTTTTATCTCTTCGATCTTTATTAAGAATTTATCTATATTATTAATTTGCATATATATATATGTTTATATATGTTTATTATTTAACTTATTTATTTATAAAAATTTAGAATAATAATAAGAATAATAATAAATCAAATAAATAAATACCAAAAAATATATATTTTTAAATATATATTATATTTGATAAATATATATTTAAGAGAAAAATAAAATAAATATAAAAACTCTTAATTTTTTTAATTAATTATGTCTCTATTACTCACTCTATCTATCTATCTATATATATATATATATAATATAAAATCTTACAAATTTAATATCTCAGAGACATCCATATAAACATAAAAAAATATTTGTGTAAAATATAATATTAATTATTAATTACAATAAATAAAATATTACATTCAATGTGAAAAATAACGACATACATTTATATCAAGAACAAAATAAATTATTATTATTCTGCATAACCATATTAAATAAAAAGTACAAATTGTTAACATGAATAAATCTTACTCCAATTCATATACAAAAAAATAATTAAAATTTTGAAACAAATGTATTGAAAAAGTAACGTATTAACTTAAAAATACACTCAAATGGAATAAACTGGCATATAAATTAGTGAAACTTATCTTAAAAATTATTCAATATATAATCAAAGTTTTTTAATATTTCAACAATTACAATTTATTATTTTTATGATTAAGAAACCATAAATCACTAAAAATTAATTTTGTAAATCTAATTGTCATTCATAATATATGCTAACAATTTTGTATAAAACTGTTTCCAAGCATTTAGTTATTTCAAGAAATAACATGTTATTTGATTATTTTTTAATCTTTTATTACATACTTTCTATTTATAAATATGGACATCTAAAGAAAGATTTAAGATAAAGATGACATTTTATCAACAAAAACACATTGACATAAAAAGTTATATGACAATAGTCTAAACTTAATTAATAACATAAAAATAACAAGATTATTGCGTTGAAGAATTAAGAATGAGTAAAATAATAACTTAGATGTTAAAGGTCAAATTGCAAATGTGTATTACTGAACAAAATATAATATTTCTTGTTCTTTTCAGTTTGCAAATTGTATAGATAAATATTTAATTATAAAATAAATGATTTCTATTCATGTTACTAACAAAAATAAATTATATATAAATTTTATGAAATATAAAATTGTATATAAATTATATATATTTTATGAAATATATATTTTATTTATTTATTTTTATCTATACATATTATATATACAATCACTTTGAACTTTTAAGTGCATTTTATATTTATAGTGTCATAATTCAAACATTAATATATAAATCTAATTTGTAAACCCTATAAATTATCTCTAATTAATTTATAAATAAATATTTATGTTTTCTTCCTCATCATATATAAATATATATTTTCTCATCATTAATATATATAATTATTTATATAAAAAATGTATGAGTGATAAGAGGAAGAAATTTGAAAAAAATGGAATGAACTTCAATATATATATATATATATATATATATATATATATATATATATATATATATATATATATATATATATATATATATATATAAAAGTGAGGAGGAATTTGAGAAATGGAGGAATGATGTGACATTTTAATTTTAAAAAAAAAATGTGAGAAAATGGAAAAATTATTTTATTTTTTTAGTTATATATATATATATAAATTATATTAAAAAATATTATTTTTTTCTCATTATCCTTATATATAAATAAAAATTAATACATTATATATATATAATAATAATAATTTTAAAATATATATCTTTTGTCTAAAAGTTTATTTCTTTACATATATATACTTATTAGATTTTTATAAATAATATTGTTGATTTTATTTTTCATTTAATTCTAAAACATTTATAAATATATTTATTTAACTCAATAAATTTAATGTGAATGATTTTTAGTTTCACTTGTTAGTTTGCACTCAATGACTATGATTTATATAAGATGCATGCAACCATGGTTATAGGTTATAATTGAATTCATAATATTTTAATTTTTTTTTAAATCATTTATGATTTATAAACAACTATTCCACACATATAAAAGATTTGTAAGTTTACAAAACTTTTAAAAAAGAAATAAAATAACTAGTCTATTATTTTTGTGCTAATTTATTCTCTTCAAATAAAGTACATAATCCTAAAAAAATGTGATCAAATTTTTCTAGATAATATTTTGGATTACATCCTCCATTACACACACATGTTCCTTCAAGACACATAGGAATACCAGAACATGGTAAACAATCTTTAGGATTACATATCTAATTCATTTTATCAAGACATTGACACTTTCCATCAAAACATATTGGAAAACCAACATGACATCTAGGACAATCTTTAGGGTTACATATCTTATTCATTTTATCAAGACATTGACACTTTCCATCAAAACATATTGGAAAACCAACATGACATCTAGGACAATCCTTTGATTGTTGACATCCTAATGTCTCCGAGAATAAAAGTCCTGTAAATATCATATAAGATAAAATTATAAATGAATTAGATTAAGATAACTAATTAGACGTTAATATAAATCATATTCTATTATAAGAAATTCATCTAACTAAAATATATAAAAACATATTCATAGGAGAAATAAGTATCAAGATTTGAGAAAAAAATAAAATTTTACCTAGAAGAACCATAAGGAATGCCATGGTAAGAGTAGTATTTCTCATAACTTTTTTTAGATAAATGAAAATATAAAATTGATTAGCCTGTTGGTATATCTCTGCTAATGTTGTCTTTGTTTATATAGTGAAAGATAAAAATATAGTATGGTAATGAAATAATGTATAAAGATAATTATATAAATTATTTCCTATTAAAAACTTAATAATGAAAGTTATTGTAATATAATGAAAATTATTGTAATATAGAAAATTATTGTAATGTAATGAAATGTTATAGTAATTAAAAACTTAATAATGAAAGTTATTGTAATATAATGAAAATTACTGTAATATAGAAAATTACTGTAATGTAATGAAATATTATAGTAATATAATGAAAATTACTGTATTTTTATTATATTACAGAAATTTTCATTATTAAGTTTTTAATGAAAAATAATTTATATCCTTACGTATTCATACTTAAATTATTAAAAGAAAATAATTTATATAATTATCTTTATAATCTTTTATATATATATATATATATATATATATATATATATATATATATATATAATTTATATATATTACGGTAATATATTAATTTTCATGATTAAATATTTATAGAAAAAATGTGATTTTAAGAATGGATAATATAAATTAAAACTATTTGATTAAGTTCATGAAGATAAAGATGAATATATTATTATTGACTGAATAAGTAATATTACAATAATTTATCTATTTATAATAATATTAAAAGATGTAATAGAAAACTTAGAAATTAATTAATATATAAGTCTAATTAATAGGAGATAAATCAATAATTTCTCTCATTTGTTTAATATTTTATCATCCCTTTTAAGCGAAAGGTGAGGCACAAACCGTGAGCTTGCTACGTAAAAGAGCAAATCGATGAGAAGCAAAACTTTTGGTGAAGATATCAACCACTTGATCTTCAATAGTAATATATTGAATGAGTAATTGTTTACGAACAACTTTTTCTCGAACATAGTTTAAATCGATTTCAATATGTTTTGTGCGAGCATGAAATACAAGGTTTGTTGATAAGAATGTGACACCAATATTATCACACCATAGAATCGGGGAAGAAGAAAGTGAAACTCAAAGTTCACTAAGTAAAGATTGAATAAAACAAAGATCAGTAGTTATATATGCAAGAGCACGATATTTAGATTCAATACTAGTGCGAGTAACTACTTGTTTCATAGAATTCCAAGAAATGAGGTTGTCGCATAGAAAAATACAAAATCTAGTTGTTGAACAACGATCATCAGGACATGATGTCCAGTCAGCATCAGAGTTGGCATTAAGAGTGAATTGTGAAATTAGACGAAGAAAGATCCCATGACGAGGAATAAGACAAAGATATCGAAGAATACAATGAGAAGAGGTTGGAGTTTGCATGAATTCACAAAATCGATTGACATTAAATGATAACTCAGGACGAGTGAGTATGAGATATTGTAGAGCCCCTACTATACTCTTATAGAGAAACGAATCAGATAAAGGATCACCATCATGTTTAGAAAGAGATGATCCAGTAGAGACGGAAGTATGTAATGTATTTGTTTGAAATATATCATCTTGAGTGATAATATCGTAAATAAACTAAGAAAGTAATGTAATAGACCCATCGACTTTATGCTTGAGTTTGAAAACCCATTTACATCCAACAAGATTATAAGAAACAAGATAATGAGATGTTGTACGAGGAATAAAAGACCATGTTTGTTATGGCAAGACGCTATTGCGGGTCCTTATTAGCTTTGGTAAAACATGTAGATGTAGTAGCGAAAGAAGTAACAACAATGAGAGATGATAATGACATAAATAGTGCTTTATTGTGTGTGATCATCTGATGAGTAGAAGATTTATGGGCATTAACTTTTGTGATAATTGGTTGTGTTGAAGGAACAATAATAGTAGTAGAAGAATATAATATAGGGTTTGGTGATGTTGTGGAGGTCGAAGAGGGTGATGGTGGAGACAATGAAGTGATATGAGATAATAGAGGCGGTATTGATGATTTAAGTATAGTTATTGGATGAGATATCTTATTATCTTCATGTGGTTTAGACAAGTGCATAATATTGTCCTTTCTTTTAAAAGAAAAAAATGAGTTTTTCAAAAGTGACATGTCGAGAGATAAATATTTGTCTAAACAGAATGTGACGACACTTATAACTTTGTGAGATGAACGGTAATCAAGTTAATTTTTAACAACATTAAAAATATAATAATAAATATTTGATTGTAGTTTAAAATTTTAAAATAAAAAGTAAAAATGTTTAAAAGTATAAGAAGATTAAATTAATTTTAAAAAATTTAATATATCAGAGACATCTTTATAAAGAAATATTTGAGTAAAATATAATATTAATTACGATAAATAAAATATTACATTCAATGTGAAAAATAATGATATACATTTCTATCAAGAACAAAATAAATTATTGTTATTCTACAAAATTCTATTAAATAAAAAATACATTTTTTTACATGAATAAATCCTACTCCAATTCATATACAAACCACTAATTAAAATTTTGAATGTTTAATCATACAAATGTATTGAAAAAAATATATTAACTTAAAAAGACACTTAAATTGAATAAACTGATATATAAATTAGTGAAACTTATCTTAAAAATTATTCAATATATAATCAAAGTTTTTAAATATTTCAACAATCAAAATTTATTATTTTGATGATGAAGAAACCATAAATCACTAAGAAATTAATTTTGTAAATCTAATTGTCATTCATAAATATGCTAACAATTTTGTATAAAAATGTTTTCAAGCATTTAGTTATTTCAAGAGATGACATGTTATTTGATTATTTTTTAATCTCTTATTACATACTTTCTATTTATAAATATGGATTGACATCTAAAAAAAGATTTAAGATAAAGATTACATTTATCAACAAAAACACATTGACATAAAAATTTATATGACAATAGTCTAAACTTAATTAATAACACAAAATTAACAAGATTATTGTGTTGAAGAATTAAGAAGGAGTAAAATAATAACTTACATGTTAGAGGTCAATTTGTAAATGTGTATTACTGAACAAAATATAATATTTCTTTTTATTGAATTTCTTATTCTTTTCAGTTTGCAAATTGTATAGATAAATATTTAACTATAAAATAAATGAGTTCTATTCATGTTAGAACCTAAAAAAATTTATTTATAAAATTGTATATATAAACAAAAACTAATAAAAATCTCAAATGTATAACTATTTGAGAAATACATTATAGAGTACAATTGTATTTCAAAATTAGAAATTTCAAATTAGAAAGACACAACTTCACTCCTTTAATAACTTTGTTATGTTGTTGAAGAGTGTTTAAATAGTTTTAGGTGGAAATCATTAATTTATATATTTTATATTTTTAATTACATATATAAAAATCATGTTATGTTTTTTAAACTATCATATTTCTATATTATCTTTCAAAATAGTTATATTTTTCAAAGTTTTAGAAATCAAAAAAATGTGTATGAACAAAATTGTTAATTTTTAAGAGCCTCTAACTACTTTGATCACTTATGTTTAGTCCTTCAATTATTTTTTAAAATAAATCGTCTCTAAAACTTTCAGAAAGGGTCAAATAAGAATATAACCACTCAAACGAAAAGTCCTCAAACTATTTTGATTGTTGAATTTTGTCCCTACAATTATTATGACTATTGAGACTTTCCTACCTAGACCATGAATAATCTTTCCAATTTTCATTTCATCTGTATAAAGCTCTCATTAAATTATTTGTAATTCAGATAAATATATATTGGTAAAAATCAGAGTAATTGGATGGTTACTTAAATAATTTGTCATATTAAAAAAAATATAATATGACAAGAGAAAATAAAAATATAATACAGTTAAATATAAAATATATTATGATAAATGGAGAATTGTTTATTTTACTTTTAACTTTATTTTTATTAAATAATTTATAAAGATTTACACTCAAATTGAATAAATGACATATAAATGAGTGAACTTATCTTAAAAATTATTCAATATATAATTAAAGTTTTTAAATATTTCAACAATCACAATTTATTATTTTGATGATGAAGAAACCATAAATCCTTAATAAATTAATTTTGTAAATCTAATTGTCATTCATAATATATGCTAACAATTTTGTATAAAAATGTTTTCAAGTATTTAGTTATTTCAAGAGATAACATGTTATTTGATTCTTTTTTAATCTTTATTACATAAAAAATATTTAAGATAAAGATTGCGTTTTATCATCAAAAACACATTGATATAAAAATGAATGCGATAATAGTCTGAACTTATTGATAACACAAAAAAATAACAAGATTATTGTGTTGAAGAATTAAGAATGAGTAAAATAATAACTTCCAAGATAGAAGTCAATTTGCAAATGTGTATTACTGAACAAATTAAGAATATTTCTTATTACTGGATTTCTTATTTTGTTCAGTTTGCAAATTGTATAGATAAATATTTAATTATAAAATAAATGAGTTTTATTCATGTTACAAAAAAAATTATATATATATTTTATGAATAATAAAATTGTATATATAAACAAAAACTAAGATAAAATCTCAAATGTATAACTATTTGAGCAATACATTACAGAGTATCATTGTCTTTCAAAATTAGAAATTTCAATATAGAAAGACACAACTTCAATCCTTAAATAATTTTGTTATATTGTTGAAGAGTGTTTAAAAAGTTTTAGGTGGACATCATTAATTTATATATTTTATATTCTTAATTACACATATAAATATCATGTTAAGTTTTTTAAACTATCATATTTCTTATACTAACTTACAAAATACTTCTATTTTTCAAAGTTTTAGAAATAAACAAAAATGTGTATAAATAAAATTCTTAATTTTTAAGAGCAATTTATATATGTGACCCTCTAATTACTCTGATCGCTTATTTTTAATCTATAAATTATTTTTTAAAACAAATTGTCTCTAAAACTTTCAAATGTCATTCTTTCAACTTTTCCATTAAATATAACAACTCAAACTAAAAACTCTCAAAGTATTTGTTGACTTTTATCCCTTAAGCTAATTTGATTGTTTCCTTATGACCCTATAACTATTATGACTTTTATCTGGGAAAGATCCAACATTTTCCTACCGAGACAATGAATCATCTTTCTATTTTTCATTTCATCTGCTATCATTAAATTATTTGTAATTCAGATAAATATATATTGGTAAAGATAGAGTAATTGGAGGGTCACTCATATAATTTGTTATATAAAAAAATTAAAAATGACAAGAGAAAATATAAATATAATTTAGTTAAATATAAAATATATTATAAAGAATATATATAAATTAATGAAAATAGAGAATTATTTATTTTAATTTTATTTTTATTTTTTATTAAACAATTTATAAAGATTTCCTAATTATAATTATATATATATAAATACAAATATAATATATATGGACTTTTATAGATATATATAATTACGAAGATGTGATATTATATATATATATATATATATATATATATATATATATATATATATATATATATTAAGTATGATGAGAGATATATAATTATTTTATTATATATGAAATGTCAATTATTCAAATAGTTGAAGGAAAATAAATTAGTTAGAGTTGTTAGGTTTAATGAAAAAATTAACAGATGACTATTTTTTAAAGTTTGAGTAGCGATTTGTTCAGAAAATAATTTGAAGGATAAGAGTAAACAATAAGTAATTTGAGGGGTTAATTTACCGTTTTTTTAATCATTCCAATATATTATATGATCTAATAGTTTCTTTACATTTTGTTCATAACATTTTTTCATAATATATTAATCTTGTTGGTCAAATATGGTAAGGAGGGAGTGATGGGAGAATATTCACATGCATAATAACATTATAATAATCTATCTTCTAAAATAAATAATGAATTTAAGTATACATATATTATCTTCACTACTACTAGAGACTGAATAAAAAAAAGGTTGAGGTGGGCTTAAACCCATCCATATATATATTTTTTTAACATATACCTATTTCTTCACTAATATAAAATTATTTTTCTTTTCATTTTTATTTAAGTATTTCATTCCATTTCATCATTTTATAATTATTTTTATTTAAATTTTCAGACAATTACTTTTTTAATTCCCATAGAGATTTCTTCTTTAAAATAATTATATTTTTCTTCCATAATTTTTATCTTTTTAATTTGAATAATTATATATATAAGGATTATAATTGATTTTATATAGATTTGATTGAATCTATAAATAAAAATATATCATTTAGAATCACTAAGTATATCTTCAAACTAAAAAATTTCATTGAACTTATTTAATAATAAGAGATTTATAAACTTGCAACGAAGTTTATCATGAAGATTTCATAGACGAAAACATTATTGTTTTGAAAATATAAATTTGTACATTATAAACTTGATGTTAAGTAGAATTTAAATGTTTTTACACTTGTTGAGTTGTTATGTTATGTTAATTGAGAGTGGATGATCAAAAGTTTATGTTATGTTGATTTATCTTATTTTAATATTACATATTTGTACCATTACTACTTAGCGAACATTTTCACCGATTAAGAAGGTGCAAACGAAACTTTGCAATAAAATTGATAATATATTTTTTGTCGACGACTTGACACTTTATAATATGGAACGAAATTTAGCTAAGGATATAAATAGATTTTATTAATGATTAGCTTTATTTTTAAAATCTCGTAGAGCTTAACTTATTTAAACATTATAATATAACGTTTTATTTGTTTTATATATACCTCTCGGGTTTATTTGAAAAGGAAAAATCGAGAGTTATATGGAAATATTTCAGTTTTATTTTAAATTGGAAAAACCGAGAGTTATATATATACCTCTCGTTTTTTTTGAAAAGGAAAAACCGAGAGTTAATTGGAAATCTTTCGGTTTTTCTTGAAAGGGAAAAACTGAGAGATTTCCATATACCTCTCGGGTTTTTTTGAAAAGGAAAAATCGAAAGTTAATTAGAAATCTTTCGGTTTTTATTGAAAGGAAAAACCGAGAGTTAATTGGAAAAATCTAAAAGTTTTCCAATTAACTTTCGATTTTTTCTCTTTGATATCTAAACCGAAAAATCTACGATATCTCTTAGTAAATACCCAATTATATTTACTGAAAGAGGCAATAACGAAGAATGGAGAGAGTTTCCGAAACTTTTGGTATTAGGTCTATACCAAGAGATATAAAGTCATTACCAAGAGTTTTTACTCTCGGTTTTAACTCTTTTTTCACCAGTGAATGTTGAATTTAGGAATCAAATACAACATTATATTATAATACAGTGGTATATATAATTAATGAAAAAAATGAGAAAGAAAATATATTAATATTTAATTAATAAATATATAAATTACAAAATAAAAATAAATTATCCTTATTCAATGGGCTAAATGAGCCTATTTTTGATATTACGTCTCTAGGTGAGTTAGTTGTAATATACGTCTAAATTAACTTTTTTTTTTTTTTTTATTTAAGCCCTCCAACCTTAATTCCTAAATCAGTCCCTACCTCATTTATCATTTTATACATTTACCATTTGAATAAATTTTAGGAAAATTTATGAAAGTGTTAGTAATGTGATAAAAAAATACAAATTAAATCATCATTTAATTATAAAGCAGCTTCTAAAAGCTCCGTACTTTCAATTGCAATTATTATATGATCTTTTTTAAAACCTAAAAATCTAACAAGTCACTTCAACATCCAAACATCGATTAAACGGGCATTATAAATTTACTTTATTCTTGATGGTCTCTAAATATTATAGAATTTCTTTTTCCCTAAAATTGTAAATGATTTGTCATTTGGTATTAATTATTTATTATAAAAACAAAATAAAACTCACAATGTTCAAGATAGAATAAAAAAATATTATAATAAATAAAAAAAATTAAAACTATATAATTTTTTTCTCACAAAATGCATTAAATCAATCGCTTTCATATCGTATATCAAGTAACTCAAACATCATGGTTCTCATGTACATATTATCGATGATTCTCATGTAAATAAGATTTATTGTGAAAATTTTTGATATTAGGGCTCGTTATTAAAAAAAAAAGAGAATCGTGTAGCATTCCTACCATCACATTTGTCATTAATTTAGTTATTTTCTATTACAATAGCCAATAATTTTAAGTATAATATCTCTCTAGGTACATTACTAAAACATTTTAGGATGTAAACCGTGACTAGAAAAAAAAAATTAAATTTAAGAATTTTTTAGAATGATTGAAAATGACACACTAAATAACCCTATCTTAACAATTTTTTTTATTTATTTATCAAACCATCAAAATCTTTTTTAACCTAACAACAGACCATGCATTAGAGTAGCATTTTTTATTTATTTATTTATCAAACCATCTAAATCTTTTTTAACCTAACAATAGACCATGCATTATAGTAACATTTTTATTTATTTATAAATGATCAATAATAGTATAAGAATATTATTATAAAAGATAATCAATTTATCTATCAAAGCGTAGTTCTACAAATGAGAGGTCCAATATTGAGAATTCAACTTTTGTATGTATTTAAAAACTATTCCATATAAGGTGTTATATTTTTCAAAATGTTAAATACATTTTGAAAATAAAAAATAATTATTATTTACAATAAAAATATGATATTAATAATTATAATCAAGTAATATATAGTAAATTAAAATTAATTTAATTAAACTATATAATTTGTAATAATTACATAACAAAATAAAATAAAATGTATTTGATTTTTATATTTATAACATTTTTGTAATTTTATTGTAACAAAATCAAATTTATTTATATATATTTTTTAAATTCGAATTTGATAAAAAAAAAAACATAAGGATTATAAATATAAGATGAAATACATAATTTTATAAAATTTAATTTATTATTACAAAATAATATAATTTAACTAATATAGTTATAATTACATCTAACTTTTGTAATAACACTGGAGAGATATTAATTATTTAATAATTAAAATAATTTTTTTAAATATCTAACAAAATTTAATAATCTATTTTGAAAAATAAATTATTTACTGAATGTGAAGTAGTTTAAAGTAAAATTTAAATAATACACAAAATAAATTCTTAAATTCACCATTTAGTGAATGTTAAGTAAAATTAAAAAAATACATAAATTAATTTCTTGTATTAATTTATAATATTTGGTTTTTACATTTTAACTGTATACATATAAATATAATTATTGATAAAATTATAATTTATTTTTATTTTAAATTAATATCCTCCCTTATGTTAAATTATATCAATTTATAATAGTTAATTTTTACAATTTCAACTACATAAGTATTCAATTGAATTTATGTTATTTAATATTTTATTAATTTGAATAATTGTAAAATTTAAGCATTAATAATAAAATTTAATTTATGTTTAATTTTTTAATTAATATCCTATTTATTAGTATTACATGTAATTGTTTTTTAAATAAATAAATTATTAAATATGATAAGAAAACTAAATTTCTATTTATACAACATCATTAAATCTCTAATCTAGTCATGGGTTAAGTCAGTGTCTTTTTTCTTTCTGTTTTTTTTTGTTTTGTATAATTTCTTCAAAATTTCTCTTAAATCAACTATGTTTTTAAATTTAATATGGTATACTGAAAATTAATTTATTAATTAAACCTAGAGGTATTACACATAAGAAAATGTAGATGATCACACCAGCACTCTATACACCAATTTCTGGACCATAATGCTCAAGTAAAACTTGAGATGTAACATAAGGACTCTCAACCATATTAAAAATAAAACGTATAAGAAATATAAATAAACAAACAATCAAAATTTTGACATCAACATAATGTGAACTTTGTTAAGCTTTATATAAATAAATATTAGTAGTCATATCTTATAAAATAGTATTCAGTTACTTAGTTGCCTGCAATTAATTTGATATTTATAGCAGCATAATCAAATTATTTTAGATCAATAATTATGAAATAATCCTGTATATATTTCAGTAAAAACAAAAAAGAGAGTTAATTGCAACAATTTTTTACTTGGTTAGTTAGTTACATAAAATAAATTATACTGGTTAGCATTTCACCCATAAATCTAAATAATATTTTACAATTTAATTTTCTATCTTATTATATATTGTAGTATTTACAAGAACTAAAACCCTCCATAAATGGCTACATAGAGCTAACAAAACTCTCTTCAAGATTTAAATCAAAATGCTATAATACCATGATGTGATAATTTAAAGAATAAGATAAAATAAAATAAAATAATTTATTTTAAATTGTTCAAAGTTATGCAGTAAACAAAACTAATTTAACAGTTTTAGACACTATCATTATTCCAGAGTTGATTAACTACGTACTATATATTATACCTATATTACACTACATTGTTCCTTAAACGACACACTAAACAATTATTTTGAATCACAAAAAATACATTAATTTAAACTAAAACAAAAGAATTCTAAAAATTCTGAAATAAATCAATGATAATACTAGTTATGACTTTTAATGAATTGTCCATTTGACAAATAATCTTGAATGAGTAGTAGTAATTCATAGTGAAGAAATTAAAGTACCTAGTTTGAAGAATATAGACTCCAAAGTCTATAGTTTTAAGAGATGAGTTTTTACAGGGATGAATCTATGTACCCGATTTATTTTTTTATTTTTTTTATTATTTTTTTATTATTATTTTTTTTTACGGTAGAAATATGATATTACCCTTAATTTCTTAAAAAAATTTAATATAATTCATTTTTTTTTTATCTAATTATTAAAAAATGTTAAAACTTTACTTTTATATATTTATTTTTTTCAAAATTTTCTCGTTATTATTTTAAGCTCACCTTAAAATTTCGGTTGCATTCTTTCGAAATAGATCCCTTTTCACCGTCTATCAAAAAAAACTCACATCCTTAACACAACTCCATCGGGACATAAACAACAGAAAAGCCTTCATAAGTACTCGCTTTTACTGAGATCACATTTTTATGACAAGATAAGTGATGCATGATCTAAATTTTCCTTCTAACAATGTCCACATCATCCCTTTCAGAATTTCCCTTTTAACAATTGATTTGCAAACATATTGCTTTCCAGATGATTTCTTTAAGGAAGATTGTGCAAAATTGATAATTACCTAACTTTTCCACAAGGTTATAGATCTATCATAATTCTTGTTTTTGTTTTCAGAAAACCCAATTCAAAATATGGATAGACTATTATTAAAAACAATGTAATAGCAATATGAACAATCTGAAAAACAATCAACTTTCCTTTTAACAATTGATTTGCAGACATATTGCTTTCCAGATGATTTTTCTAAGGAGTGTGTGCAAAATTGATAGTTACCTAGCTTTTCCATATGATTATAGATCTATCATAAGTCCTGTTTTTGTTTTCAGAAAATCAAATTCAAAATTTGGACTATTATTAAAAACAATCTAATAGTAATATGAACCATTTGAAAAACAATTAATTTCCCTTTTAACAATTGATTTGCAGACATATTGTTTTTCAGATGATTTCTCTGAAGAAGGTTGGGAAAAATGGATAGTTACCTAGATTTTCCACAAGGTTATAGATCTACATAACTCCTGTTTTTGTTTTAAGAAAACCAAATTCAAAATCCGAAATATTATTAAAAACAATCTAATATCAATATGAACAATTTGAAAACCAATTTATTTCTAATCTCAAATTTTGCTCTAGAATGATTTATTCTTAAAATTTTGTATATCACATATTCATCAATACATTTTGAGAAGTTTTGATTCATTGATTGATACTACTAAATCTTTTCTGAAACTCGGAATATATACGTTCTTACCTACTTCTTTTGAAGTACTACATCTTAAATACAAATGACCAACATATAAAAAAAAATAGACCATGGGTTAAGTATATATATATCCCATTAACCAGACGCAAACTTTTGAACGTGACAGGTTCAAATATCCAAGTTTTGTTATCACTCAACTAGAACAGAGAATAATGACCCACTTATAAGACTAAATAAAAAAAAAGTATATATATATATATTAAATAATAGAGATTAGCTTATAAAACAATAGTTACTTTGGATCAAGTAGACGAGAGAAAGTAGCATTAGAAAGAAAAAAAAAAAGAGAACATAATAAAAATATAGATTTTATATCGTGAACAGACTTATTGTAAGGAACGGGACGCTATCAGCAGCGCGTAACATAAACGTAGCCAATTTATACTTGAGCATTATATATATATATATAGATATATAAATACAAAATCTTTTGTTTTTAAGTATTAATAATTTATATAATTAAATATTAAATATATATAAAAATTAATTCATAATATATTTAAATACAAATAAATTAATTTGTTTGATTATTTGTTTTTTATTAAATAATTATATATATTAATAATTTTATAATCTTTATAATTATATATTAAATTTATGTATATATATATATATAAATTAATTCGTAATATATTTAAATAAAAATAAATAATTTTTTAAAATTATTTGTCTCCTTTTATGAGTATAAATTGAATTTGTCAATATTAGAATACAGTTGTTGGTATATATATATATATATATAATAATAATAATAATAATAATAATAAAATAAATGTATGATCTATTTAAATAAAATAAATTAATTTGATTGATTATTTGTATTTTTTTTATTTATTATTAAAATATTATTTATTTATCTTTTTTTTCATATTTATTATTTAAGTTATTATTTTAATTTTTTTTCTTAATTTAATTTTTTAAAATCTTATATTTTTTTAATAAATAATTCTATTTGTATTAGTTATATATTGAATTTTAAAAATATTTTTACCCTACTCTCTAATTAAAATTTCTAAATAATTTATTTTAATTTTTTTTATATATTTTCTCTAAATATTTATTATTTATATAATTAATGAGGAGAATCAAGATTATATACCAAAATATATAATACACAAAATTATAAATTAAATTCAACAATTACAAATTTTATATTTATTAAAAATTTCAATTTCAAACTTGAGATTATAGTTCATGTTTTAACTGGTGCGAATTTTAGAGGAAATATTATAAAATGTAAAATGGTAATGATGATATATCTGGGTACAAATTTGAGGGGTCAAGAGAATTGTCAAATTTTATAAAAGTATGAATGCAATTTTGAGCGATTCAAATAATTATGGTTCAAATTGAATCAAAATACACAAAATAAAAGTATAATGTGACCGATAATGACAAACCACTTGAGAAAAATGTTTAAAATAAGGGTAGAGGTTAGTCGATAATGACGAGTCAAACGTAACAAGGTCATTGTAACGGTAGTAGGTAGTCGCGGAGGTAGCAAATTATAAACTTTTGGTGTTCAATTTTATTTGCTCATTTTCAATAGCGTGTAGTTGCACATATTTAAATGTCTCTTTAATAACTTATCTTAGTCGGTAAGAGTGACTTTGTTTGGAAATAATTTTAGTATGAACAGATTGCACTATTTTTTTTCAAATATTTCATTTTAATATTAATTTAAATAAAATAATAATTTAAAATATACATTAATTATATATATTAATAAATTTAATAAAATTTTTGTATATGTAAACACAATTCAGTATGTTCATATATGATTAATCAATTTAATTAGAAATTTGTCTGTACATTTAATATTAATTTATTTGAAATTCATCAAATAATTTTGAAACATATGATTTTAATTATTAATTCCAAAATGTATTTTCAAACTTACATAAATTATCGATATTTAAAATATTTATTTACTATTTGATTACGACGATAAGTAATGTTGATTTCTTATTGCATTACGCCTTTTATATTAATATATTTTTAATTAATCTTTATAAAATTTAAAATATTTAATTAATTTCTGCTACTTAATAAATCTAGGCTATTTCATTTAAATTACTTGACTGAGTATAATTGTATTTGATCCCGTAATAATCCTTTAATATGATTGAGGAGGAAGAGGAGATTAACATGAGAATGGAGAAAATGGTCACCAAGAATATGGAATATGAACTTAGCTTGTTCATTTCTAATCTGAATTATGATTAATTGAATAAAATTAAAGCTTATGTAGTGGGTGAGGATTAAGTTAATGGTTACTCTTGAAATCATATGATTATGAACACTAATATGAATATAGTCTATTATTTAAATAAAATATTATTTATTTATAAATATTTTAGATAAAATAATTATTATTTAAATTTAATTAATTTAAAATTAATTTTAGTTTACAAAAATAAAAGTTTAACCTAAAATTTAATGTTGACATATACTTTAAAATTAATTAAATATTTAAAAAAAAAATAATAATTTTATAAATTACAAAAAAAACACTTAAAAGGAAGGTAAAATTTTTCTTAATAAAAATCAAGTTAATTACACAATTTATCTAGTTAGTTACTATGGGTCGATTCAGAGATTTTACTTATAGTCGTGTCATACATTTTACTCTTATCTAAAGTAATGTTAGACATGTTTTACATTATTACCGATCTCTTATCCATTACCGCGACCTTTTTTACCACCAATTCGACAAACCAACCACCAATCACACAATTCACATCTCATATCATGACTTCTTACACTTTCATACACTGATTATCTATCGTCAAATCAACCAATCTCAATTGACCACTCATATCATGACCTCATATTTTTTACATGCCTCTTATCACACTCGACAAACCAACCACCAATCTCAATCGACCTCTAGTATCGTAAGATCACAAATTTTCACATGTCGATCAATCAAAATTTCATTCATATTATTTTTAACCATCGATATTTCATTTATTATCGGTATTTTATCCCCATAAATCCCACCTCTCATCTCATGAGTTTTGACCTTACCGCGACCTCTTTTATTACCAATCGACCTCTTATCTTATGACTCACACTTTTTTTCATATTCCTCTTTATTCACTCGGAAAATCACACACAAATCCCAATCAATCTTTAATCTCGTAACCTCACACACTTTTACAATTGAATTAATCAACATCTCATTTATATATTTTAACCACTAATATATCATTTATTTTCATCCTCTTTTATATTACTGTGACCTCTTTTTTTCCCCCACTTCGATAAACCAACCCCCATATCTCAATTGATATTTTATTTCGTGACCTCACACACTTTCACACACCTCTTATCCTCGTTAAACCAACACCAATTCTTAATCGAACTCTCATCTCGTGACTCACACTTTTTCATATATCTCTTTGTCCCCTCGAAAAATAACTCACATATCACAATCAACCTCTAATCTCGTGAGCTCAGACACTTTTACATTTCGGTCAACCATCATCTCATTCATATATTGTTAACCATTAATATCTCATTTTTTAATAACCTCATAAATTATTCCCTACTTTTGGCAAACCAACCACCAAATCTAAATTAACATCTCATTCATATATTTCTAACCACTAATATATAATTTGTTAAGAATATTTCTTATATTTACCATCACTTAGAAAAAAACAACCATCAAATCCCAATCGGCATTTCATTTTGTGACCTCACACACTTTTACACAGCTCTTATCCCTCGACAAACTATCCACATATTTTAGTCGACCTCTTGTGACTCACACTTTTTTTTAAATATTATGTAGTTATTAGTTATGGCAATGTTATTTCCCTCTAATTATGTTAACTTCCCACTAATTAGTTTAACTACCCACTATGTATTTCCCTACTAATTAGTTTAACTTCCCACTATATATACCCTATATATATTGATAGTTGCAATAATGTAATAGTTAAAACATATCAACTCTCTATCTATTTTCAATTCATCAAAATCCCACATAGTATCAGAGTAGTAACTGCTCCGATCATTGACCATCTTCTTTCCGATTCTCGATCGCCGTCTTCCTCTTATTCTTTTTTAGATAAAGAAATCAAAGCATGGCTCCTCTTATTGTACATGGTCTTCTCCATTTTCTCCCTTGCCGTCTAATCCTATCTCTTCTATTTTTTCTCATATATATGTATCAGACTAGGCTTGATACATAGGTTGTTGAAAACTTTGACAATAATTAATCGACAATTTTAGGAAATGTAAAAAACTCATTCATAACTTCTTACAAATTTAATGGTAAAATTTACATGGCTTAGGAAAACTCTGTTATAATCTACATATATGGAAAGAGAAAAGAAATATTCATTCTTTCATATACTCCAACCACTACAGACCAAAAATTTGAAGTGTGGAATAGAGAGAATCATCTAGTGATTTTGTGGCTCTTGAATTCCATGTCCACTAATATTGGAGAGAACTATATCAATCATACTATAAAAAAGTCAATATGGGACACTATCAAGACACGATATTCTTGCATTGAAAATAACTCCAAAATTTTTCCAAGTCGAACTCATACTTCACATACTAGAACAAGGAGATGAAATGGATGTCGAACAGTTTTTAAGCGTCCTAGATAAAAATTTGCAATTGACCGACTCTTATGAAGACAACCATTGGCGATGCCTTAAAGATTCTGAACTTCATTGAAAGAACACCAAGAGACGTCGTATTTATAAATTTCTCTTTGAATTCAATCCCAACTTCGAGCTAGTACGATCGAGAATCATGAAAATGAAACCTACGCCAAACATCGACGAAGTGTTCTCTTAGGCACGTCAAGAGGAAATTCAACTCCATGTGATGATGGACCCTAAAACATCAAGTATTATTGGTGAACCTCCCGCCCTCTACTATGAAAATCTAGACGAATCTATTGCTATTGTAAGTTGAAAATCTAATTCTGATTTGAGGAAAGGAACTTGTCTGTACTACGACCACTATCGAAAACTCGAACACCTTATTTATTCCCCACTAATTAGTTTTACTGTCCACTATGTACACCCTCTATATATATTGATAGTTGCAATTGCAATAAAAAAAGTAGTGAAAAACATATCAGACTCTCTATCTATTTTCAATTCATCAAAATCTCACACTTTTTTATATGTTTCTTTATCCTCTCGACAAACCATCCACCATATCTTAGTTGACCTCTTGTGACTCACTCTTTTTCATATGTTTTTTGAAATCATTTTCTAATTATTTGGGATATTTAAAAATAGTTTGAGGTTCCAAAATTATAAAAATAATTTTGAAGTTTGAGAATGGAAACCAAATAGGCCTTAGGACCGGTGTCCTAGGTCCAAAGTTCATTTTATCGGCCGAGGGCTAAGGTCCCTCTGTCTTAGGTCAGGAGACGCTCGGTCGGGACTCAAGATGTCTAGGTGAAAAGCATCGGTTCTAGATGAAAAGCCTCGGTTTGGGTGCTAAGGACCCTCGATCTTTGGCTATAATTCTCGGTCGGGTGCTAGAATTCTTTGTTAGACCTCTTAATCCTCGATGAAGAACATTGGTCGGACGTATCGGTCCTAGGTTAGATTTATCAGTCCTCAAGAACATCAAAATTGTAGGTTTTATAATTTTGATAGGGGTTTGGATTCTCCGATCCAAGGGCCTGGGTAGCTTTACCAAGCTCTCAGGAACATTTAGAACGTTATCCTAATGTATCAACCGACTTGGGTGATGATCAATTCGTTCAAAACAGTTTGTAGCCAAAAATCAGGTTTTTTGTTTTAAAGTTGTTTTGAAGTGTAAGGAGCTAGTCAATAGCTTCTTTATACTTCAAATACTTGATTGATATTAAAATAAGAACATTAACGATTCGTTTGGACCAATTCAATAACTCAAAGTTTTTAATTATTTTGAAATTTTTTATTTTGATCAAACATGATCGGGATTGATCAAACATGATTCAAATAATTTCCCAATATCATTAGAAAAATGTTGGGGAACTTTTTGAGCTTCTATTATTGAGGATTAACACAAGAACAACAAACCCGAGTTTTGGATTTTTAAAATTAAAATTTGGGTTCTTCCGTTTAAGGTTGATTGATGGATTCTAACCTAAAAATAAATCTTGGAAATGATCCTATGATCGATTTCCAATCCTAAAATTCAACAACCATATAATATACAAACTTATGAAAACTAAAATATAAAAAATTTCAATTTCAAACTGGAAGTATGAATTAAAGGATGATTGGAAGCACACCAACGATTGGACAACAATACTTACACCTTAGTGAATTTTTTGGGATGCCTGGATCCAAGCTTTAGATCCTTACACAGAAATTTCAAAACAATCCGAAGCTTTGTGATTTAATGGCGGCTTTTGATTTCTTCTGATTTAAGGCTTTAGATGTTATCTCTTGACTTTGAAAGTGTCAAGGGAGGCTATTTATAGCCTTCTTGAGTCGGTTGAGGTCTCAAGTGGTTCGAATAATCCAAAGCCATTAATGGCGTTTTGATTGTTCTTGGATCAACTTACTGGAATAGACACTGATCGTGACTAAATATTTAGGGTAAATGATCAATATGGTAGGGTGATCATTTCACCTTTTGAATTAGTCGATATGGTTAACTATTAGCTGAATTCCATATTTGAGAAATCAAATATGGGACTTCATCCTTATCTCTCCAACGATCGCGACGAAGCAGGCGATGGAGGACAAAACAACGTCGTTTTAGGTGTTATTGACGAACGCGAAGCGTTCCATGAGTGCCCTATCGCATTTTGTTGGCGATTGGGTTCTTTGTTAGCGTTTCAGCTAACGGACGTTAGCTGATTTAGTGAGGCGCAGACGCGCGTTCCTTTGTTTACAATGGGTTACGCAGGCGCATCTAGGGTGTTGAATGACAATCCAACGCCCATGCAACGTATGTGGTTTCGTCTATACCTTTCTCTTCGAGTTTCGGCTACACTAGAATAATGATTTATTTTTTAAATTAAAATGTTAAGGGTTTGTTTGAAATTGATTTTTCTTTCACCCTTTTGGCTTTAATTTTGATATTTTCAAATACACAAAATATTAAAATAAATATGACAAATTTTGCCAATTTATTTTATTTTATTTTTTTATATTTTATGTTTAAATAAATAATTTTGGAGATGAAATGGGTACCTTATTTCATCTTTAATTATTTCTTTTAATCCCTTGAGTTTTTTAATTATTTTAAGATAAAATGAGTACAACATTTATTTTAAATATTTTGTTTTGTTCTGGTCATTTTTTTTTAAAAATAAAAAAATAAATCAAAATGAGTTTTTTAATTGGGTATATAAAATTTGAGTGCTTACATTAACACATAAATTTTTTTTTGGTAGATTTATAAAAACATCAATGAAGAGAATAAAACATAGTCAATTATTTTTGTGCTAATTAATTCTCTTAAAAATAAATAAATAATCCCCAAAAGGTGATCACATTTTTTACTTGAAATATAATATTTTGAATTACATTCCTACATCACACGTACATATATCTTTCGTACAAGACACATAGAAATACACATGGTAAACAAATTTTTGTGTTACTTATCTCCTTCATTCTTGTCACACATTTATATACTAAATGTTCCATCAAAACATATTAGAACACCCATATGATATTTAGGACAATCATTTCACTTTTGACATTCTAATTTCTCTAAATAATAGGAATCTTTTAAATATCATCTAAGATTAAATTATAAATGAATTAAAAAAAAATAACTAATTAGAAATTAATATAAATCAAATTCTATTTTACAAAATTCAATCTTACTAAATACATACAAAACAATTTATTTCTCGTATTATATGTAAATAGAATTAAATCGAGAGAAAATAAAGGTTTATCTAGAAGAACCATAATGAATGTCTGGTAAAAAAATTTTTTAGTTAAATGAAAATATTACAATGTTTAAGATAAAGATATAGTAGGTAATGAATTAAAGTATAAAGATAATTATATGATTTTTTTAATCATTAAGTTTAAAAATATAATAATATAAATGATTTTCTTTTAAAAATTTAATAATAATAATTAATGTAGTATGGTAATATATATATATATATATATATATATATTTATTTTTTATTTTTTATAGATTATAAAGATAATTATATAAATTCTTTTTTTAATAAATTTAAGTATAAATATATAAGGATATAAATTATTTTTCAATAAAAATTTAATAATGAAAATTAATGTAGTATGGTAATATATATATATATATATATATATATATATATATATATATATATATAAGGATTAGGTGAGAGAATTTGATGAGGGAATTATGTGAGTGAATGATTTGGCATCATGGAAAATGTAAAAGTGGGAGGAAAGAGAGTAAAGAGAGAAATTATTTGATGGGAGGAAAGAGAGTAAAAAGAGAAATTAGTTGATTTTTTCAGCAGATTAAAGATTATGCCAAGTCATTACCTCACCAAATTCTCTCACCGAATTCCCTCACCAAATTCCCTCACATAATCATTTCTTCTATATAGAATTCCCTCACCTATAATGAAAATTAATGTAGTATGGTAATATATATATAAGAAATGATTAGGTGAGGGAATTTGGTGAGAGTAATTTCTCTTTTTTCTCTCTTTTCTCCCAATTTTACATTTTCTCTTTCCTCCCAATTTTACATTTTCCAACGATGAAAAGTCATTCCCTCACCAAATTCCCTCTCTCTATCACTCCTTATATATATATATGATTAGGTGAGGGAATTTGGTGAGAGATTCTATATATAGAAGAAATGATTAGGTGAGGGAATTTGGTGAGAGAATTTGGTGAGGGTAATTTCTCTTTTTCTCTAATGACTTGGCATAATCTTTAATCTGCTGAAAAAATTAACTAATTTCTCTTTTTACTCTCTTTCCTCCCATCAAAATAATTTCTCTCTTTACTCTCTTTCCTCCCACTTTTACGTTTTCCATGATGCCAAATTATTCCCTCACATAATTCCCTAATCAAATTCTCTCACCTAATCCTTATATATATATATATATATATATATATATATATATATATATATATATATATATATTACCATACTACATTAATTTTCATTATTAAATTTCTATTGAAAAATAATTTATATCCTTATATATTTATACTTAAATTTATTAAAAAATATCTTTATAATCTATAAAAAAATAAAACTATATATATATAATAATTGCTTTTTATTTTTATTTTTATTTTTATTTTTAATTCATATAAATATATATTTGAAAAGAAAATTTTATACCTTCATACTATTATAAAAATTCTCTCATAAGCTTTTTTAATATTTTCTCTCTTATTTATAATAAATATTTTCTTTTATTATTAATTTTTATATCTCATCATATATATATATATATCAATACATATTATGTTTTATTATTAATTTTTATATTTCTTATATACATAATAACACTATAATATATAATTATATATTTTATTTATTTATTTTTATCTATGTATATTATATATACAATCATTTTGAACTTTTAAGTGTATTTTATATTTTTAGTGTCATAATTCAAACAATAATATATAAATATAATCATTTTAAATCCTATAAATTATCTATGAATACAAATATTTATGTTTTCTTCATCATCATATATAAATATATATTTTCTCATAATTAAATTATATATATATATTTATATATATACACGAGTGATAAGAGGAGGAAATTTAGGTATATATATTGGAAAAAAAATATGAGAAAAAATAAAATATATAGAAATTATTTTATTTTACTAGTAATTTCATTACTTCACCAATAATTTCATATACATATATATATAATAATAATAATAATAATAATAATTTTAAAATATATATCTTTTGTCTAAAAGTTTATTTCCTTTATATATATATATATATATATATATATATATATATATATATATATATATTTAATATATTTAATCATCATTAGACTTTTATAAATAATATTGTTGATTTTATTTTCATTTAATTCTTACAAATTTATAAATATATTTATTTAGCTCGATAAATTTCATGTGAATGATTTTTAGATTCAATGTGGCTATAAATTGTAATTTATCCTTCTGAATGTTTATAATTTAGAAATATTTACTTAATGATCTTTTTTTATATAAGATGCAATCATATTGCTACAATCATAATATCCACACTCAATTTAAATGGTTATGAATTATAATCGAATTCATGATATTTTGATTTTTGAAAATTATTTATGATCTATTAACAACTATTGCACACATATGAAAGTTTTGTAAGTTTAGAAAACATCTAAAAGAGAGATAAAATAACTAGTCAATTATTTTTGTTCTAATCTATTCTCTTAAAATCAATTACATAATCCTCAAAAGGTGATCACATTTGTAAAGATAATATTTTAGATTAGACTCCTCCAGTACACACACATGTTCCTTCAAGACACATAGGAATACCAGAACCACATGGTAAACAATCATTAGGGTTACATATCTCATTCAATTTATCAAGACATTGACACTTTCCATCAAAACATATTGGAAAACCAACATGACATTTAGGACAATTCTTTGATTGTTGACATCCTAATGTCTCGGAGAATAGAAGTCCTGTAAATATCATATAAGATAAAATTATAAATAAAATAAATTAATATAACTAATTAGATGTTAATATAAATCATATTCTATTTTAATAAATTCATCTAACTAAATTATATAAAAACTTATTCATAGGAGAAATAAGTATAAGCTTAGAGAAAAAAAATAAGTTTACCTAGAAGAACCATAAGGAATACCATGTTAAGAGTAGTCTTTGTCATAACTTTTTCTTTTTAGATAAAGAAAATATAAAATTGTTTAGCTTCTTGGTATATCTCTGTTAAGGTTGTCTTTGTTTATATACTGAAAGATAGAAATATAGTATGGTAAATAAATAATGTATAAAGATAATTATATAAATTATTTCCTATTAAAAACTTAATAATGAAAATTATTGTAATATAATGAAAATTACTGTAATATAGGAAATTACTGTAATGTAATAAAATATTATAGTAATTAAAAACTTAATAATGAAAGTTATTGTAATATAATGAAAATTACTGTAATGTAATGAAATATTATAGTAATATAATTTTTTTTATTATATTACAGAAATTTTTATTATTAAGTTTTTAATTGAAAATAATTTATATAATTATCTTTAATCTATAAAGATTATATATATATATATATATTATATCATTATTAAAGATTTATTAAAAAAAAATTAAGAATTAATAATATAAATAAAAATTGAATTCTGAAAGGGAAAGATGAATAAAATATTATTAATTAAATAAGTAATACTACAATAATTTATTTATTTATAATAGTAATAAAATGTATAATTAATACGAGAAAATTTAGGAATTACTTAATATACAAGTATAGTTAATAGGAGATAAATTAATAATTTATCTCATTTGTTTAATATTTTATTATCCCTTTTAAGCAAAAAGGTGAGACACAAACCGTGAGCTTGCTACGTAAAATAGCAAATCGATGAGAAACAAGACTTTTGGTGAAGAGATCAACCACTTGATCTTCAGTAGGAATGTACTAAATGAGTAGTTGTGTACAAACAACCTTTTCTCAATCAAAGTGAAAATCGATTTCAATATGTTTTGTGCAAGCATGAAATATTGGGTTTGTTGATAAGAATGTGACACCAATATTATCACACCATAGAACCGGGAAAGAGGAAAGTGCAACTCGAAATTCATTAAGTGGAGATTGATTCCAATAAAGATCGGTAGTTTTATATGCAAGAGCACAATATTCAGATTCAGTACTAGAGCAAGCAACTACTTGTGGTTTCTTAGAATTCCAAGAAATGAGGTTGTCACCTAGAAAAATACAAAATCCAGTTGTTGAATGACGATCATCAGGACATCCTGCCCAGTCAGCATTAGAGTAGGCAGCAATAGTGAATTGTGAAATTGAACGAAGAAAGATCTCATGACGAGGAGTATGATGAAGATATCAAAGAATACGTTTAATCGCTCCCCAACGAGAAGAGGTGGGAGTTTGCATGAATTGACAAGATTGATTAATAGTAAAGGCTAACTTAGGACGAAAAAGTGGGAGAGTTAAGAATCAAAATTAAATAAATCTTAGTTTTGATTATAAGATGACAAACAAATGACTCTAGAGTTTCTAAATAGTAACAATCAAATAATAGTACAATCAAAGATTACAATTAACATTCTCAATCTTTGTTGTTAATTCCATATTCGCCTTGTAGGCCATGTTTCTTTCTTGCACGTCCCCTTCCTCGCTCATACTTAACGAAAGGTGATTGAATTATAGTAGATGATGATGTCTATTTGCTCCTATTGTTTATCTTACCTATTTATGAACCTGTATTGATCTGATAAAAAGAATTCTTTTTCAGAATTACATGACTTTTATCAATATTTTTCTCTACTTCAGTTTTGCGGGTTTGAGGATCAACAACCCTAGTTTTCTCATCACTCTCCTCCTCTATTATTTCATTGCTTTCTTCTTTTGTTTGTTCCTCTTCCTTGTCTTCATATTGAACTTCTTCAACATCCTCCGTTTCTTCAATTTCATTGTTTAATTCCTCTACATTTTCCTCATTTTTGTCTTCTTTATCATTGTCATTGACTTCCACAATATGCTCTTCCATTCTTGATTTTCTGTTTTATTTTCCTTTTTGTTGTTTCTGGGCTTTCAGGATTTTCTACTATTTCTCAATTGCTTTTGCACATTTAATACTAACATGTTGGAAAATATTGTAGAAAGCATACCTGTTTGGCCTCCATTCATATGAGATTTCTATGAATGTGGAGTTTTCCTTCCTATCAACAACTGTTATGTTCTTTGTCAGTGTACTTTGAGGATGTACTTCAATGCTTATTCTAGTAAAAGTAAGGTGCTCTTCTCCCTCTGTAATTGGGTCCATATATAATGATTTTCCCAATAGACTAGCAAAGTGACATAGAGCTTCTGCATTATACATGTGTGTTGGGATGTTCATAAACTTTAACAATATTTGGGTTGTTTCGATCATTTGGCTTTCTTAGAAGGCTCAAGTCTTCAGATCATCTCTCCAATTTCATACAATTTGATCCAATATAAGTAAGCCCAATTTTCATAATATCATCCAAGTTTGTTTCCTTTTGAATTGCCAAAATAAAGATCATAGATGTTTGTAGAAACCTTCTCTAGTCCTTTTTGCTCTCATTATTTCATAAGTGATTCCTTGGTGACTGAGAAAGATACACGGTTCTTTCATATGTAGCTCTCAACAACTACATTTTCCCATTCTTTTACCTTCTAGTTGGAATTACACCTGATAGTATAGGCCTTTGATTTTGGGGACTTCATTATTTCACTCATTGTTTTCACTGACTAGTTTATTATCTTTTTCTATTATTCCTTCTTTAGTAGGTTTCAATCTTGAAGATAGTGTGTATTCAATTGGACAATTGATTGCTATATTTTTCTTTTTTGAGCACAATCTCACATTTCTATGCATGTATCAATAGTTTTATGATTTTATTTTTAAGCCCAAAGAGGTTTTCTCTTTCATTATATCCAACCATTCATATTCTTTCCTTTTTCCCCATGTTTTCCTGTTGCATTTTCTTAAGAATTTTTATCATTAATTGGTTTCTTACCTTAATTGCATTCATATTTTTCTTGGATAATTTCTTCAGCAATCCTATCAATTTCTTTTTCAGTTGCGTTCCTTAAACCTTTTATCAAAAATTCTTTAACTTCCTTATTCTTATTACTTTTCTTTCTTCCCAATTTAATGAAGAACAAAACACATCAACAAAGTAGAGCAATAACATAATACTGTATACTAAAAACCCTAACTATTATAGAACATGGTAAACTAGAAACCTTAACCTTCCAATCAAGTTTTGCAGATGAATGATCGACCTAAAAATTATAGCTGATATTGTGTTGTTCATTATGATTGTGTCGATCATGTCAATTGTGCCAATCGTGCGCACGTTCTTGATTTGACAAACGACATTAAGCGAATAGCAACTACGACCACAACATGACATTGATATCGTGTTAATCGTGTCGTTTTGTTCGTCCGTGTTTATCGTGTCGATCGTGTTTTCGTGTGATGAGATGATGAGAGTATTTGATTTTTTTTACTCACACTTTTCCATATGTCTATTTATCATATTTTCACACGCCTCTTATATCTCGGTAAATCCCCTCTTCTAGCCTAGCGGCAAAAAGAGGTGGATACCAACCCTAAGTTCCTAGGTTCGAGCCCATCAGACGGCAAGTTCAGCGTCTGATTGAATGATTAAGTGTGTTTGTGGGCTACATACTTAATTTGTTGTCCCATTTTTTTATATCTCGGTAAATCAACCACCAATCTCAATCACATTTTCAAACGTCTATTATTCCTCAAATAACCAACAACCAATCTCAATCACGGTTCCACATGCCTCTTAACCTTCAACAAACCAATCACTAATCTCAATTGACCTCTAATATTATGACATCAAGATCCTTTATTACACACCTCTAATCTTTTGGCAAACCACATCTCAATCACACTTTCACATGTCTCTTATCCCTACAAAAATAAACCACCAATTTCAATCGATATTTAACCTCGTGATCTCACACTTTGGTCAATCAAATATTTGATACATGTTTTTTAACCACTCTCATTTGTTAACAACCTATTATCTCTCGAAAGGGTTTTACTTGTTTGTTCGGTTGCAAGTTCGGTTAGACTAAGGTTTTAATTAACATAGTCGATTTTTTAAGTTACTTGGTTTTGATAATTTAATTTAAATAATCAAAAAGGGAGGAATTGTTATATTATAATTTATGAATTAACATTGATAATGAATGGATAAAACTAAGTTTTAATTATATATAAGTTAAATTATATATACATATAATTGTTAAGTCATATCAATTATATTAATATATATAAAAATAACAATAATGTGGTGTAGTACAATGGTAAGTACTCATGCTTGTCACATTGTTGACCTTGATTTGAATCACATCAGTTATAAATAATATATTGATTTTTATTATTTTAGGGAAGCGTCCGGTGAGATGTCTGAAAAGCGCATTCAGTTGTGCGCGTCCGGCTCGGTTGGATGTCCAAAATACCGAAATTGCCACGTAGGCGCATCCGGCAATACCGAAGTTATGAAAAAACAGAAGTGCCTCTTAAATACCGAAATTGTCACATATGCACATCCAAAATACCGAAGTTGTAAAAAACCGAAAGCAGCTCTAAATACCAACCAATTGAGCACGGTTGAGCAAATACCTAAACTGCCACGTATGCGAGTAAATACCGAACGATTGACCAAAATACCGAAATGAACAATGCATCTGGCTAGATTTCTAGAAAGCGATCGAGCGGTCAAATTCTTGAAGAAGAATTCGTCCGGGTGGATATCTAATCAAATGAATGACTACCACGTATGTGCTATTATTCAAATTGTCACGTTGATGTGATTTAGATTTAAAAGAAGATCAAAGGAAAACAAAAAGCATATTTGACTCTTCTCTCTCTACAAATATATACTCAAGCTTTTGCCTTAGCATTTTCTGTGAGAGACAGTTCATACAAAGCATTGTATTAATCCTTATATCTGTGTAAATTTTGTAAGTTGAATAAATAGTATATATTCAACAAGTGTTGTGTGAGCTAAGAGTTCAGAAACAGACAATGTTTAAGACCTGATTTCTGACTAGATTTGTGTAGAGGTGCTATTCAAATCAAATCTTCTAGTGAAATCTGTTGGGTCAAATTATTTTGACTAAGGGTCAAAAATTCTGACTATTGGAATTTTGATGATGAGTATGTATAAAACTTAATTTAAGCCGTCTAATCATTTTTGGTGCAAGTGTATCAAAAACATGTTATATTAGACTAAGTCTAAATAAGGTTCATTAGACTGATCGACCATTAGATGCATTGAGTTAGACGTGTAGTCCAGCAGATACGTAGTTAGACGTGCAGTCTAACAGACGTAGTTAGACGTGCAGTCTAACGAATACGTAGTTAGACGTACAGTCTAACAAATACGTAGTTAGACGTGCAGTCTAGCAGACGTAGTTAGACGTGTAGTCTAACAGATACGTAGTTAGACGTGCAGTCCAACGGATACATAGTTAGACGAGTAGTCTAGGATACGTAGTTAGACGTGCAGTCTAACGGATACGTAGTTAGACGTGCAGTCTAACGGATACGTAGTTAGACGTGCAGTCTAACGGATACGTAGTTAGACATGCAGTCTAACAGACGTAGTTAGACGTGCAGTTTAAGAGATACGTAGTTAGACGTGCAGTCTAACAGACATAGTTAGACGTGGAGTCTAACAGATATGTAGTTAGACGTGCAGTCTAACAGATACGTAATTAGACGTGCAGTCTAACGGATGCGTAGTTAGACGTGCAGTCTAACAGATGAAAGTTAGACGTGTAGTCTAACTCCTTCAGATTAGTTTGAAGGGATGCGCAGTTAGACATGCAGTCTAATAGATGAAAGTTAGACGTGCAGACTAACTCCTTCAGATTAGACTGAAGGGATGCGTAGTTAGACGTGCAGTCTAACAGATGAAAGTTAGACGTGCAGTCTAACTCCTTCAGATTAGTCTGAAGGGAACTGTAATTAGACGTGTCGTCTAATCCCATTAGACTAGGTGGTCTAATGAATCCTGCTATTAGACGTGGGCATCTAATTTTATTAGACTTGTCAGTCTAAGTGAAAAACATCTAACGACATGCTTAAGCATTTGCTTGAAGCTAACACCGATCTACCCACGATCAACTAGCTGTATGCTACTCCTGTTCCGCTTTCCAGTGAAGATCAGTACGATAGCCAGTTGCAACCAATTAAATAATGCCACGTAAGAAAATATTCTTCCCACTACTTGTTTCTTACAGGAATATCCTATAAGAATATTTGGCGCACTACCAGATTGGTACGACCACGATCCTGGTGCTCGGTGTCTGCTGTGTATTATGGAGGTTTTCTAATGGAAGTTTGCCACGTGTCATTATAGAAGATTCGACTGTTGGTACCTGCTCTCTATTTAAAGGTCCTCAAGGACAACGGATGAATTATCGATCTATCAATACTCTGATAAATACGCATACGAGAGATCTACTAATTTTACAATCTTAAGAACTGCTTTCTTGCTTTACTATGTGTTTATCAAGAGAGGGTTAAAATCAAAGTATTGTCTAGCTGAGTGATATTCTTCAATATATTGTAAGGTGAACATAGTCTGTTCTGTTCAACAGTGAGCTAGTCGTGCAATTGTATTTGATTCTAAGAAACTTATAGTGAATCCTTCTGGTGGTTGGAAGAAGGGGTGACGTAGGAGTTTGCTCCGAACATCCATAAGCAAACTGTTGTGTCATTTACATTTCGTCATCTTCTTATTATTTGGTTCTTAACTTCAAACTTGAGCAAACATTTCCGCACTTGAATTGTTCAAGAGTTTGCAAGGGTTTGTGAAGAATAGAAAGTGATTTAAATCCCTAACATGATTTCTATCAAATTGTTTATCTGAAACCGTCATCAATAGCCAGACCCCGTCTCTATCGATTACGCTAATCCTATCAATTGATATCAGAGCTCTGTTTCTATTCTCAAGATTTCACTAAGAATGTCGACCATAACCAAAGATGTCAGTGCTACTACAATCCCCACTTTCTCTAAAGAAAACTATATCGTATAGAAGAAGAGAGTTCGTGCTCATCTTTTCTCTCTTCATGACGACATGTGGAGTGTTATCACAGATGGTCCTATCAAGATCGATAAGGAGAAATCCGAATGGACTAGTGAAGACAAGAGAAAAACAATCTCAACAACAGGGCTTTAGATGTTCTGTACAGATCTCTTGATGATAGTATTTTCAATTACATCACCGAGTGTGATATTGCCAAGGAGATCTGGGACAGACTCACTCAACTGTGTGAGGGAAATGAGCAAACCAAGGAGAACAAGATTATGGTTGCCACTCAACAGTTTGACAGTTTCAAAATGCGTCCCGGTGAAACAATGTTCAGCCAAATTGTCTCCACTCTATCTATTTTTGACAAGACCTATAGCAACAAGGAGCTTGCTATCAAGGTCATGCGTGCTCTTCCAAGGGAATGAGACATAAAGACTATGGCTATGAGGGAATCCAAAGACCTCAACAAGGTCTCGCTCTTCGATTTGTTCGTTGATCTCAAGGCCTACGAGTTCGAGTTGAACTCTAGGATTGAAGAAGATCAATCCACATCGATTATCATTGTCAAAGCGTTAATGACTTCTGAAGAACCTCCTATTGCTCCTGACGTGCAAACAACAACTCAACAGCTTAGCAGCGATGCTATGTCTCTCTTCGTGAAGAAGTTTGGAGACTTCATGAAGAAGAATAACTCTAAATCAAGCTCTTCAAATTCTAATGATAATAAGAAATCCAAATCTAATGTTAAGTGTTATAACTATGGCATTTTAGGTCATTACCAATCGGAATGTTGGAAGTCGAAGCGTGATGAGAAGAAAAATGACAATGAAAAGGAGCTGAAGGCTCTTATGGCAGGGGATGGGAAGAACAGACAAAACCACCGTGATTCTTACTTCTCATCCAGCGACAGTGATGAAGACGAGATGTCTTGCTTCATGGCAAGAGAAAAAGAAGAAGAAACTCAGGAAACTAAGGTATTTGACTTCTATTCTAAAAAGTTTTCAAGGGAACAACTGGTAGCTACACTAGATGACATGTTCATAGAGTACAGAAAGCTAGAAGAATCCCTAAATGAAACAAAATCTTCACCTAAAGAGTCTCAACCGGTTTTTATCTCAAACTTAAGAATCAAATGTGTTTGAAAAGAAAGTAGTAGAGATCTCATCCGAGAATGAGATGTTCAAGGAACAGATTCAAACACTCTCTTCTGAAAACAAAAGATTAAACTATGTTGTTAGTGCTTGGATAAGGTCGGGAGAAGCTGTCAAATATCAGATCAGTCTGTTAAAACCTGTTGGATCTAGATCCGGTTTAGGATTTGATGGCAATGACCCAAACCGATCCTACAAAAAGTCAAACTCAGTAATCAACAAGCTTAAACCAATGAGCTTTGTTAAAGGGAGTTTAACTGATATTGAATCTAATCCCATTCATGAAGAAGTAGCTTTAAAGAATGAAATAACTTGTGTTCCGCCGACTGTTAGTTGGCTGAAAAACAAGTTAGAAGCAGCCAACAAGTTTGACAATCTAAAACCTCACTTAAAGTCAATGAGTTTTAAAAGAAAATAATCTTCAAAAGCTAAAGTGGCTAGTAGGAAGGCGTCTGCTAAGTCAAAATCATACACATTAATCACAACACAAAATGGGAAATCCATTAGAATGTCTCAAATGTGGATTCCTAAGGGACTAATTGATCGAGGACCCAATTGAATGTGGGTACAAAAATTTGTAAATAGTTTCTTGTGTAGGTGATGCAGGAGAGCTGCAGGAAGGAAGCATGGAGCATACTCTTTTGAGTATACATTTTAGAAGATCAACAATGATCTTTTCTATTCCAGAGGACTAAGTGTTTTTATATTTTGAAAAAAAAATACTTTTGGTCCTAAGGACCTCAAAACATTTGTTTATTCATTTTGTAAATGCACAAAATGAGAGGGAAAATTTATCTTGGAAATAAAGATACACTCAGACAAAAGACCTTAATCGGTCTATTAGACGAGGTCGTCTAAGAGAAAAAACATGTACTTAGACGTATTTTTACTCACACCATATACATCTAAGTCTATGTGTCTTGGTTAATAACCTGCGCGGTTAGACGTACACGTCTAATAGACGTTAGACGTTTTATGAAAAAAGCAATGGATGCTCACGTCTAACCAAACGCACATCTAATACGTGTTGTTCATGCGTAATTAGACGTCGACGTCTAATAGACGTTAGACGTTTATAAGACACGTGATTAGACGTTTGCGTCTAATAGACCCATGCGTCTAATAGACGTTTAGATTTCATAGATTGGTGTAGTAAGAAAAACGTCTAACTACATGTGTATTAGACTGATCAAGGACAGTTGTCCCACGTGAGGTGATATCTAATTTTCCCGCTCAAACAAAAACATAGTCATCTCCGAATAACATGAAGACACGTGTCTTTCAAGTTAAGAGACAATGACTAATATACCCTCAAAATAATGATGACTGCTTCGAAAGGACATCTAATATTAATTGATGGGCCATACCCCTAGGAAATATGACGGTTATACTATGTGACTCTTGGGAGTCTATATAAGGACATTCTACATGAGATTGAAAAAGCTTTTTCTCTCTCAAATCTCTCAAGAACCCTAGATTTCTTCGATTTTCTCTCTAAGAAACCCTTATTTATCTTGTGTCTGTTCGTATTCTTTCAAAGATGGGAAACAAGAGAATCACAATTGGTCATTGTGCTCAATAGGTCGATTTTCCCTCCGTCTACACGTTCGATCAACAAGATGTGGTCGAAATGTTCAGAACCCTTGAATATTCCAGTCTCGGAAAATACCTTGGTGGGCCGTTCATATTCCACGAAAAAGAAGTCAGGGAGTTCTTCAATTCGGCGACGATGGTCGGCGATTCCATTGTTGCAACCGTGAATGATAAAGAAGTTTCTTTCAACGAGGCTTCTTATGCAGAGTTCTTCGAACTTCCGTCGGAGGGGCACACTTTCAACTTCAATCTGCCATCGGAGTCACGGTAGATATGAAGATGGTTTTCTCCATCGATGGCTCGGAGATTCGATTTAACGGAGTAAGAAGGCTCTCAAACCCCAGTTTATTTTACTAAATGATGTGGTGGCTAAAGCGCTTCAAGGGAATGTGGGTTCTTTCCATTTATACAGTCAAGATCATTTTGACTACATGTTGGCTATTTCCAAAGGGATTCAGGTCAACTAGGCCTCTACTCTGTATCTGAACCTTTGATCAACCATTAATCAAGAGAAAAAGGAAAGTGTGAGCTTTGCTGCTCAACTGAGTCGTTTGTTGGAACATTTAGGGGTCCCCATGGGGGATTCTGAGCCAATCAACTCTACCCGGGTGTTCATTGTCTTCACTGTTGTCAAAACCCTCGTCCGAATGAAGAATAACAAAGAATCACTCTCGGGAGCATCAAGCCAACAGATAGGAGGAAGGTCTGTTACTCGTTCCAAGCATCCAACGGCTTCTATCTTGTCTACAAGAGCCAAAATATCAAAACCGTCAACGAATCAGAGTCTAGTTCTATTAGTCTTAAGAGTTCTTCGAAGAAAGACTCTAGAATAGTCGATTCCAGAGTTAGGCAAGGTCCAATCGAACTTGCTGCCATTCTCATGTCTCCCCTGTCTCCAGCTGTGAGTCGGTTGAGAAAACCCTCCAGGTCCTCTATTTCAAGAAGAGATAAATCAAAGGCGCCCAGGGTGTCTATGTCTGTGAAAGCGTCATCAAAGGTAACCCTTTCCCAATCTCAGGCCTAAGTGCCTAAATTTAATATTCCTGTGTTGGAACAAGACAAGTCTGTTTTTATTCCTGTTTAGGAATCTGCTGTCGGGCCAACTGTTGAGCCAGTTGGTCCAAATATTGAAAATCTTGATAGGGTTTTGTTTCCTGTCCGCCAATCCGATCTTGTAGCTGCTGATGCTACAACGTCTCTTGAACCAGAGCAAGGTGCAGTTCTTACCCTTGTTGCGGGTGACGTATCTGAAAAATCCCACTTTATATAAGTCGTAGAGCCCCCTGCTTCAAATCCTGTCCCAATAGAGTCCTTAGTGACTGGAAAGCTTGTTCCAGCAAAACCCACGCCGGGACTCTTTATCAAACCCCTTTCTGCCCACGAAATTATGCGTTCCATAAGACAAGCTGCTGGAATAACGATTGGGGAACCAAGGCCCACTCCAAAGCCTGTTGAGGTGATTAGAAAAGGAAAGGATGTTGCAATCAATCCTAATGAGGAAGTTTCTGAAGAAACCTGCATTGTCAACCTCATGATGGATCAGGCCAACATTATTGCTGCTGAAAAGATCGAGATCTTTGATACTTGGGTCTTGAACAGAATGTCTATCAAGTATGATGACATCATCAAGGGCAAAAGCATAAGCAGTCAATGGTTAAAGTTAGTAAGCAATGAAAAGAGAGTCTTGGAATGGGCCAAGACATCAGAGGTTTATGAAGCTCTTAAGAGAAAAGAGTTAGTTGAAGCAAATCTGAGAGGAAGAGCTCTCTTTCTGATTCTTCAAACTAGAAGAGCCAATTTCAATCCTCTTGAAAAGAGTGTCAAGGCAGAGGAGAAAGCTCTGAAAATATTGGATGAGATTATGGAGGATTACATCTCTACAGTTACCAGGTACGTTCATAGAGCAAATTGCTCAGGGGCTAGTCCATTTAGAAGTTCCTCAAATGAAGGTGAACTTATGGATCTGTCCGATGATCGTGGTGTTGATGAAGATAAGAAAGTTATTGCTCTTCTTATAGAATTGGGAAGTTTTTCAGTTGAGGAAAAACGTCTATTGGCTCAACCCAGAATTGAGAAATCTGTGGAACCTGTTCAAACCAACCCGATTATCGAAGAAGAAGTTGTTAAAGAACCTGTTTTATCTCTTATTAATCAGGAAGAGGAAGTGTTAGAGTCCCCTGTTCTCGAAGCAGAGGCATCTCTAGTGAGAGAGAGTCATCCTGATGAAGCTCGATCTGAGGGGGGAACCCTCAAAAGACAAGGAATTAGAGAAGAGTTCCTTATTTGAGGGGGAACAAGCCAAGAATAATGAATCTTCATAAGGGCTTCCATTGTCTCAATGTCTCATTCCAGGATCTCCCAAGCCTCGACCATTTCCTAATATCAATGCTGCAAATGTTCATGATGATATTGTCAACCTTCATCATCATTCAGGAGATGTGTCTGATAAGATTAACATGGTATGTGAAGAAATTTTGGAAGAAGAATAACAAGAAAATTATTGAAGTGATTTAGAGAAGGATGGACCCGAGTAGTCCATGCAAGTTCATACCCATATAAGTCTCATTCAGACCGCTCCAACAAATTCTCAAGAGATTTCATCTAATGAAGGATCATCTGCTGTTGATGGTACAAAGCTCATGAAGTCGATGAATGCATTGATGGGAACACTTCAGAGGAATATGGCTGAAATGCAATCAAATATGATGAAGATCATGAAGACTCAGACAGAAAACAAGAAGGAATTTTCCGATCTTCTTAAAACCATAATGAGATGGAGCAGACATTGAAGAAGAACACGTACAAGGTTTATATCGTCAACAAGTCATACACCAAATTTGAAAAGAACTTCTTCAAATGGCAAACCGAGTTGCTCGACTAAGAAAGAGAAAATGTCGTTGATATGCATAATGAAGTTATGGATGAAATTAGCTTGATTCGAGATCAGATGGTTGAGATTTAAGGTAACATGAGCAGAGCTAATGTTGAGAGGTTAGAACAGGTTAATTCCTTTTCAAGGAAGATTTGGGCTGAAGAAGATGCAAAGGTTGTTGCCAAGAAATAGAAAATCTTATCACTCAAGGCGAGGACAATAGCGGAAGAAGAGGTGGTGGTGTCTCAACTGGGACCATATCAAAGCGAAAGCCAACCGGTGATAATAGCGATAGACCAATCAAAAGAGGCAGAGGTCGTAGTGGTGATCGTGGTAGTAGAAGCACTAGCGACGATCGTGGTGGCCGAAGTGGTGGAAGTGGTCGTGGTAGCCGTTCTCTACCTCCTTTTCACAACCTTTTGAATGGTGATGAACTCAGCTATGAAGGATCACGCTTCCCAATTGACCCACTCATAAAAAGGGAAGAACAATAATCTCACTTCTCTTAAACTATCTTCTATTAGTTTATGAACTTGGTTCTTTGAATTTGGTTTCTGAATATTGGTTTTTGGAAAGTGTTTCTGTAAGATTGGTGAACAAGTTTAACTCTTTAATTTATATGATGGATTCTTATTTGTTATCTATGCAAAGTTTTAACATCATCATCAAAAATGGGGAAATTGTTGAGTAAAATTATTTTGACTAAGGGTCAAAGTTTCTAACTATTAAAATTTTGATGATGAGTATGTATAAAACATAATTTAAGTCGTCTAATTGTTTTTTGTGCAGGTGTATCGAAAACATGTTATATTAGACTAAGTTTAAATGAGGTTCATTAGACTGGTCGACCATTAGATGCATTAAGTTAGACGTGCAGTCTAACGGATACGTAGTTAGACGTGCAGTCTAACGGATACGTAGTTAGAAGTGCAGTCTAATGGATACGTAGTTAGACATGCAGTCTAACAGACGTAGTTAGACGTGCAGTCTAACGGATACGTAGTTAGATGTGTAGTCTAACAGACGTAGTTAGACGTATAGTCTAACAGACGTAGTTAGACGTGCAGTCTAACAGATACGTAGTTAGACGTGCAGTCTAACAGATACGTAGTTAGACGTGCAGTCTAACGGATGCGTAGTTAGACGTGCATTCTAACAGATACGTAGTTAGACGTGTAGTCTAACAGATGCGTAGTTAGACGTGTAGTCTAACATATGAAAGTTAGACGTGTAGTTTAACTCCTTCAGATTAGTCTTGAAGGGATGCGTAGTTAGACGTGCATTCTAACAGATGAAAGTTAGACGTGCAGTCTAACTCCTCCAGATTAGTCTGAAGTGATATGTAGTTAGACGTGCAGTCTAATAGATGAAAGTTAGACGTACAGTCTAACTCCTTCAGATTAGTCTAAAGGGAACCGTAATTAGACGTGTAGTCTAATCCCATTAGACCATGTGGTCTAATGGATCCTGCTATTAGACGTGGGCGTCTAATTTCATTAGACTTGTCAGTCTAAGTAAAAAACGTCTAATTCCATGCTTAAGCAGTTGCTTGAAGCTAGCACCCGTTTACCCACGAATAACTAGCTATATGCTACTCCTGCTCCACTTTCCAGTGAAGATCAGTACGACAGCCAGTTGCAACCAATTAAATAATGTCACGTAAGAAAATTTTCTTCCCACTACTTGTTTCTTGCAGGAATATCATAGAAGAATATTTGGCGCACTACCAGATTGGTACGGCCACGATCCTGGTGCTCAGTGTCTACTGTGTACTATGGAGGCGTTCTAATGGAAGTTTGCCACGTGTCATTATAAAAGATTCGACCGTTGGTACATGCTCTCTATTTAAAGATCCTCAAGGACAACGGATGAATTATCGATCCATCAATACTCTGAGAAATACGCATACGAGAGATATACTGATTTTACAATCTTAAGAACTTCTTTCTTTCTTTACTGTGTGTTTATCAAGAGAGAGTTAGAATCAAAGTATTTTCTAGCTGAGTGATATTTTTCAATATACTGTAAGTTGAACAGAGTCTGTTCTGTTCAATAGTGAGCTAGTCGTGTAACTGTATTTGATTCTAAGAAACTTATAGTGAATCCTTCTAGTGGTTGGAAGAAGGGGTGATGTAAGAGAGTTTGCTTCGAACATCCATAAAAAAAACTGTTGTGTCATGTACATTCTGTCATCTTCTTATTCTTTGGTTCTTAGCTTCAAACCTGAGCAAACGTTTCCGCACTTGAATTGTCAAGAGTTTGCAAGGGTTTGTGAAGAATAGAAAGTGGTTTAAATCCTAACAGGATTTCTATCAAATTGTTTATCCGACACCGTCATCAATAGTCAAACCCCCATCTCTATCGATTACGCCGATCCTATTAGAATCCTTCTCGAGGTCGAAAAGAAAGGGTGACATAGGAGAGTTTTCTCTGAACATTGATAAACAAACTTTGTGTCTTGTGCTTTTTTTATTTCATATTTCCCACTCATTTATTTGTCACTTCAAGTACAAACAAACAGTTCTGCACTTGACTCCGTTCAAGAGTTTGTGAAGAGTTACAAAAAATAGAAACATATATTAACTTCTAACAGAGTTAATATCAAATGAAAGTTTTCACGGTTAACAATACTTGTTCAACCCCTGCAATTGTTGACTCCTTTCCTAACAAGTGGTATCAGAGCGAGGGTTTCTAATTTCAAGCAATCAGATATCATCATGTCTTTCATTAACAAGCATCCCATGTTTAGCACTGAAGAATATGATGATTGGAAGAATAGTATGCAAGTGCATTTGGCCTCCCAAGATGACGATATGTGGTATGTTATCACTGATGGACCGATAAAGATTGAAAAACCAAGATGCGAATGGACAATTGAAGTTAAAAGAAAGAACAACCTTGATAACTTGGCCAAGAAATCCCTGTATAAAATTCTTGACAAGAACATGTTTACAAAGATTATAGCATGTTCCACCGCCAAAAAAATATAGAAGAAGATTATCCAACTTTGTGAGGGCAACGAACAAACCAGAGAGAATAACCTAATGGTTGCTACTCAAAAGTTCGATAGCATCAAGATGCGCCCAAGGGAGTCGATGAATGAATTTGACGAACGCTTCACCAACATTGTCATTGAACTTTCCACTTTGGGAAAGGTCTATGGAAACAAAGAAGTCATTGTCAAGGCGTTGAAGGATCTTCCCAGTGCCTGGGACATCAAGTCAACTGTGATGAGGGAGTCTAGAAACCTCCACAAAATGGAGTTGCACGACATTTTTACCGATCTGAAAGTCCATGAGTTCGAGATAAACTCTAGGAATGAAGATGAGCCCTCATCCTCGACCACGACTAAGGCATTGGTGTCCGTTGTTCCATCATCCATAAAGTCAGCTGAGCAGATTAGCAAAGATGCGATGACTTTATTTGTCAAGAATTTTGGAAAATATATGAGGAAGAATCAAATCTAACTCTCATCTTTCAATAATAACTCTAAAGTTAGCATATAGTGTTGTAATTGTGATACTCTAGGTCACTACAAGTCCGAATGTCGAAAGCCAAGGAAAGACGACAAGAAGCCTGCTAATCAAAAACACCGATATAAAACATCCAAGCGTAAGAAGGATCAAATGATGCTGATGGCTGAAAAGAGAAAAAGAAAATGGGTCAAAAGTGATCCGTACTCATGCTCATCTAGTGACAGCGATGATGAGGACATCAAATGTTTAATGGAGAACGACGATGAGGTATTTGATTTCTCCTCTAAAAAGTTCACTTGGAAAGACATGATTATTACACTCAATGACATGGTCATTGAGTACAAGAAATTTTCTGATCTCATTTCAACTTAACCAGACAACGTGATTAGTAAGATAAATGAACTATCCTCTAAAAACGAGAAGTTCAAGGAGACAGTTCAAATGTTGACTAAAGAAAACGAGTGAGCCAACTACGTGGTCGATGCATGGACAAAATCTGGGGATGTAGTCAATCAGATGACAAGTCAAATAAGGAATGCCAAACGCAAATTTGGTCTAGGCTATGACAAGAGAAACCCAGACAAGTCCACCAAGAAGTTGAAACCCAACAAATGTAAACTTTCTTCAATAAGTTTTGTCAAGGGACAGTCAACTGAAAAGGGAACAAATCCAAGCTGTGATGATTTGACTTCAAAGGATGAAGTGATTTATGTTAAGCCAACTTCAAGCTGGTTGAAACCTGAATGAAAGATAGACAATTGATATGGCAAGGAAAAACTTGACAAGAAATCAAGAAATATTTACAAAAAATCAACATTTGAAGTTAAAGAATCATCCGCAAACATTAAGAGATCTGCCAAATTTAACACACACACGCACACAATGGGAAATTCATAAGCATAATTAAGGTGTATAAATTCCCAAGGGACTAATCCATCAAGGACCCAAAGAAAAATGGGTACCAGATTTGCTATTGTCTATGAATACAGGTAAAATAGCACTGTAGTGTGGAAGGTTATGCATGACATCTGGACAGTCGGCTGCTGACAAACATAACATATGACAAGCACAAGTATGAAGTGGCTAACATCCTCACGAAACCACTTTTTGAGTCTAAGTTTTCTTACCTTATAAATATTTTAAGATTGTTAGATTACGATAATGTCTAAACTAAATTAATTATAAACTCGTCTGGTTTTCATAATTTAGTTTAAATAATCAAAAAAGGAGAAATTGTTAGATTAATGTTTTAATTAACTTAGGATAATTAGCATAATTGATTTTATAAGTTATAAATGATTTTCACTTGGTTTTGATAATTTAGTTTAAATAATAAAAAGGGAGAAATTGTTATATTATAATTTTAAGTTAAATTATATATACATATAATTGTTAAGTCATATCAATTAAATTAATATATATAAAAATATAAAGAAGTTGTTATGGTATAGTGGTAAGTACTCCCGCCTGTCACACTAGTGACTTGGGTTTGAATCTCACCCGCTGTAAATAATAATTTGAGTTTTATTATTTCAGATAAGCGTCGGTCAGACCAAAGTTATGAAAAACCGGAAGCGCCTCTTAAATACTGAAATTGCCACGTAGGGCATCCAAAATACCGAAGTTGTGAAAAACCAAAAGCGGCTCCAGTTACTAAACGATTGAGTAAATATCAAAATTGCCACGTATGCAAGCAAATAACGAACGGTTGACCAAAATACCGAAATGAACAGTGCATGGGGATTTCTAGAAAGCGACCGAGCAATCACATTCCTGAAGAAGCATCCGTCCGGTTAGATATTTAAAATTGCCACGTATGCAAGCAAATAACGAACGGTTGACCAAAATACTGAAATAAACAGTGCATGGGGATTTCTAGAAAGCGACCGAGCGATCACATTCCTGAAGAAGCATCCGTCCGATTAGATATTTCATCAAATGCCACGTATGCGCTATTATTCAAATTGTCTGTCCACTATCTAGTACACCACGATCTCAGGATTATTCTCTATTGTACTATCTGGACACTCATCCAACGGAAGGAGGACAAGTGTCCTTTGAAGAAGATTCGACCGTTGCTGTGATTTAGATATAAAAAGATCAAAGGAAAATAAAAAGTCAGATTTGACTCTTCTCTCTTTACAAATATATACTCAAGCAAATAACGAACGTTGACCAAAATACCGAAATGAACAGTACATCCGGCTGGGGATTTCTAGAAAGCAACTGAGCGATCAGATTCCTGAAGAAGCATCCGCCCGGTTAGATATTTCATCAAATGCCACGTATGCGCTATTAATCAAATTGTCTGTCCACTATCTAGTACACCACGATCTCAGGATTATTATCTATTGTACTATCCTGACACTCATCCAACGGAAGGAGGACAAGTGTCCTTTGAAGAAGATTCGACCGTTGTTGTGATTTAGATATAAAAAAGATCAAAGAAAAATAAAAAAAAAAAGTCAAATTTAACTCTTCTCTCTCTACAAATATATACTCAAACTTTTGCCTTAGCATTTTGTGTGAGAGACAGTTCATACAAAGCATTGTATTAATCCTTATATTTGTGTAATATTTGTAAGTTGAATAGATAGTATTGTATTGTGTGAGTTAGGAGTTCAGAAATAGGCAGTGTTCAAGACCTGATTTCTGATTGGATTTGTGTAGAGGTGCTATTCAAATCAAATCTTCTAGTGGAATCCTTCTCGAGGTCGAGAAAAATGGGTGAAGTATGAGAGTTTGCTCTTAACATCCATAAACAAACTTTGTGTCTTGTGTTTTTTTCATTTCGTATTTCTACTAATTTATCTGTCGCTTTAAGTCCAAACAAACATTTATGCACTGGACTCCGTTCAAGAGTTTGTAAAGAATAGAAACAAATATTAATTTTGCTCCGTTCTGATTGGATTTTTCTCACTAGTTTATAATATCTCTTTTATTATTAATTTTTATATATAATATATTTATATTTTACATATATCTTTCTATCATATAAATATATAATTTTCTATCAATATTTATTTTATTATTATATATTTTTTATTATTATATATAATATAAATTTTTATTTATTAATATATATATATATATATATATATATATTAATGAGGGATAGGAAGAGGAAATTTTGAGAAGGAGTGAAGAGACTGACAATATTTCATTGGTGGAAAAAAAATGTATAAAATATAGAAGAGAGAAAAATGATAGGCAGCAATAGAACGTCTCCCCTCAATCATTTCATATATATATATATATATATATATAATAGCACTAAAAAAATATAGATAATATATAAATTATTTTTATAAATATTATTTTTTTCACTTATCATTATATATAAATAAAAATTAATAGATTATATATATAATAATAATTTTAAAAAATATATATCTTTGATCTAAAAGCTTATTTATTTATATATAATTCTTACTTTTATAAATAATATTGTTGATTTTATTTTTTATTTAATGTCTCAATAAATTTGATGCGAATGATTTTCAGTTTCACAGTGGCTATAGATTGTTACAATATATATATATATATATATATATATATATATATATATATATATATATATATATATATATATATATATATATATATATATATATATATATATATATATATATATATATATATATATATATATATATATATAAAATGTTATCATGTCTCCAGAATCATAATATCCACCCAATTTAAATAGTTATTAGTTAGAATCAAATTCATAATATTTTGATTTTTTAATTAATTTTTGTCACATAAATTACTTGAATTAGTATATTTATATTTGATTTACTAGTTATAATGATTTAAAGATAATGTACATAATTAATCATTATAACAGGTAGAATTCATGATTATGATTAGTAATTAATCATAACTAGTAGAATCTATGAGTATCGATTAGTAACTATTGCACACATAAAAAGATTTTGTAAGCTTACAAAAACATCTAAAAAAGAAATAAAATAACTTGTCAATTATTTTTTTTCTTATTTATTATCTTAAAATCAATTACATAATCCTCAAAACTGATCACATTTTTTAAGATAGGAATAACGGAGCACGTGGTAAACTATCTTTGGGGTTACCTATCTCATTCATTTTATCAAGACATTTATATATTCCATCAAAAATATATTGAAAAACCAACATGATGATATCTAAGACAATCCTTTTATTGTTGACATCCTAATCCTAATGTTTCTAAGAATAAAATAAATATCATATAAGATAAAATTATAAATGAATTGTATTAAGATAACTAATTAGACGTTAATATAAATCATATTCTATTTTAAGAAATTCATCTAACTAAAATACATAAAAAAAAAATATTTATTGTATTCATAGGAGAAAAAAATAAGAGTTTACCTAGAAGAACCACAAGGAATGCCATGATAAGAGTAGTCTTTCTCATAACTTTCTTAGATAAATGAAAATATAAAAATGCTTAGCTTCTTGGTATATCTCATCTAAGGTTGTCTTTTTTTATATAGTGAAAGATAAAAGATATAGTATGGTAATAAATTAATGTATAAATATAATTATTTTCTTTTAGTCAATTTAAGTATAAATATATAGGGATATAAATTATTTTTTTAATAAAGTATTAATACAAACGGAGAGAAATCATTCATTTATCTCATGCTTATATATTAATAAATTCATAATTTTCCGTATTGGTTATATTTTTTATTATTATTATTATAAATAGATAAATTATAAACTATTTTAATATTATTCATTTGTTTATATTATCAATTCTAAAAATTAAACTTGGTATCCGGATACTCCCAAAAAGATGCTTAAAGCTTGATAAACACAATTATATATATTGGAAATCACGAGTTACTCTCATCATGATAAGTTATGATTTTATGGATATAGTAAAAGGGAATCTTGAAGCTACTCCCATTTTTCTTCAAGAAACAGATTATCAAAATAATACAATTCAAATCAATAATCCAAAATCAAAGGGTACTTGCATGGCTCTTTTCAACATTGACCGGCGAGATTCGTCAACGAGTCTCAAAATCATCTTCGGCGCAAGAAATTTGGAAACCCTAAAGAATATCTATGTTTCTCAATCAAAGAGCCGACTATTTCAGTTACGAAGTCAACTCCTAAACGCACACAAGGAAGTGAATCTCTTCTTAACTTAATTCAACATATCAAAAACCTATCAGATGCACTTATCATTGTCAGACAATATGTTTCTGATCAAGATCTGCAAGTAATTTTACTCAACGAATCTTGGAGACAAGTTTGAGTCGATGATATATACTCTCACTTTCGGATAAAATTTATTGTTTAATGAGATAACAAACATTCTTCTAAATCATGAACAACAACTCATATTCAAGAAAAGAAAATTCTATTTTGAAAATATTTCGCCCACAAACGTTTCGACAAATGTTGATTATATTTATGGGCATGGAGACGGAAAGAACCAAAGACAAAACCGAGACAATAATCGTCCGCAATGTAATTTTTGTCATAAAATTGGTCATTGCTCCGAAAGTTGTATTATAATTCACCTTGTCAAATATGTAATGTACAAGAACATAGTTCTCTCGAGTGCCTTTGTTTTAATACTTCTACAAATCTTACGACAATGTTACTTACATCGTCTACTATTGTAAATCTCACTTGGTGTCCAAATTCAGGTGCTACCGACCATAGTATTTCTGATCTTAATAATTTACACGTATATGCTCCTATATAGGTACTCAAACTATTAAAATCGGCAACAAGCGTGTTCAAGTGTGGCTTTGGAGCAGTGGTGTATAACATTTGGCAAGAACGGAATGCAAGGGTATATGACAGAACCCGCAGGAGCATTGACGAGTTATGGAAAGATATTGTTCGGATTGTAGCGCCCTCGCGGGAACGTGGAGAAGAATTCCAAGCACGGAGCAGAACTGGAATATCTGCAGGAACTGGAATTTAACGTTTTTTAAACTCACTAGAATTGAAATCATTGTAAACAAATAATTTATTTACGTTTTTAGCTTTTTAGCTTTTATTCAGAATGTTGCGACTTCAAAATCATTCTAGGCCTGTCTAGAACGATCTCTTAAACTCGTGGTTTTTTTTCCTGTTTTTGGGAATTTTTAATGAAATGACGTTAAGTCGTTTTTCCCAAAAAAAAAAACTATTAAAATCGGAAACGGTATGTCTCTAAATATTTATAATATTGGTACCACAGTTTTAAATAAATTTACGTAATATCTTACACGTTCCGTATATTACTAAAAATCTGATGAGTGTCGCGAGATTTTTATTAGATAATAACGTATTTTTTGAATTCCACCCAAATTTTTGTCTTATTAAATACTAAGATACGAAGACAGTGCTTATTAAGGGATTACTCAAAGACGGACTTTATTGCATTGACTTTACTAAAAGTTCGTTTTCAACATATTTTAATAAATAAGTGTTTATTGATATTCGATCTCTAGCTCAAATTTAGCATTCACGACTTGAACATCCTTCTAGTGCTACTACATTTTAAGTTATATCACACTTTAAATTACCAGTTTCATGTAGTAATACTATTTCATTTTGTGGATCATGTCAATATGGGAAAGCACATAAACTACCTTTTCGGCTTCAAAATCTATATTTATGGCTCCTTTAGACCTAATTCATTCGGATGTTTGGGAACCTGCTCCTGAATTTTCGTCTACTGGTTGTCGTTATTTCGTACATTTTGTAGATGATTTTAGAAAATTCACATGGATATATCCGCTAAAGAAAAAGTCAAATGTTTTGAATATGTTTATCAACTTTCTTCGACTAGTTAAAAATTTGTTTAGTTGTAAAATGAAAATATTACAAACTAATTGGGGAGGAGAATATAGAAATTTTAAGTCATTAACGGATAATCATGGTATTTTACATCGTTTATCTCGCCCTCATACTAGTGAGAAAAACGATTTTGCTAAACAAAAAATTGTTATATTACGGAAATTGGTCTCACTTTATTGGCTTATGCGTCTATGCAACAACATTATTGGAGTGAAGCTTTTGAAACGACCACATATCTTATCAGTTGTCTTCCTACTCTGACATTACATCAATGTTCATCATTCGATACTATATTTAACTCTTCTCTTGACTATGATTTTTTTAAAGACATTTGGGTGTTCTTGTTATCCACTCACACGACCGTACAATCAACAAAAACTCAATTTTCATACAACTGAATGCAGTTTCCTTGGTTACAGCTCATCTCATAAAGGTTATAAGTGTCTTCACATTCTGTCCTAGACGAATATTTATCTCTCGACATGCCACATTTGAAAAACTCACTTTTCCTTTTAAAAGAAAGGACATTGTGCACTTGTCTAAACCACATGAAGATAATGAGACATCTCTTCCAAAACCTATACTTAATTCATTAATACCACCTCTATTATCTCATATCACTTCATCGTCTCCACCATCACCCTTTTCGACCTCCACAACATCACCAAACACTATATTATCTTCTTCTACTACAATTACTGTCCTTAAACACAACCAAATCACAATAGTTAATGCACATAAATCTTCTACTCATTGGATGATCACATGCAATAAAGCACTATCTATGTCATCATCAGCTCTCACTACTACTTCTTTCGCTACTACACTTACATGTTTTACCAAAGCTAATAAGGATATGCAATGGCGTCTTGCTATGACAAATGAATATAACGCTCTTATTCAGAATATAACATGGTCTCTTATTCTAAGTACGCCATCTCATAATCTTGTTAGATGTAAATGGGTTTTCAAATTCAAGCATAAAGTCGATGGGACTATTACATTATTTTCTTATAATGGAAGACACTCGTACCAAAGATAACTTTTTTTCTTTGTGAATCCAAATATATTGATGATATTCTCACTTGGGCTGATATGCTTCAAGAAAAGTTATTACACACTCTCGTCTTTAATGGCTCCTCTCTTTCTAAACATGATGGTGATCATTTATCTGATTCGTTTCTCTATAATAGTATAGTAGGGGATCTACAATATCTTACACTCACTCGTCCTAAGTTAGCCTTTACTGTCAATCAATCTTATCAATTAATGCAAACTCCCACCTCTTCTCATTAGGGAGCGATTAAACATATTCTTCGATATCATCGTCATACTCCTCGTCATGAGATCTTTCTTCGTCCAATTTCACAATTCACTATTGTTGTCTACTCTGATGCTGACTGGGCAGGATGTCCTGATGATCGTCGTTCAACAACTAGATTTTGTATTTTTCTAGATGACAACCTCATTTCTTGGAATTCTAAGAAACAATAAGTAGTTACTCGCTCTAGTATTGAATCTAAATATCGTGCTCTTACATATAAAACTACTAATCTTTGTTGGATTCAATCTCTACTTAATAAACTTCGAGTTCCACTTTCTTCTTCCTCGGTTCTACGGTGGGTCTATGGTGTGATAATATTGGTGTCACATTCTTATCAACAAACCTGATATTTCATACTCGCAAAATATATATTTAAATCGATTTTCATTTTGTTTGAGAAAAAATTATTTGTAAACAACTACTCATTCAGTACATTCCTATTAAAGATCAAGTGGTTGCTATTTTCATCAAAGATCTTACTTCTCATCGATTTGCTCTTTTACGTAGCAAATTCACGGTTTGTGCCTCACCTTTTCGCTTGAAAGGGAATGAGAAAATATTAAACAAATGATAGAAATCATTGATTTATTTCCTATTAATTAGGCTTATATGTTAATTAATTTCTAAGTTTTCTCGTATTAGTTATATCTTTTATTACTATTATAAATAGATAAACTATTATAATATTACTCACTCATTCAATCAATAATATTGTATTTGTCTTTCTCTTCCTGAACTCAATTCTGGTTTATATTATTAATTTTTAAAATCAAACTTTTTCCATAAATATTTAATAATGAAAATGTTAGGATCGGGATCGCCAAAGGAGACTAGGGTCTCACAAAGGTGAACGCTTACACACACGTCGGTTGATAATTACCCTGTTAGAGGTTAGTATCGGTCTCTATTCTTCGCAAGTTGTCACAAACTCTTGAATCGAGTTCAAGCGCGGAAGTGTTTGTTTCAACTTGAACAAGTAATCGGTTTAGAAAATAGTAAGGGAAAGATGACACAACACAAGATTTATGGATGTTCGGAGATAAACTCCTACGTCACCCCTTCTTCTCATGCCTTTGAGAAGGATATTCATTAGAATATTAAATCCGTTTACAACGCATACACAGACTTAGTCGAATAACCGAGGCTTAGTAGCTGCTCGTTTTCGACATCTCAATAAGCTCAATCTGTTGAATAGAAACAGATTCTGTCAACTTACAATACTCACCACTCACACAGAATATGTAATATTGTAATACACTTGGGTTTCTAGCACACACTAGTTTGAAAGTTTGAGCGATTTGATAACAAGGATTCGGGTTGCAAAAGTTGTAAGATTGAAAGGTTAGTTGGATAAAAACTGTAACGTGTGCAAGGTGAAAACCAAGGTGCTGAAGCGGATGACTTTTGTCTTCTTAAGTAGGCAAATACATCACCGAATATATTTTCTTTTTCAATGGATATATTTTCTTCTTTGTACTCATTTCTTGATCGTGATTGGTTGAGGTTCAAAGTGGTACAGTAGATGTGATATCCTTTGATCTTGTTTGTACTCTGATAATCAGTCAACATTACATTAATTGGATTAATGATTTCCGATGAGCAATCAGCATACAATTTTGTCTTCTAATGATTTGGTTGTCTGGAAAAATATGGCAGACAACTGCTCCCAATAGACTTCATCAGACTTACAACAAAATCGCAATTTAAATTAAGTTGGCAAACATTTGCTCCCAACAAGTTTTCAGCAGACTTGCACCGAAATGGCAATAAAACAGTTTAGACGCGTGAAGACTGCTCTCTACAATTACTAGATACGTTTTGCATAGCACTGATGTGGAAACTATCGGCTGCGCCTTGTATAAAACTATTTTAACATATTATCGATTCTGCTTCTTGAAGTAGAACCGAAATATACTACCGTTAGATAGATGTTACCGAACATATATCCGATATAGAGGAACTACCGATTCTGCATATGATGAAACCGATGTAAGGATACTATCGGTTGCGCTTCTTATATAAAATCGAAGACGCTACCGATCAGACCGGCTGTGCTTCTTTATAAATAATTGAGCAGACTACCGATCAGTCTACCGGTTGAACTATCGGTCAGACTACCAGTTGCGCTTCTTATAAATAACCGAATTGTGCTTCTTATAAATAACCAAAGATGATATCGATCAATCTACCGGTTGAACTACCGGTCAGACTACCAGTTCCGCTTCTTTATAAGTGTTTGCTGATTTTTAAAGACGTCTATAAGGAAAAACTAAATAGTTTTAATTCCCGATTTTCTTTATCCTACATAAAATTAACTTTGTTAAGTTCTTTATTAATAATTAATTAATCTTAATAATTGATTACCTATTTTATCTAACAGAAAATTAATATATTAAAATAATATATATAAATTATATATATAATCTTTATAGATTATAAAGATAATTATATAAAAAAAATTTAATAATTTAAATATGAATATATAATGATATAAATTATTTTCATTAAAAGTTTAATAATGAAAATGATAGTAAAATAATGAAAATTATTATAATATAATAATATTTTGATTATATAATAGTAATTTTTATTAAATTACTTAATAATTTTCATTATTAAGTTTTTATTATATTACAGTAACTTTTATTATTATGTTTTTAATAAGAAATAATTTATATTTATCTTTATACATTATTTCATTATCATACTATATTTTTTTTTATCTTTTACTATATAAATAAAGACAACCTTAGCCGAGATATACCAAGAAGATATTCAATTTTATATTTCATTTATCTAAAAAAAATTATGAGAAAGACTACTCTTACCATGGCATTCATATGGTTCTTCTAGGTAAATTCTTTTTTTTTCTCTAAGCTTGATAATTATTTCTCCTATGAATAAGTTTTTATATATTTTAGTTAGATGAATTTATTAAAATAGAATATGATTTAGAATAACATCTAATTAGTTATCTTAATCTAATTCATTTATAATTTTTCATATAATTACAGGACTTCTATTCTCATAGACATGTCAACAATCAAAGAATTGTCCTAGATATCAGGTTGGTTTTCCAATATGTTTTGATGGAAATTGTCAATGTCTTGATAAAATGAATGAGATATGTAACCCTAACGATTGTTTACCATGTGCTTCTGGTATTCCTATGTGTTTTGAAGGAACATGTGTATGTAATATAGGAGTGTAATTCAAAATATTATCTTGAAAAATGTGATTACTTTTTGTGGATTATGTACTTGATTTTAAGAGAATAAATTAGTACAAAAATAATTGATCCCACTGTTCCCATTTTGATGTGCTCCCCCGGTTCCCTCTCACATGAGTAGGGGCAATACCGTAATAAAAGAAAATACTCTCCCCAGATGAGAGGGAACAATGGAGCACATCAAAATAAGGATCTTCTTCCAAATAATTGACTAATTATTTTATTTTTTCTTTTAAATATTTTTATAAATTTACAAATCTTTTATATGTACATGTGCAATATTTGCTAATAGATCATAAATGATTTTAAAAAACCAATTATGAATTCAATTATAACTCATAACCATTTAAATTGAGTGGATATTAAGATGGTAGGGATATAATTGGATCTTATATAAAAAAAGATCAATAAGTGTAAATTTTAAATAGCCACAATGAAACTAAAATTCATTCACATGAAATTTATTGAGTTAAATAAATATATTTATAAACTTTTAAGAATTAAATGAAAAATAAAATCAACAATATTATTTATAAAAGTCTAATAATTATATATATATATATATATATATATATATAATAAACTATTACACAAAAGATATATTTTAAAATTAATATATATATATATATATATATATATATATATATATAATCTATTAATTTTTATTTATATATAAGGATAAGTGAGAAAAAATAATATTTATTAATATAATTTATATAAATCTTTATTTTTTAGTGTTATTATATATATATAAATTATATATATAAATATATATATATATATATATATATGAAATTATTGGTGAATAAATTAAGTTACGCAATTTAGTTAATTAGAAAAATAAAATAATTTTTATATATTTTTTATTGTCTCACATTTTTTCTTTCTATCAAAATATATATATATATATATAATAAAATAAATAACGATAAAAAAAATATTTATATGATAGAAAGATGGAATATATATTTTTATATATGACGAGGAAGAATACGTAAATATTTATATTTAGAGATAATTTATAGGATTTAAAATGATTATATTTATATATTATTGTTTGAATTATGACACACTATAAATATAAAATACACTAAAAGTTCAAAATGATTGTATATATAATATGCATAAAAATAAAAAATAAAATATATTATATATATATATATAATACAGTGTTATTATATATAAGAAATATAAATTAATAATAAACATAATATGTATTTATATATATATATATATATATATATATATATATATATATAAAATGAAATATAAAAATTATATATAAAAATGGAGAGAAAATATATTATAAATAAGAGAGAAAATATAAAAAAGAATTATGAAAGAATTTTTATAATAGTATGAAGGTAAAAAACTCTCTTTTCATATATATATATATATATATATATATATATAGAATTATATATAAATATATATGTCAATTAAAATAAAAAAAATTAATTAATATATATTGAATGATATATATATATATATATATATATATATATATTTCAGAGGATAAAATATATTTAAATATATATATATATATATATATAATATATTTAAATATATATATATATAATATATTTAAATATATATATATATATATTATAAGTATTATATTGATAAATAAAGAAAGAAAGATAATATTTATTAAATTATAAAATATCTATATATTTTATCCATAGATAAAATAAGTGAAAAAAAATACCATAGATCAGTGTAAGTTGAAAAAAACAATATATTTATATTATATCAATATTTAATATATTTATATTAATTAATTAAGAAAGAAAATTCACATTATTCTACTTCAATTCATATGGGCAGTCTCCGTATATATATATATATATATATTACCATACTACATTAATTTTCGTTATTAAATTTCTATTAAAAAATAATTTATATCCTTAAATATTTATACTTAAATTGATTAAAAAAGAATTTATATAATTATCTTTATAATCTATAATAAAAAATATGTTTATATATATATATATATATATATATATATATATATATATATATATATATATATATATATATATATATATATATATGTTTTTTATTTATTTATTACCATACTACATTAATTTTTATTATTAATTTTTTTTAAAACACATAATTTATATTATTATATTTTGAAAATTAAATGATTAAAAAAAAATATATAATTATCTTTATACTTTAGTTCATTACCCTATTATATCTTTATCTTAAACATGTTAATATTTTAATTTACCTAAAAAAAAATTATGAGGCATTCATTATGGTTCTTCTAGGTAAACTCTTATTTTCTCTTGGTTTAATACTATTTACATATAATACTAGAAATAAATTGTTTTGTATGTATTTTATTAAGATGCAATATTTTAAAATAGAATTTGATTTATATTAATTTCTAATTAGTTATTTTAATCTAATTCATTTATAATTTTATCTTATATGATATTTAAAGGATTTTTATTATCGGAGAAATTAGAATATCAAAAGTGAAATGATTGTTCTAGATATCAAAATTGATGTTCCAATATGTTTTGTTTTCTGTATTCGAATGTGCCTTGTAGGAAGATATATGTGTTTGATTTAGGAGTGTAATTCAAAATATTAGGCTTTGCTTGGATTGAAGTTATTTAAATAATTTAGAGAGGGAAAAAAATAATGATGAATGATGATTTTGAGGAAGTGATGATTATTTTTGGTAAAATGACTTAAAGGGCATTGATTTATATAAATAAAATAAAAATTAATAATTTTAAATAAAGGGTATTTTAATATTTTGGTTAATGAAATGAGTGATGTGATTGGTAGAAGTGATTGATTGAAAAATTGGTTTTGTATAAATTATTTAAAAAATCTAAGAAGAACAAGGCTTTATATTTCATGTGAAAAATGTGATCAACTTTTTGGGGATTATTTACTTGATTTGTGTGACAACTAATTAGCACAAAAATAATTGACTAGGTTTTATTTTCTTCATAGATGTTTTATAAATTTACCAAAGTTTTTATATGGTTAGTGTAAGCATTAAAAATTTATATACCTAATTTATAAAATTAAAATAATTATTTTAATTTATTTTTCGAATAAAAAAAAATTAAAATAATTAACTCAAGATCAAAATTTAATTATAATTAATTATATTAATTATTGTAATAATTAAAATGTAATTAATTAAGAAAAATGACCGAAACAAAAAAAAAATATTTAGAATAAATGTTGTACTAATTTTATCTTAAAATAATTTAAAAAACTTAAGGGATTAAAATAAATAATTAAAGATGAAATAAGGTACTCATTTCATTTCCAAAATTATTTATTTAAACATAAAATATACAAAAATAAAATAAAATAAATTGACAAAAATTGTCATATTTATCTTAATATTTTGTGTATTTGAAAAGATCAAAATTAAAGCAAAAAGGTTGAAAGAAAAATCAATTTCAAACAAACTCTTAAGGTTTTAATTTAAAAAATAAGTCAGTATTTGGGTGTAGTCGAAACTTGGAGAGAAAGGTACAGACGAAACCACATACGTTGGATGGGTGCTGGATTGTCATCCAACGCCTTAGATGCACCCGCATAACCCGTTGTAATCGAAGGAACGCGCGTTCGCACCTCACCATATCGGCTAACGCCCGTTAGCTAAAACGCTAACAAAGTGCCTGATCGCCAACATAATGCGATAGGGCGCTCACAGAACGTTTCGCATTCGTCAACAACACCCAAAACGACGTTTTTTTGTCCTCCATTATCTTCTTCGTCGTGATCGCCGAATAGATAAGGATGAAGTCTCATATTTGATTTCTTAAATATGGAATTCAGTTAATAGTCAACCAAATCAACTTATTCAAAATGTGAAATCATCACCCTACCACATTGATCATTTCCCCTAAATATTTAGGCATGGTCAATGCCTATTCCGGTAAGTTGATCCAAGAACAATCAAAACGCCATTAGTGTATGTTGGCTTATTCAAACCACTTGAGACCTCAACTAACTCAGGAAGGCTATAAATATCTTCCCTCGACACTTTCAAAGTCAAGAAATAACATCTCAAGCCTTAAATCGGAATAAATCAAAAGCCACCATTAAAGCACAAAGCTTCAGATTTTTTCAAAAGTTTTGTGTGAGGATCTAAAGCTTGGATCCATGCATCCCAAAAGTTATCTAAGGTCTAAGGAGTATTCTTCAATCCTTGGTATGCTTTCAATCATCCTTTAATTCATACTTCCAGTTTGAAATTGAAATTTTATGTTTTAATTTTCATAAGTTTGTATATTGACTAATTGTTGGATTTTAGAATTGGAAATAGATCATAGGATCATTTTCAAGATCTATGTTTATGTTAGAATACATCAATCAACCTTAAACAGAAGAACCCAAATTTTAATTTTAAAAATCCAAAAATTGAGTTTGTTGTTCTTGTGTTAATCCTCAATAATAGCAGCTCAAAAGGCTTCCCAACATTTTTCTAATGATGTTGGGTAATTATTTGAATCATGTTTGATCCATCCCGATCATGTATGATCAAAATAAAAAATTTCATAATAATTGAAATTTTTGAGTTATTGAATTGGTCCAAACAAACCGTTAGTGTTCTTATTTTAGTATCAATCAAGTATATGAAGCATAAGGAAGCTATTGACTAGCTCTTTACACTTCAAAACAGCTTTAAAACCAAAAACTCGATTTTTGGGTACAAACTATTTTGAATGAATTGATCATCACCCAGATCAGTTGATACATTGGGATGACGTTCTAAATGTTCCTAGGAGCCTTGTAAAGCTACATAGGCCCTTGGATCAAAGAATCCAAGCCCCTATCAAAATTGCAAAACCTACAATTTTGATGTTCTTGAGGACCGAGAAATCTAACCTAGGACCGACAAGTTCGATTAGTGTTCTTCATCGAGGACTGAGAGGTTCGACCGATGTTCTTCAGCTATGACTAATAGGTCCGACAAAGAATTATAGCACCCGACCAAGAATTTTAGCCCAAAACCGAGGGTCCTTAGCACTTAGACCGAGGCTTTTCAGCTAGGACCAATAGGTCCGAACGAGGATCTTGAGTCCCGACCGAAGGGTATAAACCTAAAACTGAGGGCCCTTAGCCCTCGGCCGATAAAATGAACCCAGGACCTAGGACATCGGTCCTAAGGCCTGTTTGGTTCTCATTTTCAAACTCCAAAATTAATTTTTGTAATTTTGGAACCTCGGAACATTTTTAAAAATTTAGAAAAATTAGAAAATGGTTTCAAAATATTTTTGGGATATTTTCACAAAAAATATTTCGAAAAAAGCTTCTTTATAATTTATTTTTAAATCCTAATGCCTTCTAAACCAATGTTCTTCAGATATTTTCCTCCATAGTCATCATTAGCAATAGGTACCAATATTTAAATAAATGTTATTAATATTCTTTAAATGACGTTAAAACATACGCATGCCTAGGACTGGTTGGTCAAAATAAAATGTTATATAATTGATTTTCAAAAAACAAATTTATAAGTAGAGACCATTTTCAAAATGGGTATAGAGGATGAAACGTAAAAGCCTTTCCAGAGTATCACCAAACTACGAACTAAAAAAAACTCTAGCTAAAAATATGTTTGTACACGTATGCCATTTTTATTGATTTTCAAAAAATTAATTGGCGACTCTGTTTCAAATAAATTATCTTTTAAATAAATAATTTTTAATTAATTTAAACAACGAATTTCTAAAAAAATCAAATTGTAATTTGATTATCGCAAATCCCAAGATTATTTAAATTTGTATCAAAATTGATTATTTTTATAACTAATTTCAAAAGTTGTAAAGAATTATTAAAAATATTTTTAAAAAATGTTTCATTTTATAAAAGATTCATGACCCACAAACTGAGGTTGAACTTCTCGAACCTCGAGCTTGCCACAGAACAAAAGGGTTTTTCAAGGGTTGCAGCCATAGTTGTTAATCATAATGGATTCTACCGATTATGATAATTACTAATCATAATGAATTATATCGGTTATGATGATTAATTATGTATATCATAACAATCTATGTATATGTTTCAAACTTGCAACCTAACAAAATAAGTAAATAAGTCCATGAACTTGAAACGATTTAAAATAAAATTAAAAATGTTATATGTATGTTTCAAACTTGCAACCTAAGAAAACAAGTACAACACTTTAACCAACTAAGCTAATAAGACTTTATATTTAAATTCAATATCAAATTTGATAAACGTGCGACATTCATAACAATATAAGTTCAAATTTTAACTAACTAATCTATATATATAATCATGCTTAATTTGAATTTGTTTAGTTTGCTGGGTCAAGAGCTGTGTGCTTAATTTGAATATATATGTAAGAGTAAATGGATATTTATGTTGGATTGTGAGTTGACCAGCCCATAAACTTGGAACGGTTAAAAATAAAAATACTAGGGCTGAAAACGAGTCGAGTCGAGCTCGAGTAGAGGTCTACTCGAACTCGAGCTCGAAAAAATTTCAACGGCTCGAACTCGAGCTCGAGCTCGATCGAGTATCAAAATTAAAGCTCGAGCTCGAACTCAAAACAAGTACTCGAGCTCGACTCGAACTCGACTCGATTAGCTTGAATTTTACCGAGCTCAAGAGCTCGGCTCGAGCTCGACTCGATTAGTTCGATTTATAGCTCGAACTCGACTCGAAACCTACAAAATTAAAACATATCAACTAAATAGTTTCACACTTTCAATATATCAAAAGATCACAACAAAATGAATAAACATATAGAATTATTCATTTCACCTAAAACATAAAAACATTCCATCAAAATCAAATAGAATACACAATATTACACATTAAAACATTCAACTTAAAACATAACCATTCTAACTAAAAATATCTAAAATCCAAAGTCTAAACATACAATATATTAAATTAGTTCAACATAAAACAACCAAACTTACTTAATCAAAACTCCAAAGTTCCCAACATTCCATATTGATAAAAAAAGACTTGTTTTTTATGCAGTTTGTACTGTGTCGCAAAAGACTTGTTGTAGACCCTTTACATATTGATAAAAAATAAGAGCAATGCTTGCACTTTGCCTTTTTACTTCCATCCGCCACTGTAACAGATTCAAAATCATTCCAAACACTTGAAGTTTTTCTTTTTTTATTGATACGGAAACCTTCTTTCTCATGTTCTTCTGGATCTTGATTTTTTTGTGATTCTTTCCCAGCATGCGAAACAATTGTTTCATCTTGTTGAAGTTCATCACCAATTTCATTGCTCTCAATTTCATCTACAGCTGCTACACCATCTACGGACATAATTGATCTAAAAGCCACCAAAAAATTCATAATATATGATGAGTTAGAATTATATCATATGACAAGGACGTAATGCAAAAACATACTTTCTAACTGTAAATATAAACGAAGCAGCATGAGAGATTACCTGTTGAAAGACCGAATATCTGTAAAAGGAACCTCACGAATGGTGTAAAGATTCTTATCTGCGTAATATTAGAAAATTTCATTAAATGCAGTATTACAGACATTAAATGCAGTATTAAATGTAGTATTACAGTATTCATATTAGCAAGATTCCTAAATGCAGACATTAAATTGAAGATAACTCATACCAATTTCGTTCAACCTTTGATTTGGGACAGTATTACAGTATTACAGAAGTGGTCTTTAGGGATTTAGGTATTACAGAGTACAGACTTAAATGCAGTATTACAGTATTCATATTAGCAAGATTCATAAATGCAGATATTAAATTGAAGAGAATCTAGTTCTTTGTTGACAGATCGGAAGTATAACATATCGAATCTATGCAAGATCGAAAGAGAATAAAGAAGAAATTGAAATGAAAATAAAAAAGGGGAAAACGATGAAAACCTTTCGGTGCTTTGCATTGAGCTCCTTGGTGACGTTTGCTTTCTCGTTTGATGAAAACCTAGTTCTTTGTTGGCGGCTGTCCGAATGAACTATGGAGGAGAAGAGGTTAGGGATTTTGGAGGAGAAAGGTTAGGGTTAGGGATTTTGGACTTTGGAGGAGAACTGGAGAAGAATGAAGAGGGAGGGTGCCCGTTAGGGATTTAGTCATTTAGGGTATAAATTTATATTTTATATTTTAATACTCATATTTTATATTTAATTAAAGTATTACAATTTTTTATATTATAAATATAAAATATAACATATAAAATATAAAATATAAATTAAAAAATATATATAAAATATAAATTATAAATTAAATATAAATTATATTAATATAAATTATATATATTCGAGTAGCTCGTCGAGTACTCGAGCCGAGTATATAACTACTCGAACTCGGCTCGATTATATAACGAGTCGAGCTCGAGCATGCTCAAGCTCGAGTTTGACCGAGCTCGAGTCGAGCTTTGACCGAGCTACTCGCGAGCAGCTCACGGGCAGCTCGTCTCATTTTCAGCCCTAAAAAATACTATATGTGTGTTTCGAACTTGAAAGCTAACAAAACAAGTACTACCCTTTAACCAAGTATGACTGGGGTGTGGTTTTCGAGAGATAATAGGTCGGTAACAAATGAGAGTGGTTAAAAAATATGAATCAAATATTTGATTGACCATAGTATAGTGTGAATTAATGAGGTTAAATGTCAATTTATATTGATATTTTATTTTCCTAGGGATAAGAGAGTGTGAAAGTGTGATTGGGATGTGGTTTGCCAAAGGATGAGAGATGAGTAACAAAGGATCATGAGGTCACAATATTAGAGGTCGATTGAGATTTGTGGTTGGTTTACTGAAGGAAAAGAGGCATATAAAACTGTGATTGAGATTGGTGGTTGGTTATTTAAGGAATAACAAACATTTAAAAATGTGATTGAGATTGTTGATTGATTTACCGAGAGATAAGAGGAAAAATATGATAAAGAGACATATAAAAATTATGAGTCATAAGATGGTGACTAATTAACTAATTGGTAATAAATATTAAATACAAAATATACACACATACACAAAATTATAAAATTAATTCAACAATCTCAAGTGGTCTAGCGGTTAAGGTGTTCACATTTCATGTTTAAGACTAAAGTTCGAATCCCAAAAGCTACAAATTTAAAAGTGAATATTATAAATATTTGAGAGATCGATGTTAAAGAATACATTCTTGAGTATAATATATATAGTGGCACAACTTTTAAACAAGGGATAAGAGGCATGTGAAAGTGTAAGATCACAATATGGAGGTCGGGTGGTGGGTGGTTTTTAGGTGAGGGGATAAAGTGGCATATAAAGAAGTGTGAGTCACAAGATGATAGTCAATTGAGGGTTAGTGGTTGGTTTAACGAGATATAAGAGGTGTGTGAACAATTGGTATTTGTATTAGTTGTTGATTTATTGAAGTGGGGTAAAATAGGTCGTCTAAGATTAGTGATTTATTTGTCGAGGGGCTAAAGAGGCATATGAGGGAATAAAGAGACATACGAAAAAATGTTAGTCGTAAGATGATGGTCAATTGGGGGATTAGTGGTTAGTTTGATGAGGGATAATATGTGTGTGATTGATTAGAATTGATTGTTGATTTGTTGAAGTGGGGGTAAAAGTGGTTGACTAAGAATGGTGGGTGGTTTACCGAGGGGATAAAAATGTATATGAAAAAGTGTGAGTCACAAGAGGTCGACTAAGATTGATGGGTAGTTACCGAGGGGATAAGAGGTGTGAGGTCACGAGATGAAATGTCGATTGGGATTTTGTGGTTGATTTGCCAAAGTGAGGGTAAATATAAGAGGTCTTTTTAACAAATTAGATATTAGTGGTTAAAAATATATGAATGAGATGTTGATTGACCAGAGTGGTCGATTAGGGGATTAGTTGTTGATTTATTGAAGTGGTTTGCCGAGGGGATTAAAAGGCATATGAAAAAGTATGAGTCACAAGAGATCGACTAAGATTTGGTGGGTGGTTTGTCGAGGGGATAAAGAGGCATAAAAAAAGTGTAAGATTTTGATGAATTGAAAACAAACAGAGAGTATAATATGTTTTTCACTACTGCTCTATTACAATTGCAACTTTCAATATATAGAGGTTATACATAGTGGGCAGTTAAACTAATTAGTGGGGAATAAATAGTGGGTAGTTAAACTAATTAGTGAGAAGTTAACATAATTAGTGGGAAATTACATTACCATTACTGATAACTACATAATATTTACACTCCCCCTCAAGTTGGGAGGTACAAGTTGTACATTCCTAACTTGTCACACAAGTCTTCAAATGTCGACTTCGGTAAGGCTTTAGTGAGTATATCGGCAATTTGAAGTCTTGACAGAATATGAGAGATTTCAACTATCCTGTTATTAAATTTTTCGGATATGAAATTTCTATCTATCTCAATATGTTTTGTTTTGTCATTTGATTTTTAGCGATACTAATGGCTACAAGATTATCACATAGAAGTTTGATTTTATCATTATCAATAAAGTCGAGTTCAATCAAAATTCTAGCAACCCATATTCCTTCACATAATCGAAGAGTAAGAGCTCTGAGTTTAGCTTCAGCACTACTTCTTGACACGACTGATTGTTTCTTACTTCTCCAAGTCACGAGATTACCCCACACATAGGTAAAATAGGATGAAGTAGATCGTATGTCTGTGATATCTCTAACCCAATCTGCATTGTATAAACTAATATATCTCGATTGTCGTTTTTTAGAAACATTAATCATTTCCCTAGAGTACCTTTTAAGTATCGTAAAATTTTATAAACGGCATTCATGTGAGTTTGAGTAGGACTATTTATGAACTAACTAACTACACTTACCGAGAAGCCAATATCCGGTCGTGTATAAGATAGATATATGAGACGAACCTTCAGTCGTTAATATCTCTCTTTATCAACTAAGATGTCCTTTCTAAAACCTATAACTTTCTAGGGATCCAAAAGGGTGTCAATTGGTTTACAACCTAACATCCCTATTTCTTTCAATAAATCTAAATAGTATTTACGTTGAGATATGAAAATACATTCAGACGAACGACCAATTTCCATTCCAAGGAAGAACTTGGGATGTCCAAGATCTTAGTCGTTCTAACTAAGTAAATAAGGCGGGAAGTCCATAGCCAAGCCATAGTCCTTTTTAAGTTGAGTAATTCCTTCTTGTCATCACATATGAGAATGATGTCATCAACATACACAATAAGAATAGATTTCTTATTTTCACAAGAACTCATAATAAACAATATGTTGTGTGATATGTTCGACTTTTAGAGTAGCCAGAGCTAATAACTGATTTCGTAAACTTGTAAAACCAAGCTCTTGAAGATTGTTTGAGCCCATACAATGACTTGTGAAGTTTGCAAACTTTACTTCTTTGTGACCCTGATTCTAAACTTAGAGGAATTTCCATATAGACTTCTTCTTATAAGTCTCTATTTAGGAATGTATTTTTCACATCGAGTTATTATAATGACCAATCCTTACTCGCAGCTAAAGAGAATAGTATTCTAGTGGTATTTAGTTTGGCCACTGGAGTAAAGTTTCTTGGTAATCAATACCATGTGACTAAGAATAACCTTTTACTACTAAGCGAGCTTTGAATCATTCAACAGACCCATCAGAATTGTGTTTCACTTTGAAAATCCACTTACACCCAATAGCTTTCTTATTGTTAGGTAGATCACAAACAGTCCATGTACTATTTTTTTGAAGAGCTTGTAATTCTTAAAAAAAAATGCTTCTTTCCAACCAGGATGTTATAAAGCTTCATCAACATCCTTGGGAACTTGAATGTTATCATGAGCTACAAGACATGCTCGATAATGTGAAGACAAACTTTTATATGAAACAAAGTTACCAATTGGATGTTGAGTACATTTCCTCCTTCCTTTTCTCCACGAAATAGGTAAAACATCAATATAACTAGGATCAAGTAAATTACCCGAGTGACCTTCTGAATTTGGTTCCGACAATGGCTTAAATGTATGGTGATGATGATGGGTCTTTAGGCGATTGAATCTTTAGATGATTGAAGTGGTGGTGATTGAGGTGAAGAATTATACTGAGGTGATTGAGGTAGAGATGGAGATGAAGATGAAAAGTGAACTCGATCGGAATTGAGAATTTGAGGATCGGATTGTGATGGAAGATCAGATTGTGATGGAGGATCAGATTATTGAACTAGGTTCATTCATAGTTTTAGTTAATATTTAACTTGTTAAATCTAATTTTTTATTTTGTTTATTTTAAATATAAAAATAAACATGTCAATAAATAATAAAAAGTAGGCTTAGTCTTGTTCCTTATATATTGGGTTATTGTCTTTAATTTATTCATACTTTCAATTACAAATTTATATAAATGCTTACCGGGTTGAGAGTTGTGATTAATTTAGATATATATATATATATATGTGAGAGTAATTGGATACTTAGGTCGAATTGTGGGTTGACCCACCCATAAACTTAAAACGGTTAAAAATAAAATTAAAAATGCTATGTGTATGTTTTGAACTTGCAGCCTTACAAAATAAGTACAACCATTTAACCAACTAAACTAATAAAACTTTATATTTTAAATTCAACACTAAATTTGATGAACGTGGGACATTCTTAACAATATAAGTTCAAATTTTTAACTAACTAATCTATATATATATATATATATTAATGATTAATTTCAAAATATCCGGTTTGTCGGGTCGAGAGCTGTGGTAAATTTGGATATATATGTGAGAGTAAATTGATACTTGGGTCGGATTTTGGGTTGACCCGCCTATAAATTTAAAACGATTAAAAATAAAATTAAAATTTTATATGTATGTTTTGAACTTGCAACCTAACAAAATAAGTACAATCATTTAACCAACTATGCTAACAAGACTTTATATTTTAAATTCAACACCAAATTTGATAAACGTGGGACATTCTTAGCAATATAAGTTCAACTTTTTAACTAACTAATCTATATATAATAATGCTTAATTTCAAAGTGTTCGGATTGTCAAGTCAAGAGTTATTATTAATTTGGATATATAAGTGAGAGTAAATTGATATTTGGGTCGGATTATAGGTTAACCCGCCAATAAACTTAAAACGGTTAAAAAGAAAATTAAAAATGATATATGTATGTTTCAAACTTGCAATCTAACAAAACAAGTGTAACCCTTTAACCAAGTGTGATTGAAATATAGTTTGTTGAGGAATAACACGCCGGTAACAATTGAAAGTGGTTAAAAAATATGAATCAAATATTTGATTAACCAAAGTGTGAGGTCATGATGTTAAATGTCAATTGAGATTGGTGGTTTGTTTTCTTAGGGATAAGAGACGTGTTAAAGTGTGATTGTGACGTGGTTTGTTAGGAGATTAGAGGTCGGTAACAAGGATCGTGAGGTTACGAGATTAGAGGTCTATTGAGATTGGTGATTGGTTTGTTGATGGATAAGAGACGTGTGACATTCTTAGTAATATAAGTTCAATTTTTTAACTAACTAATATATATATATATAATAATGCTTAATTTCAAAGTGTCTGGATTATCGGGTCAAGAGTTATGATTAATTTTGATATATATATATGAGATTAAATTGATACTTGGGTCGGATTGTGAGTTGACCCGCCCATAAAATTTAAAACGGTTAAAAATAAAATTAAAAATTCTATATGTATGTTTCGAACTTACAACCTAACAAAATAAGTACAACCATTTAACTAAGTGTGATTGGAATATGGTTTGTCGTGGAATAATACGTCGGTAACAATTTAAAGTGGTTAAAAAATACGAATCAAATATTTGATTGGCTAAGGTGTGAGGTCACGATGCTAAATGTCAATTGAGATTGGTGATTTATTTTCTTAGGGATAAGAGACGTGTTAAAGTGTGATTAGAATGTGGTTTGTCGAGAGATAAGAGGTCGGTAATAAAGGATTGTGAGGTTACGAGATTTATGAATGAGTGAAAAAGAGAATTTAGTTAATTAGGAAAGAAATTAACACATTTTTATTTTAATAATAAATTTAAATAAATAAAATTAATTATTCAAATTTTATTTAAAATAATATTGCAAAATCAACATTAATAATAATTTATTCATATATATATATATATATATAAAATAAACTTTGATAGTGAAAAAAAGAGTTGAGTTAATTAGGAAAGAAATTTACGTATTTCTTTATTTTCTATTTTATAATAAAAGTAAATAAATAAAATTAATAATTCAAAATTTATTTAAAATAATAATAAAAAATCAACATTAATAGTATAATAGTAATTCATGGATAAATTTTAAAAATAAAAATTAATTTAAATATTTTAAAATAAAAAGTATTTATTAAATATTTTAAAAATACAAATATATATATATATATAAGTATTTTTTTTAATTGTTAGACATATAAATTATGAGAAATGATAGAAAGTGAGAAATATATTAACAAGAAAGTGTAGAGAACGATGTGTTATCCCTTAATTTGTTTGAAAATCTAAAAATTATTTCTCCTATTAGATTTTTAATCCAATCAAAGGATGACACATCATTCCCTATACTTTCATATCAATATATTTCTCGCTCTTTATCATTACTCATAAATTATATATGCATACACAAAATTATAAATATAAATCAATAATCTTAAGTGGATGAAGTGTTAATGCTACATAATAGAGACCGTGGTTAAAATCCTGTTAGACACAATTTTTAAACTACTAAAAAAACATTGATGGTTAATATGTGAAATAAAAATATTGGTTTATTAAAGTGAGGAGATGGTTGGATGCGAATGATATTGGTTAAAATTTATGATGATATTGGTGGGTGGGTAAATAACATTCACAAAATTATAGGTCAATTGGGATGGATAGTTAAAATATATGATAGTGATTGGGTAAATGACATTCACGATATACAGTAGAAACTCTATAAAATAATACACTTGGAACGACCAAAATTTATTAATTAAAAGAGTTATTAAATAATCGATAAATTATTAATTAATATTTTATTAATTTATAGTAAAATACTTAGTTTACAAACACCTTTAAGTTTTCACTTAATTATTGTATACAATGCATGTATAGTATATCAAATGAATGACCCAATTTGAAAGAAACTTTCAATCTCCCACCTTATTATGTTTCTTGTGTTCAATGTATCACTTTATGGACATTAAAAATATTTTCTACATAAACAAGATCAAAATACTGTAGGTTAACACAAACAAATCATACACATAACATGGCTTCTCATCTTAAAGGTGTGAAAAAAGCAACAATGATAGACGAGATTCGAAGATCATTATGCAAGCACAACAAGGATAATTCAAGTCTCACTCAAAATCAATTGCAAGAATGGGTTCATAGTAACTATGGTTTGCAGGTGAGTCAAGCGATAATATCGAATACAATTAAGCGGTCTTTAGAGTATCTCTCACTTGCTCCCGAAAGAGGCGATGTTAAGCGACACGAACCGGCAAAATTTCCTGTAATGGATGTCGAAGATGTTCTGACTTACCTAGAAGAAAATGTAGTTGCACAGTTGTTGACTGATGAAGAAATTATTGAAAGCGTTATTGGAATTAATAAAGATGATATCGATGAAGAAGATGATAAAAGTTCTACAATGGAGCCCCCTTCGTGAAACGAAGCTATTAAAGCGGCAATCACATTGAACAATTTCTTGTTGAGCTATGAGAAAACAACACAAGAAGTTCTTACCATGCTAAGGAAAATTAGAGACGACATTCAAGGGGAAATTTATTTCAACAAAAAACAAAAGACAATTGAGTTATTTTTCAAGAAACCTTCATAAATCATTCAAGTAATATGTTATATATAAGGAATTATTAAATTTTATTTTATATGGGGTCCAAAGAAATTATCAAAAATTTATTATCTTATAATTTTAGCGAATTATTAATTTAGCACCATATCCCCGAGTCGGGACCGGCCAAAAATATTATCTTAGAGAGTTTATTAAGTAATAGAGTATTAATTTATCAAGTTTCTACTATAGTTTATTGTTTGTTGATTTGACTAAAATGAAAGTGTAAGGTCACAAGATTAGAGGTTAATTGAGGTGGATAAAAATATGGAATGAAATTGTTGGTTAGTCGAAGTGAGTATGCCACACAATGAGATGTCAATTGGGGATTGGTGGGCCAAAATAGGGGTAAAAGAGATTGGTAATGTACCAAAGTGAAAGTTTAAGGTCACAATATGAGATGTCCGATTAAGGTGGATAAATGTGAAATAAGATTGGTTGGTCAGTCGAAGTGAGAATAAGTAAGTCGGGTTGTTTATTGTAAAATATGTGAGGAGATAGATTATTTGACCGAAATGAATGTAAAGTCTCAAGATGAGAGGTCAATTAAGATTGGTGGGATCAAAATGTGGAATGAGATGGTTGGCTAATCGAAGTAAGTAAGGTCACGCTATGAGAAGATGATTGGAGGATTGATGGGTCAAAGTGAGGCTAAAAGAGATTGATAATGTTGGAGATGGTTGGTTTGACCTATAATGAGGTCACGTAATATAAGAGATTGATTAGGGTGTGAAATGTGGAATGAGATGGTTAGTTATCCGAAGTGAGGATAAAAAAGTCAAAGTGTATATTGTAAATATGTGAGGAGATGGGTCACGAGATAAGAGATCAGTTGGGGATTGGCAACCAAAGTGAAGATTAAAGATGGTTGATTTGACCGAAGTGAAAGTGTAAAGTCACATATGAGATGTCAAATATTGGGGTGGATAAATGTGGAATGAGATGGATGGTTAGCCGAATTGAGGATAAAGTAAGGTATTCGAGAGAATAGAGGTTGACTGTGATTATGGATAAATGTGGAATGAAATGATTTTTGATTAGTCGTAGTGAAAGTAAGGTAAAGAGATAGAGATCGATTGAGAAAGAAATTGATATTGATGGTTAAAATATGCGAAAATATTAGTTGTTTGACCGAAATGAAAGTTAAAGTCACGATATGAGAAGTCCAATTTGAATTGATAGATAAATCTGGAATGAGATGGTTGGTCAGTGGGAATGCTTTAAGGTCACGAGATAAGAGGTCGATTGAACATTGATGGGCTAAAGTGAAGGTCTAAAAAAGATTGATAATGTTTGAGATTTTTTATTTGAGCAAAGTGAAAGTGTAAGATCACGAGATGAGAGCTTCATTGAGAAAAAATATGTGAGAAGATGAGTTGTTTTACCGAAGTGAATAAAATATAGGATGAGAGTGTTCTATTTTTTTATTTTAATATATTATTTGTGATTTATTAAAAAATTTAAAAATTGAATACATATTTTAAAGTTATTATAAAAAAAATGTATGTGCATCGCATGAAAATCTTCATAGTTAAAGTAATGATAGAAAACGAGAATTTGGTGTCATGAAGGATGTAGCAATACGTGATTGAATTAATTTATCTTTCTTATTAAATTTAAGTTTAATCATATGCTGTCACATTATTTCTAACACTATTCATCCCACCAAATTTTCAAGCACTATTAATAACTTTATTAAGTTTGTATTTTTGTAATAACTAAAATTGGCAAACTAACGTTACATTTGATACATCTAATTAATTAAAATATATATATATATAACAACTTTTAATAAGGTATAAAATAGTATAGTAAAACGGTATTAATATTTAGACAAATAATTAAAAACAACCTTATTCTCAAACTCACCAATAAAATAGTATTTAATTTAGTTGGGTGACAACTAAATAACCAGTAATGAAGAGATCTACAAACTATTTCATAATAATCAAATAGTTGAATATGATCAAATTTGAGTGCATCCCAAACCCAAATTTATTTATAAAAATAATTAGCAAAGAAAGAAAATAAATAAATATTGCTTCATTCCCTTAATATTTCAAAAAACCCTATTTCCTAATTTCAAGTGAGAATGAAGTCGGTTTGAGATATTTAATCTTTACACAGAAATATCACTAAACTATTTATTGAATAACACACAATTATTATAGTTTAATTCAATAAACCACACTTTTTTTTAATATCAAATATATATGAATTTATATCTAAAATTTCATTGGGATTTAATAACAAGCCCAATATCAACATAGAAAAAAGAAAAACAAGTGTTGTGAAAGAGGAAAACTTGAGTTCTCATTCTGAAAAAAATTACAACAAACAGGACCAAGAACCCTAAATCAATTGGGCAAGAATGAAAAATACATGATAATTGCTATTAACTGGATTTGACATTTCTATCTTTACATAGAATATGCCATTCCTGTAAGACAGCCGTTTGAAGTGCGCGATGCTCCACTTCCTCCGGTGTTAACTCAAACAAAGTTGTAGGCCCCTTTGTCTTCTTCTCCTTCTCCTTCTTCTTTTCATCGTCTTCTTCTTCTTCTTCAAGTTCAGACTTGGGAGATTTTGGGGGCGGTTCTGCAGCTTTAAGAAGAGCAATTCGTTCCAATGAAATACGCAACCTTTCAGCAGCAGCAGACTTCACTTCGTCTTCAGGCATATATTGAACACCTCCATCTGTAAGATCATCAATCCAGGCCTGAGGGTCTGACTCTATTTCTCTGACGATTGATGCGTCAGAAGCCCGTACAACAAATTTGCATATCATTGCACTTGTCTCGTCTCCTAAATCCACATCTCTGCTCACTTCGCTTGCACCCGATATCATCAAACCAACAAAACCTCCAAACCATGTCTTTGCAGCAAAGCTAAGCTGTTTATATAGTTTAGTTTAGTTTAGTTTATCCCCATAAATAAAGACCTATTCAGAACAGCTAAAATGATAGTGTGTCAGATCTGGATCATTATCCAGAAAAATCTACATTTGTTCCCAAAACTAGTATACTAAATGAAGCATAAAATCACACTTCAATTTGGATCATAATCTAGAAAGCAATATACCAAAAAAAACGCTTTTAGTTTGAACTTTGGGGCGAATTTTCAATATGATTGAAATTTAGACAAAATACCAGTAAATAAGGTCAAAATGTAGTTAATTGAGCCCTCTTATACATTATGAGATAATGTACTGTACTGTACTGCTACATTTTCTTTTTCTTTTATTTATAGTTATCGCGAAGATGAGTTCTAATAATCCGATCAGTTTCTATACCATTGAAGCCACATTGAATTGATGCCCTTTCTAAGAAGTTAACACATAGGACTGGGCTCAAGGGTTAGCCAATCCGACGGTGGAGATAGATCAATTGTTACAAGTTGTTACAGAAAATATCAAATAAGCCCTTGAAGTTTATGATGTTAGTTATTATTTTATCATAGTTGTTAGTTTGTTAGAACAGGTGGTAACCTCTATAGCCTATAAAGGCTATAAACTATTTAAATTGTCATCTCTTTCTTTGAGTCAATCTCATTTCTATTGTACAACCCTACCCCTTTAAATCGAATCGTTCCAAATAAGGTTTATCTGGATAAAGACGAGAATGCACTAATATTTTTAATATGTGCCTGATTAAGTTCTGTTTTCAAATGTGATCTCGTTTGAATCCATATCTACATGAAATATTTGACACAAAAGGTGTTCCCAAAGTAACAGCAGAATTTGAAGTTTATGATGTTAGTTATTATTATATATTAGTTTGTTAGAATGTACGGCAACCTCGATAGGTCTATGGACTATGAAATTTCTCAATGGCTTTCTCACTAAGGGCCTAGGGCATTCGAATTCTCATCTCTTTCTTTGAGTCAAGCTCACTTCTATTTCAAAAAGTACAATTTCAAAAAGCTCACTTCTGTTTCTAAATACCCCTATTTAGAAACACTTTCTGTTTTTGGATCTGAATGCAGATTGAAATGAGAAACAGCAATGTTTTTTCCAAATGTGATCTCATCTGGATTAAAAAAAAAGTTTTACTGGGGAAGATCCAATGGAAAGAGAAAAACAACAGATTAAAATAAATCAAGACATGAAATAAAGGGAAACACTGACCTGAAAGCCAGCAACAGTGCGGATTATATGTGAGCAAACTTTATGGAAGGGCTTGTTTGACAAGGACTTGAGTCCACTTAAAAAGGGAGAAGACCCATATTGTTGTGCTGCAGTGGCTTGAAACCCACTTCCTTGGTATGTATATGTGCCCGTGTACTCAGCTACTGCAGGCAAGCTAGGCCATAAGCGGAAATATTCAACAGGAGAAATCTTGTGGGGTAGGAGGAGGTCAGTTAAAGGTATATTGTATGGCTGACATCTCAAGATCACTGGCTCTCCCAATTCTGGTCTTAGACTTCGTTTCTGCCTAATAATCTGCGGATCTTCATCTTCATAATCCCCAGTAAATTCAAGTTGACCGCCACTTCCATAGAAAGGGTAGTACAAGACTTGGACCCATAGGGCACACCTCTCAAAATGAGAGATACCCATTGTCACACTGGATAATACTGGATCCTGAAACAAACAAAAACAATTGTCAAAGTTCCTGCCCATACTCTTCTCAAAATGCTAAACAAAATGATGATTTGTTATTTCTATTTTCAGGGATATGTTTGTTCACCTAACAAAAAGATCATTATGCATTTCTCTTTTAACTGGATTATGAATCGGAAAAATCTACATCATCATCATCCAAAAAATCTCTATACCAAAATGAGACATAAAAATCACAGGATCATGATAAAAAAAAAAAATATGTATACCAAATGAAGCAAATAATTGCACACTATAATCTGAATCATTGTCGAGATAGAAGCTTATACCAAACCAAAAAAATATCACTTTCAATTTTAGCTTCGACGTTTTCCCAATGGAAACGTGATTGACAAAATAGCGTTTCCAAAATAGGCTCCACCATATACATAAATAATATAATAGGACATCATAATTTTCTTTTCTAGGAATTCTTTTAGTCAAACAGAAACAAATTTGAACTTGTGTGGGTGATAAAATAAATTGAGATCCAAAACTATAAAAGAAGCTTGAAAATAATTGAAACTTGAATTTGAGAACAATAAATTTTACCCAAACAAAACACAAATATCAAAGCCTTGTTTGATGTAACCCATGATCCAATCGATCATCCCATTATTCAAATCATAACCAAATATCAAATTACCCTTACTTTATTTTTCTAACAATTTTAAATATTAAGTAATAACATTTTGATCATTCTACGCAAATGAAACAAACCACCCAGTTCTTACACCAAAAAAGGTTATTTGGAAATAACGAGTTGATTATTCAAATAACCCCATATCAAACAATGCCCAAGTTATCTACAACTAGTGGTTACTTCTCTAATTTTCTTTACCTGAGAAAAGTTGACAAGGTGTGGTGATTCATGTTACCTACATTTTCTCAAATGTACAAAAATTTGAAGAAAATGGAACCTAATTACAAGATAAGGATTGAGAAGTCCGTGGAGTCGGTTGGGAAGCTCATCGACCTTCTTGAGGATCTTTGTGCTCGTTAATCTTTTGATTTTTGTGGCCTATTTTGGTCTTTATTTTTCTCTCTTGTTTATTTTTCATAGATTTTAATTTTCACTTTTTATGGTGTCATACGCTTAGTTTCGTTGTGCTTAAATGATTCTCATTTTTCATAATACATGGATCATTTTAAAAAATTACAAGATAAGGGAGATGGTTCACATAAATATGTTTTTATAATCTCAGATTGAGGTGGTGCAGCACTTAGTTATCTGAAATGAAAAGAAAGCTAAAATTAAGACAATAAATGATGCACTATTATTTAAATGGTTGGAATCAATCAATCTAGAAATATTAGTAGAAAGTTATTAAGAGAAACTAATGATCCTGAGACAAACGTAATTTATCCACACAAATTCAAATCGGTGCAAGTTCATCTTACTATGTTTATTCAGCATAGTTCATAGTAATGATGACTAGATCTGAAAGACCTCAGCATATGTTGCATTACATTTAATATAGTAGGAGGATATGGGTAAGTTTCTATCTCCTATCTTAATTGACTCATTTGCAAAAAAATGGAGGCTAGATTGCACGCTACTCATGTCTAATCCACCTTGAATGAATTTGCTTTTGTTTTTCCATGACTTGGCACATTGGATCTACAGAAATATCTAGTCATGTAGGCACTTTTGGTTTCCCTTTTTGTTGATAACTTATAGTTTTACTTCACTTTTGGATCTCAGCATGCCAAGTTTTTTCCATTATTACTTCCTCTTTTGTAAGTGTCATTGGGGAAATACCTTTCCCAAAAAACAGAAAATCAATGTCAAGAGAAACAACTAGGTTTGATCTTTGGTGTGGGTAATTTCTTATCTTTTGGCACAAGAAGAACAACTGGCGGACCTACATATATAAATTACAGCCACCTGATTGTTTCAGGTTAGCTCCTATAAAACATCTATTGATCAACAGTGGACAATGAATAGTGGATAATCATATAGAAACCAAAAAAAAAAAAAAGTCAGAGAAAAACAATTGAAACCTGTGAATTCACGTTACGCAACTGCCGCACTGCTTGGGGTAAACCATCCATGAAATATAACGCACCAGATAGCCCCACTCGAATATCTACCCGATTTAACTCAATTTCAGTTAGATTTGAAACCTGCAAGAAGCAACCAATATTCTGATGAGAAACTACTCAATCTAAATTACCATGTCACTTTCATCAGTAATAAAGAATGATAAAAGGAGACTCTAAGTTGGAAGAGACAGTAAAGGGAAAATGTGAGAATAAGGCTCCTAGTTTGGGCCGCTGATAGTCAAGGCACCAAACAACTGTAGTTAGAGGGAAGTAATGGCTGATGATGATCCTGTGAAAGATCTAATTCTTCTCGTTACACCTTGACTCCTTGTTCCAGGGACAATATCATGATTTCCATGAATAAATATGCATCCTGTTATATAAATCTACCACTCATCATGTACAGTGTCAACAAAACTGCTTTGTTGGTCATGGTAAGCAAACAATTTTCCATTAAATGAATAAGAAACCATTTATTGGATGAAGCAAGTTTCTTTGTCTGAATTTTCTTCCATATTTTCCACATTGACAAACACCAAGGCATGCTGGTTATTATTGCATTTGCTTCTTTTAGTAATATTTACCCAGCTGAACAACATCCAACTCTTGATGCAAGAATTCTAACTAAAACTTAACTACTCCAGGTTCATAAAAAAAAGGGAAAGAAGCCCATTTTGCTTTCTGAACTTAATCAAATGATAGTACTGTTTCTTGAACTAGCATTGGGCTCATTTTGTTTACCACTCAAATTACTTTGCACCGTCATTTCTGCAATAATTCATCTTTACATATTGTTGTTGCACCTTAATCCATTCATTGAATAATATATTATTCTCTTTCTATAGTGCATTGCGTTGTTAACCAATAAATAACAGCAGAAAGTAATTTGAGCCACTTTTTATAGTTCTGGAAGCAAAATGAGCTTATTTCCTAATAAACTATGCACTTCTCATATGAAGCGAAAAGGAAAATAGGTGTTGTACATATTTAACATGTAAAAAAAGACATTAAGAAAATAACTTTAACCTTCAAATGTAATGTGATCCTCCCATCACTTGAATCAGTCAAATGATATGCTTCAACATAACAAGGATCACTACTACCAGTCAAAGTGTAAGCATTGGGTGGGACTCTGAGTAGAGGAGAATCACTCCCATTTGTTAACAAAAGAGTTAATTCACTAGGCTTGGGCTTCCACAGTTCCAAAATGGCTTTGTGAACTAATCCTTCCAATTTTCGATCTTGAGCCGCAGATGCTTCATAAAACTGAACAGTCAACTTGTGGTGGCTAAAAGGATAATCACCTCGGGCTTCCCCAACACCAGGCCATCTGGAAGACAAACATTGATATAGTCATTTTGTGTAGAGTAGTGCTAGCATCTTGATAATCATAAGTTTAAGAACCAGAAACAAGATTGAGAAAGTATCTGAACTTCATACGTAATAAATGAAAGGAAAAAAAAAACATAATTATATGCTAAGCAAGGAAGATCGGGCCTTGTTTGACCTAGGGTTATTTGAATAACCAAGTGGTTATTTCCAAATAACTTGATTGATGTAGGTTATTGAAGATTAGGTTATTTAGAGTTGTTTGAGGCTATTTGGATCAGAAGACATTAGGGATATATAACGAATAACTTTTATTTAAATAGGGGGTATTTAGTATTTTGGTAGATTATTTGAATGACGTGATTCATGTGTATTTATTAGATAGTGGGTTATTTCAAATTATTCTCAGATAACCTGGATCACAATATTTGTCCTCAATATAAAAAGCTAAAATGAGGCAGGAAAAAAAATTGTTGTTACTTGCTATCTGGATGACTTGTGGTATATTTTATTCTCTGAAGTATCATTCTACATTGATGCTTGTTGACAGAATCTGCTAAACCGTTGTTTCTGAATTCCTCCAGCTCCTTAATTAGCAGCTGTCCTGCCCTAGCATGACGTGATCCCATACGCTGGGCACATAGAAGAACAGCCTGAACATCCTGAAGCCTATTTGTTGTAGTCGGAGATGCATCAATGTTGAACAAAGCTTTGTGCATATTTGACACAATAATATTCAGTTGATCGTCAGGATCATCAGCAAGAAGTGGGTCCAAACCTTCTAAATCAATGTGTTCCGAAATGGCCCAAATAAGGCGGGCAGAAATTCTAGGGGTGTTCACCTGAGACAAATTCAAATTGTACACATGATGAAGAAGAATATGGAAGAAGAACGAAAATCAGGTCAATTTATAACCTCTCGCAGATCCTTCACAAGTTGACGTTGCAAATTCTGTAGCCGTGTTTCATTAAGAATCTGATCTTGAGAGGCTCCATCTTTAACTCTTTTGACACCTCCTCTAGTATCATAAATGTGGCAAAGTCTCACCAACAATTTTAGATAACAATCAATTGCATATGTTCGACCCTCACAATCCCATTTAACACATGGTCTGCACACTTCCACAACCTCCAAAGCGGGTTCTGTCCAGTTCAATGCACCATAACCTGTTCCATAAGCCAATGCTCCAATGACTCTACTCTCCATGCCGGTATTCTTCTGTTCAGGCAACGGTAAGGACAACTGAAAACAGCTTTCCACCAATGTAGCAACTAACTCTTCTCTGAATAAACTTTTACTAGTCACGCTGTTTAGATCATCTTTTATCCTCACTTCTTCAAAAAGAGAAGCGATATCAGTTCCAGGAAGAGGTTTCTGTCCTCTACGAACACTTTCTTTTGCAAATAGGTCAACACACAGGGCAGTCCTGCAAATGCAGGCTAAAGCATGCATGCGGTCTGATTCAGCTCTTAAGTTTCTCACCATTAGAAGCAGCTTTTTAAACAATGAAACCTGTAAGAGGGAAAATATAGATTATTATGAAAATGAAACAAAATGTCAAAAGAAGATTATTAACATCCTACATTCAGACAAAAGAAGATGATTCTATTTCTAGAATACCAGCAGTGCGGCTCTAATAGTCTAAATATTTTATTGATAGGCATAACCGCTTTCTTTATCACTAATCACACAGAAGTAAGTTCGATGAAAGTTTCCATACCTGCATATTAAGATCAAGGAGATGTATATTTGTGACAACCGCTCTCACTATGCTTTCTCGAGCAGATGAAAACTCTTGCCTGTCCCATAACGTAAGCATTGCTATAATTGATTGTGAAGCCCATTCTGGTTTCCCTCCAGGAACATCTGCCAAGTAAAACATGTTAATTCCCACCTCAAAAATCAATGCTGGATCCAACGATGATGCCAAAAATGGTTCCAAATGCGAAACGACATCGGATACTCCAACAAACTTCTCAGCGTTGGCCGAATCCAATGTGCCACTACCAACAGATTTAGAAGATTTTGATAGTTTTCGAATGACCTCTACGGACCCTGAGGCTACTGCTTTCACTGCATACACAAGAGGAAACACAGTAGCTCTGAAATTCTCAACAGGTAGAATTAACGACCTGGCCATCAAAGCATTTCGTTTCTTCCAGACGAAATCAACCATTGATGAAACCCAGTTAGATCGAATAGCAACAGAATTCTCGCTATCCACAAGTTTGTCACCTGCCAATCTGCTCATCCTTTTCGACTCGAATTCCTGGAACAACCTACCGACAGACTCGAAAGCAACCTTTGATACTGAATCTGATCGATCAAGCATGTTCTGCGCTATTCTAGTCCACCAAATTGACACTCTATCCAACAAGTTCATGTTGTTCTCGCATAGCGTGACGAGATCGTCCCTCGCCAGGATACAGCCGAGGGTCTCGGTAATAGAAAATCGCAGGTTATCACTGTGAGAATCGAAGCAATTGGAGATTTCTTTGTTGCAGTCTGAAATGAGCTTGCCTAGGCGATAGGAGGGAATAGCGGCCAGGATCGACACGGCGGCGGCAGTTACGTCTGGGTCAGGGAAGTCAAGATCGTTGCGGATGCCAGTGCATACAGTTTCCCACGAGTCGACTGTGAGGCGAGTGGAGCGAATTAGGTCGAAGGCGAGTTTCTTAGACACGGCGGAGGCTGGGGAGGCGACGATCTCTTCGACGGCAGACTTGGCGATAACGGATATATCGCGACCGGCGGCGGATTGCTGGAGAGCTTGGAGAAGAGCACCGGATTGGCGCAGGGAGTCATTGGATCGGAGGTCTGCTTGGATCTGAGCAAAGAGGATATCCATTTCATACGGTATATGAGAAATTTCAAGATCTTAATGTTTGCTCTTCTATAGCTTTTGATGTTGCATTATAGAGTGATATGCTATTTCTCAGTCCAATCAGAGATGGGGTGACCGCCGCCGGAGAAAGCTGTTAGCCGGTGGTCATTGCTGCAGTTGATAACCTCTTTGTTTCAAATCGGCAAAATTAAAAAAAAAAAATATGTACTCAAAAAGTTCAAAAGCTGCTAGTGTTGTGCTTCTTTCTTTTTATATATATCTCAAAATTGACTTATTTTATGTTTTTTATTTATCATTCATTCTTTCTATCAATTTTACATTTTTAAAATAATCTCGAACTTATATATATTAATTTTCTAAAATCATTTCATCTATATGATTGTTGCATGGAATTGATAAAAATGGGAAGCCACACTACACTAGTGCCCGACCTTTTTTTTTTTTTTTTTACTTGAGGTTCTCAATGGCTACATCAAATCCAGTCCTCTCCGAGGCGAATGGCCGCGAGAAAACATGGATTCACATGGCCCTAAGCCACTGATAAGGAGGCCACAACTTTGCAATTTCACCTTTGAAGATCCAGCTATCGATCGAGAATGGTGTGGTCAAATGGGAACTCAATGTTAGTTGCTTAGGACTATTCTCACAACTCTATAGGAACCAGTTGTATTCGCTTCGCATTATGTGCCGATTTGGTCTGTAATTAAACTTTATCTTTAAAGTTTGAAGTTTTTTATTTTTGTTGAATTACATTCATTGGCTTATTCATGTTTGAAATTGATATTGTTGATAGCCTTTTGCATGATTTAGTAGTTATTTATTGTTTCCAATCTTGCTAATTTGGTTTACAATAAGAGTGCCCCAAATCTCATTTTTTAGATTGAGATTCAGGTAAGATGTTCTTGATAATGAGTTTGGGATTGACTTGGGATCAATCTCGGGTCAGTCCCATTAATTTGAGTATGCAATGCGTCCCACTTATTTTTATGAATTTTGTTAAGATTTTGGATTTCAGTTCATAATTTAGTTTAGCATGCTTTAATTTTGTTTTGGCTGACCTTGGTGAGTTGATATGGAGTCTGGAAAGGGTTTAACCAAAGAAAGATGGATTTTTGACCGGTGTTTATGTAATTTGTGTCTTTCGGCCAACTTAGATTTTCCGATGAGCCTTCGAAGAGGCTCTTACACAGGGGCGAAGCCAGGATGAAAAATTACATGGGGCTGACTCCAACTTGCACCTCAGATTTAACTTTTTATGCTCCGTTTTTTTTTCTCCATGTAATTGATACAATAAATTAATAAATTCAAACATATAAAATAAAAGATGGATGAACATTTACTTTATGAAATTATGAAACAAAACAGTACATTCAAAACATTTAGCATACACATTATTGAAGTTGTGCCATTCTATTCTTCTTAAAATAAAATTATTTAATTATTGTATCATTATCAATGTTTTTAGACAGCTCTCGTTCAATATAGACGATCATAGAATCTGTTAAAAACTTCTTTTCCATCTTGTTACGAAGAGTTGTTTTCACGAGCTTCATAGCTGAAAATGTTCGTTCCGTTGTTGCTTTAGAAACGAAAAGAGTTAAAACAAGACAAATCAACCTGCCAATTAAATAAATATATTAGTATAAGTAAACAATATAGCTATATTTCATAAATTATAACAAATGATAAAATTACTTATCAATCAAATTGTAGGTTTTTGACTTATTTGTCTCAACTAATCTTCGACATAATTCAGAAATAGTTGATAAATTCAGAAATCTTTCATTGACGGGCATGTCAAGCTCATAGTGAGCCAATTGTGTTCTCAAGTGGTGCAAATCTTGTGCATCAAAATCTAGATGATAGAATTTCTCAGAAAGTTGATAGATGTGATCAACATTAAGAAGTTTAAAGTTGTCTTTAGGTTCCAAAGTACCACTGAGCTTAAGAAGTTCGACTACCTCGTCCTTGAATCTATTATTGAGCTCTTCAATTTGAAAATCTATTGCAGCAATAAATACATCAAATTGATAGTGATGCTTAACTGTAATTGAATCCTTTTGTCGACAATAACGACTTCTACTAGATTTATAACGAGCTTCCATCTGAGGTATCTCAATGTCATACTTTGTAGAAACTTCTTCCACGCAACTGTGTAAAATATCAAACCCTTGCTCTCTCAAAACATGAATCAAAGTTTTAGTAGTTGAAACATGATCCATTGCATTTAAAATATCTAGAGATCTCTCTTACAATGCTCGACAAAGTAGATTTGTTAATCCCATTATCTTTTTCATTAAGTGTAGAATGAATATGAAATCAAAAGACTTCATCGCAATCAACAAACCACTAGCTTCACCACGAATGGAGTTAGAAGACCCCTCATCCACCATATTTTCTAACACAGTGATCACAGAGCCATACATATCAACCATGCTACAAAGTGAGTCAAAATTAGAACTTCAACGAGTCTTCCCTAGCCGTAATAAATTTCAATCTGATTACAACCTCTACTGGTATCACATTCACCAGTAGCTACCATATGTGCAATTTCATTTCTTTGAGCAGAATGTAACTCGGCATGACGTTTAGGAGATACATTAATAAGATTACATATGGAATTCAATTTCGAAAAAAATAACCAAATAGATACCTCTTTTTCGACAGCCGCAATTAATGCTAGTTGAAGTCGATGAGCAAAACAATGTACATAATATGCACATGAACATTCTTTCAAAAAAAGAGCCTGAATCCATTCCAAGAGCCACACATATTGCTAGCACCATCGTATCCTTGTCCCCTCATGTTATGGATATGCAAGTCATAACGACCAAGAACATCAGATATTTCTTTCTTAAGTGTTGCAGCAGTTGTATCATCCACATTTACAATGGCAAAGAACCGTTTTCATAAAACCCCATCAATATCCACAAATCTTAACACAATAGTCATCTGCTCCTTGTTAGATGCATCTCTTGCTTCGTCAACTAAAATGCAGAATTTGGCATCCCCAATTTCTTGGCGAATCTTTGTTCTCACTTGGTTGACAATAACATTCAATACATCTTTATGAATATTCAGAGAAGTATACTTTGCATTTTTTGGAGCTTTTTCTAAGATAATGTTTCCAATACTCTCATTCAATTTTCCCATAAATTTTATCATCTCAATAAAATTTCCACGATTATTAGAAGATGGAGACTCGTCATGCCCTCTCAATGCACACGTTTGCAAAGTGAACCACCGAATGCTTTCAATAGTTGTTGTAAGCCGTAATTTGTTCCCCATCATTAACTCGCTTCCAATATTTGAATCCATCTATTGTAAATGTAGGTTTTTGGGGTTGCTTATGTTTAAAGAGAAACATGGGAAACAAAAAGCAGCATCTTTCAAAGGAGAGTATTCTAACCAAATAATTTTTTTTGGTTTAAAAAATGAGTTAATAGTTTTTCTTTTAGCTTCCATAATTGATAGTTCCATTATAACCCTAACAAAATTTAAATAAAACACACATAATATAATTTGAAATATAACATAACAGATTACAGATAAAAGAGATTAAGAGAATGAAATATTTAATGGAGGAGGAGAGTTAAGCCGATCTTGCAATGCGTAACATTAGTTCAACTTCCACTTCCTCCGGTAACGATCATCGATCATATGTGCTCGAAAGATTTGATAGATGTGTTAAACGTTTAAGAGAAAGAGAATAATTGTGTGCATCTTTATAAGGAAAATATAATATAATATAATATATTATAGAATATAATATAATATATTATATTATATAATATAATAATATATCAATATATATATTATTATATTATATAGGATGAAAGAAGTTTGATCATTTTTAAAAAGAAAGATACGTTTTATTTTTTTTTATTTAATTGGAATGGATCCCACCATAATCTAAGGATTATTGCCCACCCTAGTCTATGAGTGGCTCCGCCCTTGCTCTTACATGTTGAATGATAACTTCAAGTCAGGGCCAATCCGTTCCTCTAGTCATGAGTATTTAAATATAAGGTTAAGGGTTGGGATAAAAACAAGAAAAAACAGTTTTGCCAATATCGTCTTGTCCGACTGGAGATTTAAAGACGACCAGGTGACCGCGTCTCTCCAGTCTCGTGACCGTTGGACTGTTTTTCGATTGAGACGACTGAGGCTGCCTAACCCCAACCAAGAAATCTCTTCCCCTGACTTGATTTCTGACTGAGCAATTGACCAAGGAAATTCACATGCGCGCCTAACCTCCGACTAGAGATAACAATGAGGCGGATCAAGATCAAAACGAGAAATGCGTTTAGCATCCGCCTCATTCTATTTGGAGAATTCTTTTTTACTATTATTCTGTGACGTTTGGTTTCAAGAATCTCCGCAGGCAATTTATACCTTATTATCTAAAAAAAATAAAAAAGTTTTTTTTATAAAATTATATAAATAAATATTTTAATATTATATATTATAATATATTGAAATTTTATATTATTATAAAAAATTAATTTAATTTTTTTATAAAATATAAAAAATATATTAGTAACGTTTCAACTATGTTTATTATTGTTTGAAGTCGAAATAATGACACAAATATCATTCCTGCTTCATTTTCGTTCAGTTTCCATTGTTCCATGTGTTTCCTTCGGCGTGCCTCGTGATCGGAGAGGAGGCCAGGCATCAAACCTGTTTTTCAGCCGAGACTCCAGCTCCTACGACCGAGGACTCCGACCGCTCTGGTCTTCCTGAACTGTGATCGAGCCCTTTAACCACGAATGGATCGCGGTCGGTCCTTTGACTCTTAAATCGAATCGACCCGTCCACGGCCCCTTTAAAGCCTCTTTTTCTTTGTTCCTCTTTATTTTATTTTTCGGATTTAAATAACCAAATCCTCTGTTGACACATTTTGTTTATTTTCGAAAACCTACCAAATATGAAATTAATTACTTTATTCATAAAATCAATGTGTGGTTATAAAAAATTATTGTTGATTGTTTAGATTTTTTTTCGTTTTTATATTTTTTTCCCTATTCAAGGTATTTGTGCATTGTAAATAATTTTATTTTTCTAAAGATGACCAAAATATTTAAGTAGTGACAGTTTATTTAAACGGGTAAGTGAGACATAACACAAAAACTATTTTTTAAGTATAATCAAACATTGAACCCCTAAGAATTTTTTTTTCGAAAAAATTATTGTTTTATATGACAAAATATTTATTTTCCTAATTTGGTGAGAAAAATTAGGTACCAATTCTTAAATCTATAACTTATTTTTCCAAATTTCAAAAGGTTTATATTTATTTTCTTTGAAATCAAAAAATACGTTAGGCGGATTTTAAAAACATACCAGAAGTTTTTTAAATAAAAATTTAATTCTCAGTAAATTAAAATAATACAAAATCAAAATTAATAATTGATGATCTATATATCAAATTGTATGAACAATTTACAAAAATAAAAATTTTAATAAAAAATATTTAACGATCATCCAGTTTGTTGAGAGTCACTCGAAAAACAAACTCATTTAAGTTCTTAAACGATGAGTGTTAAAATAAAACAAATCGAACGAATTAATGAAACGGTATCGAAAGAAACTCTACCAAATATTTTAAACTCCAGTTAAAATTATCCTTAGTCGAAAGTTGGTAAACAACAACGAAAAATGTGTACTAGACTTTAAATTTGGGATATTATATATATACTAGGAAGATTTTCTTGCGATGCACACGGATAAAAATATAAACAAAATAAATTAAATAAAAAATAATAATAATATGTAGTCAATGTTTAAAATTCTTAATAAATCACGAATAATATATTAAAATAAAAAATAGAACGCTCTCATTCCATATTTTATTCACTTCGATAAAACAACTTATATTCTCACATATCTCATCACATATTTTTTCCGAATGAACCTCTAACCTCGTGACGTTACACTTTCACTTTGATCAATCAAATATTTTATTCATATTTTTTTAATATTTAACATCGTGACCTCACATTTTGTTCAATCAAATATTTGATTCATGTTTTTTTAACCACTTTCAATTGATACCGACCTATTATTCATCGGCAAACCACATTTCAATCACACTTGGTTAAAGGGTTGTAGTTGTTTTGTTAGGTTGCAAATTTGAAACATACATATAGCATTTTAAAAAAAATGAGAAAACAACTTAGTGTCATTTCATTAAAAAAATCTAAAAGAGAATTTTTTTTTATAAAAGTTTAAGATCAGATCTAGACAATTTCTAAATTTGACAATAAAACAATAATTGAATTACAGACAACAACAACAATCAATTAACGCTTATAGTGTTCTTACTTTGATTCTACTTGTGACTTTCTCAAACGAAATATCTCATATTTGACAGAACATTTTATTCTCTTTATTCCTTTCGATTCCTCACCAAGATTGAATGAGTGCATTTCCATCTGAAGTTATATCTCCCCAAATATCTTCAGTAGTTTTACTTCTTCCACTATGAGTTCTTGAATTTCTTTCTTTCTAGATATTGTAAATTACTACTCCAAAGTAGCATTTCAGCATACTTACAGAGAAGAATATTCATTTTGCTTTATTTTTCATTCACTCTTGGATTTCTTCCCATGTACTGAAAAGTTGGTGATGTTCATGTTTGCAGCATACCTCCTCCATATTTGTATTACAAAAGAGCATTTCCCAAATAAATGGTTTATGTTTTCCTCAACTCACAAACATAGGACACAGTTGATATCAGAAATATTTATGTATTTTTGAATTATGTCTTTTATTGTCAACCTTTTCTTGTATACTACTTAGAGAATAAATTGGTGACGAGGAATAATCTTTGGAGACCACACCACATTATGACAATCTACTTTTTGTCCTCTTGTTCTAACCATTTTCTATGCCTTTTTTGTAATGAACTTCTCGTTGCATTCTGTTTTTCAGCATATTTAATCATTTCTTTTATTGAGTTTCTTCTGCTTCATTAGGTTTAAGATTTTATCACCTTTTGGAATACGCCTCAAAAGTGAATCACATTTACCTTCATAGACGTCTCTAAATGAGTACTTGATGTATTCTCTTCTAACTCTACTTCCTTGCATTTCTTCTTTGAATATAATGAGAATATTATTCAGCCAAGGATCATGCCAGAATAGTACCTCTCTTCCATTTCCAATTATGGTTAGCACCATGTGAAATACATCTTTTCTTGTTTTAAGGATCTTTTTCAATGACTATGTCATTCTTTCATTGATGCTTCGTGTCCAGATACTCTGCTCTTCTTTTATAAATCTTGTATGCACCCATTTGACCCACAGGGATTGTCGAGTCAAAAACTTTTCTAATGTCAATTTTGAAAGCCACACGTGGCGATATGTTTTTCTCACCATATTCATTCAATAAACTCTGCATGAGTAGGATGTTATGGGAAATAGAGCATTTAAGAATAAATGTTGATTGCCATAATCCTACAAACTTATCAATAACTGTTTTCAAACGTTGCGAAATAATTTTTGAAATAATTTTGTAAATAACATTGCAGCATGAAATAGGACGAAAGTCCTGATTTTTTCCGGAATTGAATTCTTAGGAATCAAATTCAACACTGCGACGTTCCATTGCTTCAACATTTTCCTATTTTGGAAGAATTCCAAAACCCCGCCGCTTACATCTTTACCCACTATTTTCCATCATTTTTAATTTTATTTTTAATCGTTTTAAATTTATGGACAGGTCAACCCACAATCCGACCCAAATATCAATTTACTCTCACATATATATTCAAATTAACCACATCTCTCAACCCAACAATCCGAACACTTTAAAAATTAATCATCATTATATATATAGATTAATTAGTTTAAGAAGTTGAACTTATATTGTTAAAATGTCTCGCGTTCATGTAATTTGGTGTTAAATTTAAAATATAAATTGTTAATAGCCTAGTTGGTTAAAGAGTTGTACTTATTTTTTTAGGTTACAAGTTCGAAACATGCATATAACATTTTTAATTATATTTTTAACCGTTTTAAGTTTATGGGCGGGTCAACCCACAATCCGACCCAAGTATCCATTTACTCTCATATATATATCCAAATTAACTATATCTCTCGACCTGGTAATCAGGACACTTTAAAAATTAAGCATCATTATATATATATATATAGTAGTGTCCACAATTGCATTTTATGTGTAAAATAAATTCAATTTAAAGTCTAGTACACCTTATGGCACAAGGTTGAAATAACTGATCTCCTCCCCGAAAAATGTCATGCACCATCTATATTATGCCCGAAATTGTGAGAAACTTATAAAATAATGTGAGGATATTTATAAGAGGGTCTCCATATGAAAAATCATTTCTAGTAACTCTTTATTGAAAAATAAATAAATAATTTGAAATCCGATTATTTCGTCTCATTTGTTGTTAAGAGGGACATAAAGGAATTTGAGAAATGATCACCAACACAGTTAGTGTATATGAGTAGCAAACGACTCACCAATGGTTGAGATTATTATTCTGATTATAAAAATTTGAGACAAAAAATATGATCCAACTAAATAAAATCCGCACTGAAGAAAACACGTTACAAACTTAAATTTAAATAATGAAAAAGAGAAACAAAACATCCACCGTCCAAACTACTTTTCGCCTTTCCTAAAAAAAATCTATGAACAAGAGAAGGGAAATTTGAAGAAATGACCCTAATAATGTGTCAAATTCAAAAAATACCCAACGTTCATAAACTTTGCAAAAATGATATTTTTGTTTGCGAAATGTCATTATTGCCCTTAAGGGTCTTATACCCCTAATCGGTCGGGCATTCCCCTTTTCATATCCCCATCTTCTCTCCCTCTTCTCCCTCCCACTCCTACAAAACTCTAAACTCTCCAACTCAGTCGCCACAGACTCTCCCTCAGCCTTAAACCCTAATCCCCATCCCCACGACTCTCTGTTCGGTTGAAGAAGAACCATCACATTCTCAAATGAGTATGTTAATGTACATTTGTTATAGATAGTTGATTTTCTTAGTTAGTGACCTAATTTTATATAGTTAGGATCCATGTTTTGTTATGAACATTATGTTATATACTATAATTGTAATGCCCCTTTGATATTGCAATGATCTTATTCTGGTGGATCTAACAACTGCAATCACCCTCTAACGTATTGCAATCATATTTCTTTCACGCGTGAAAGTGATTGCAATACGCGTGAAAGTGATTGCAATACGCGTGAAGTTGATTGCAATATGTGTGAAGGTGCAATCAGTTTTACGTGTATTGCAATCACCCTCACGCGGATGTGGAAAAGGAAGATAAGGAGTAGGGTCTTTAAATTGCATATATAACTAGTAGGATTTCGTTATTTAATTTCCATTGTAGATTTGTATTTATATTATTTATATCCTAAAAGAATGACCCATTGCAAGTTGCAACTTAAGTTAAGCTCTTGATTTTTTTTAGGTGGCCCTTCTAACCAGGAGAACTAGGAAACTTCATCACTGGACCATACCACCTTTTCCAAAAGATAATCGGATGAAAACTTGGTTGAGCACTTGATTTCTCTTTGCTAAAAATTTCAGATGTTCTAAGGAGATGGAGCTTCTTGATTCCAGCACAGGTTGTAGACGACGATCGTGGCTAGCTAAAGAAAAAATGATACCAAATACTTATTCTATAGTTCATTCACTAATATTGTAGTCTTTGTGAATTGATTTCTTATTGGGCTGTTTTGGTATTCATATTTTTTCGATCATAATTAAAACAAAATTAAATCTACATTTATGTTTACTAAGGCTCTTCTTGGAATGTTAAGGACATCCAAATAAAATTGAAATCAATGTATTGTGTTGTGATTTCATAATTTAGAGAAATGTAATCTTTATAAATATAATTCAATGACTTCGTGTATAGATTGACTTTAAAAATATATGAAATAGGTTATTGGGAATACGAGTAAACATATAGGAAAATTAGGATGACTCATTTTGACATAAACACAAACACACTATAAAAGCTAACTATAGTCATCTCAATGGACAATCGATAAACTATAAAATAAGACAGAAGATACAATTTCATCGAGAAATTTTAGATATTGTATTGAATATATTGCTGAAGTTTTAAAAAAATACAAAGAACTTTTTTTATTATTTAGAAATGATGATTGAGAAGAGACTCAGAGACAACATTTATTACCATACATGTTAATGCTTATAGTTATTGACAATGCTTATAGTTATTGACAGTTATCGACTAAGGGAAAACAACTCATTGAGAGTTGAATATATATTGACAGTTGCAAACTAGGACAGTAGATTAAGAAACATTCTTCTCCGATTGCAACTAATTATCTGTACTCTACTGTTGTTGTCTCAGCTTCACAAGCTCTTGCATCAACACATTATTGTCCCTTTTAGCCTCTCCACTTCTTCCGAAGGACTTTGACCACGTGACGACGGTTGTTGGTGTGGTTGTTTGTTAACGTTTGTATTTGCTTGTGCATGTTTTTTTTCTATTAATATTTCTTAGGAGATGTTTTTGACCTCTAAGAAATCCTTCATTTGCAAATGTCCATTTATCTGGATCAATCTTCCGAAAACCCTACTTGTCTAGAAAATAAAGGTTAAAGTTACTAATAAACTATACAACAAATAAATATCAACTAATTGTTTATATATTCACGTATTTCGTATGAATATATAAACAATTGTGTAAGAAAAAAAAATAATTAATGAAAACAAAAACAAAAAATATTTTGGGATTACTCACGAGAGCAAAGAAATTATCAGAAAAAATTCAACTTCTATCTCAGCATGTGAAGCTAAAATGCTAAGAGTAATCGTGTTAAATTCTAACCATACACATTGCTCTTCCAAGTACTTCCCGTAAAAAGGACAAAAAAAAGTTTAAATACAAAAACAAAGGAGAATCATTTCATATTTACACGTGAGGGTGATTGCAATACGCGTGAGGGTGATTACAATTATTAGATCCACCAGAATAAGAACGTTGCAATATTATATAAGCATTACAATTATAGTATATAACATAGAGTTCACAATAAAGCCGGAATCATAACTATACAAAATTAGGTCCTAACAAATGTACATTAACATACCCATTTGAGAATGCCGTGGTTATCTTCAACCAAACAGAGAGTCGTGATGATGGGGAGAACAAGAGGGAGAGAAGATGAGAGATAAAAAGGGGAATGCCCGACTGATTGGGGAATAAGACCTTAAGGGGCAAAAAGAACATTTCGCAGGTCGAAAGTATTATTTTTGTAAAATTTATCAACGTGCCATTTTTTGAATTTGAACCATTATCCGGGTCATCTCGTTAAATTTCCCAGAGAGAAATGGTTACTTTACCTGAATGGAAATGATTTGTTTATTTATGAAAATTGAATATACACTCTTAATATTAAATTTAAGTACATATCTAATTATTAAGTTATATTTTTGTAAAAACAATTATTTAATTTAATATCATTTTATCTTAATGCCTTCTTAATGAAAATCAAGCATGCACTTTTACCGTGAGTTAATTAGTAAGTTAAAATTATAAGAGTTTATTTTAATTTAAAAAAAATATTATAAAATATTATAATGTAAGGTAAATATAATTAAGACAAAAGAGTGAAGGTTAAAAATAACAATTATCTTCTTTATTTTTTCTTGGATTCTTCTCCGGTGGCGGTTCTATGGAGCAGCAAACCTCTCACTGACAAGCATTTCTGCAACCGCAGCTAAAATATCTTCTTCTTCTTCTTCCTTCACCAATTCAACATCTTTCATCATCTGGCTGTAACCCAAAAGAGATCTCCGATTGTTTTCGGTCAAACTTCCAATAACGCACTCCATGGATTTGATTTTCCTCCCACAGACCAATTGCATCTCTTCTCCGATTCGTCCGACTCCCGAACGCCCTATCTCCCTTCTTACCGCGGGTTCTCTTCTCTTCCGCAGGAGCACCAGGAATTGCAGCTCAATTACTCACAAAAACTACTTTTGCGCAGCTTCGAGTTCAGACACCGTAGTTGCCGGTTCTCGTAATGAAGAACGTAAGGTGTCTAGTAAGAAGGAAGACGAGGTCACTGACTTGAAATTGTGGATGCACAAAAACGGTCTACCTCCTTGCAAGGTTGTTCTCAATGAAAGGCCATCCAACGATGAAAAACTTTGTCCCATTCATTATGTTGCTGCCAGTGAGGATCTTCAGGTCTATTTCATTCTTTCGATGTTATTTTTTATTTATTTATTTATTTGAGTATATGGGTATCCATAAATAATTGTCATTGTCCTCTACAGGCAGGGGATATTGCATTCTCTGTACCAAATTCGTTGGTTGTGACGCTTGAGAGGGTTCTTGGGAATGAGACCATTGGTAAGCCTTAATGGTCTTCTTACTTATTCACATCCCTAAAATATTTGCTAACAGAATATTTACTTATTCAGAAATGTATTGCTTAAAGGCTGACAATGACTTTATCTCATGTTGGGTTTGATTTAGCGGAGCTGCTAACTACAAACAAGTTGTCAGAATTAGCTTGCTTGGCTCTTTATCTAATGTATGAGAAGAAGCAAGGAAAGAAGTCTTTCTGGTATCCATATATCAGGGAGCTTGACCGTCAAAGAGGAAGGGGCCAGATGGCCGTCGAATCGCCTCTCCTGTGGTCAGAAACTGAACTGGATTATCTTACGGGTAGCCCCACCAAGGTGCGTTGGCCTCCTAGGATATCATTTCTTGTGACTCGTACTACAAATGCTTAATTTTGAAGTTGAAACAAAGTATTGATTAGCTGATAATATAGGCTGAAGTTCTGGCAAGGGCAGAAGGGATTAAGAGAGAGTATAATGAACTTGATACTGTTTGGTTTATGGCTGGATCTCTCTTTCAGGTCTGCATTTCCTTATTTAGATCAAAATGATATTGAAGATTGTCTTTTCCATTTTTCATTCATTTGCAGAATCTATGTTTTTCTGATAGTTGGATTGAAGTCCATATGCTAATGCATTCTCTTCCAATTGTTTGCTTCTTGGCACCCTTTGTAAACTTCTTCTTTTTGGCTTTGCAGCAATATCCATATGACATACCAACTGAAGCTTTTCCTTTTGAGATTTTTAAGGAAGCTTTTGTTGCAGTACAGTCTTGTGTTGTGCATTTACAGGTAATATTATCCCATGACTTCATTTGTGTATTTTCTTTTCTTTTCTTTTCTTTTCTTTTCTTTTGTGATCGGAACTAAGAAGTCATAGTCAGATTTTTGTCACTATCAGATTCCTCTTGCTTCAATTTTTTTATTTTGTTGAACATGACATTTACAGTATCAGTTGTCATTCACCTTGCTTAGATTGCCTACTTTGATAGTGGTGACTTGTAAACTTTGATACTTGGCTAACAATAAAATATTCCAGGTACATACTAGGGATTCCAATTTGTTAACCATGTGTTTTTCTTTTAATTCCAGAAAGTCAGTTTGGCTCGTAGATTTGCATTGGTTCCTCTTGGTCCCCCATTGCTAACTTATAGAAGCAACTGCAAGGCAATGTTAACTGCTGTAGATGATACTGTTCAATTAGTTGTTGATCGATCATACAAGGCCGGGGAATCAATTCTTGTCTGGTACAACATCTGCTTCTCATGATTATAATCTAGCTAGAGATGTGAAAGGCTGCATTAACTTCCATGCCCTGGTAGTCTATTTCTATTTTATTTCATTTATAGACGGTGAATCTGTTGTATCCCTAAATCATGTTTCAGGTGTGGGCCACAACCAAATTCAAAATTGCTTTTAAACTATGGCTTTGTTGATGATGATAATTCATATGACCGCTTGGTAGTTGAGGTAAAACTTGTCTTTCTTCTCTACCACTCAATTTTTTTGTATCCAGTTGATTTCCGTTGAGTTTTAACTGCATGATTCCTTATATTCTCAGGCATCATTAAATACTGAAGACCCACAGTATCAAGAAAAGAGAATGGTTGCTCAAAGAAATGGAAAGCTATCTGTACAAGTGTTTCATGTAAATGAAGTTATTCTGATTAAAAAAATAATAATTAAAGAACTTATCTTCATTAGGAGCACCTTACTGAATTTATTTATTTAATTATGGTTCAGGTCTATGTGGGAAAAGAGAGGGAAGCTATTACTGATATGCTTCCTTATTTAAGATTAGGATATGTTTCAGATCCTTCAGAAATGCATTCAGTTATATCATCGCAAGGTCCAGTATGTCCGGTAAGAATATTTTGTTCAGTTCAATTGATATTTTCAACTTTTGAGATTGGCAATGTAAGGTAAAGCAAAAACAAAATTAAAATTTTCCCTTTCCACAGGAATAGGTTATTGATTTTACCAAAATGGATTGAGATTTCTGTAAATCTTTGTGGTTCTTGTGGATCTATTGATTCTTCAGGGGAAGTACTTATACAGAAAACTTCACCTGGACCAAAAATATAGTTAACTTTTTTTTTAACTTAAGCGGTGATGTCCCAAGTTCGATTCCCACTGAAAACACCTTGATTGAAGTGGGGGTCATGGCGGGGGATACTATGCCAGCCTGGAACAAACCCGGGTCTAAAACATAATAATTTCTTGTTTACAGCATTCCTATCTGTGAACCTTTCTTTATTGTAACAACGTACAACATTGTGTAGGTGAGCCCTTGCATGGAACGTGCAGTTTTGGATCAACTTGCTAACTATTTCACAACCAAACTAGGCAATTACCCAACTACTCTTATTGAAGACGAATTGTTGGTGAGATATTAAATTGTTCAATTTTCATATTACTAATAAAAGCCATCTAGTTCTAAATGACTTTCTGGTAATGCCACAGCTGGGAGATTGTAATTTGAATGCAAGAAAGCTAGTTGCTACTCAGCTTGTCAGATTGGAAAAGAAAATGCTAACAGCATGCTTGCAGGCAACAGTTGACTTGATTAATCAACTACCTGATAACACTTTATCACCATGTCCAGCACCTTATGCCCCCAAATTGAAATAGGTTGAACACTTTTCTCTCTCTCTTGTGTTATATAAAATACATTACCATGACCCCATTTGAAAACACTTATAATTTCTGTTTCTGTATCCGGATTGTACGAGAAACAATCAATACTCTTTTGAATGTGTCTTGACTAAGTTTAGTTTCCAAACATATTACCAGATTCAGATACAAAAACAAAACTAAAAAGTGTAACCAAATGAGGCCATGTGTAATTTCATTTTTCCCTGTCAATTTGTGTGGTCATGCTACTAATGTAATGGGCTTGCACTCTGCAGAAGTTTCCAATTTCCTCATCTTCTTTTAGATGTGTACATTATGACACTGATTGGATATGGAGGTTATATACAAGGTCAGTTAACATTCTCAAGTCATGTTCATTATTAATTTCTTGTAGCAAGTGTAGACATTATTATTTCAGATTGTCTTTCCAATGCTTCATTCTAAAGAAGATGCAAAAGCCTTTGCATGTCAAAGGTGAAATTATGTTCCCTCGTGTCATGGGTTAAATATATAATATCAAGAGATATAGGCAGATTTGTTAGGGCAGTAACAACAAGCTAATTTTTATACTTCGTTTATAGTTTACTTAACCAAATAGGTTAGAGTTTATGTTAGTGGCAGTTATTTAAGAAATGTACAAGTGTATACCTCTCCATCAAAATGACTGAATAATCACCTTGACGTTTATAATTTTTCTATGTTAGTCTAGAGTAATTTCGACTTTTTTTGCAAGTACAATAAGCAATATCAATAGCAAAATAGGCATTACCATAAATATAAGATGGAATCTGATTTGCTGATGAATCTTTCTTTCATTTTCTTAACCTTTCTTCACTGGATGGTTTGTTGGTATTTTGCAGGTAGATGATCTATAGTAGAATGAAATCGTTTCTTAAGTGAAAACCACACTGTCTATCTAGATCTCACCTACTAGCTGGTATGAAAGGCATCCATCAAATGCTTTATCCTTTTGTCCATGTTGGAGCTGTAAAGTGACTGCTATATAATTGTGTTTTTCTTTTCTCTCCTATCTTTGTGGCAGCCCTTGTATGGGAGGAGTTGGCCATTCTTTGTAAATTGGTTAACATTAATTGCGTTCTCCCTTAACATCGCAATGAACAAAATCAGGAATTCAATAAGAACTATGAGTCTTCGTTAAGCCTCTATAACAAAGTTTCATTTTTCAGCATATCAAGTGTGTCCAATGATTATGAGCCATCCTTCCATCATGTAAAGTTGTATTGTATGTGTCTTATGGTTCTTCCAAGATTGTTGCAGCTCCATTAACACCCCTTCCTTCTCTATAGGCACCATTACAAAAGCATTCTATCATTGTCATGATGGCAAGAAATCTATAATATTTTCATATTGAATGTTAAAAAAAATGTTTGTGATTGTTCTAGAATAAATGAAACAAAGCTGAATAAACAAAAAAAATTATTCTTCTAATAAAATATCAGGGCATGCTTGGTACGTGTTTTTGTACTTAGGAAAGGGAATGAAATGAGATGTTTGGTTGGTGGTTTTGATTCCAAGATATTGATTTGATTCCCGGATACTTAGGAATCATATTCAATCCTCTCTAAATTAATTGGGAGAAATGAATCCCATTCCGGAGCAATACATTTTCTCTCTCATTATATCCACTCTCCTATTTTCTCTCTTATAATTATAATTATAATATCATATATATTTTATAATTATATTATACGTTATTTTATAATTAACATAATAATAAATTTTATTTATTTATAAAAAAATAATTTCAATTATTTAAATAATATTAAAGAATCATTTAAAATAAAATTTTAATAATAATTACAATAACTAATAATAAAAAAATAATTTTATATAATTAATTTTAAATATTATATATTATTAATAAAATTAAAATAAATTAATTAAAATATAAAACTAAAAATAAAATAACAATTTTATATAAAAAAATATTAAAAAATTAAATATGAAATATTTTAATAAAAATTATTATTAAAAAAATTATACCATATTATAATATATTATTAAATAAAATATTATATTTAATTTATGAAAAAATATACTTAATATGAAAAAATATTAGATGTTTATATTTTATTAAATTATGTCACTTAAATATTTTATATATTTTAAACAATTATGTTATAAAAATAATAATATTTTATATTTTTAATTTAATAAAATAAAATTAAAATTAATAATAATTTTAATAACAAAATTATATTTATAACTTTTCTCTTATAAATCCAAACGTTATCAATGATAATGGGAATGATTAAAACTCTTAACGAAGCACTATACTTCTATCAATCATACCCATTCCTATTCCACACACCTATTAATCCCAATCCTATTCTCATTCCTTTATTTGAACCAAACACCCCTCAATAGTATAAATGGTGGTTGAATTGGATGCAAATGGAGTAAAAAACCCATCCATATAACCAAAAAGAAGAAATAAATAAAGAAAGTTATGATTAGAAATGAGTAAATATTGAATTAGTTGAAAAAGATTTTGAAAAACTAAAAATTTGGCAATGACTTGGAATAGTTATATTTCTAAAATTGCCCAATAACTTAGCCTTTTAGGCTTTTCTCAAAGTAAGAATAAATTTCTCATTTTTGTACTTCTTTTTGTCAATTAATTAGTCAAAACTGCCCGTTAATTTACAAAGAAAAAAACAATCAACCGCCATCCTTAATGTAATTTTTATTGCAGTTTAAGGCCACTTTCAATTGAACCATTAACTTATTAATGCAATTCAATGGTTTTTTTTAATTGTAGTCATGAATTTCACTTCAATCAAAACCTTACAACTTGAACTATTATAATATAATGGATTAATTAACAACTTAATATGTTATTTTGAATAGAAAGAATATTTGCATAAAAATATAAGTTTGATTTATACTTAAAAAAAATTATAGTAAGAGTATGAAGGTGAGGAAAAAAATGTTCAATATTTGGTATAAATCGAATATACGACCGAATTCGTATTCTCTGAATTCAAATAAATCAAATTCAAATTTCATTTTTGGTTTTCAAATCGAATTTTAAACCATTTCAAATTCGGTTTTTGAATTAATTTTCGAATTTCATTTTTGATTTTCAAATCGAATTTTAAACCATTTCAAATTCAAATATGGTTTTTGAATTAATTTTCGAGTTGAAACCTTGACTCGAAGACCAACCCGAAAGCGAAATTCATTTTTATTATCTATTTTATTATATATTATATAATTTAGAGGAGTGATAGTGGGAGAGAATTTGAGGGAGGAAATGAGGGAGAGAATGATGTGTCACTACCTCACTAGTTGGAAAAAAGATAAAATGTGAGGAGAAAGAGAAAAAAGATAAATTTTGTTATTTTTTTACTAATCAAATTGCAATTGCGCCACATCATTCTCCCACCCATTCACTCTCTCAAATTTTCTCTCCCATTCATTTCTCTATAATTTATTAGATATAATTAAATATTTTATTATATATTAAATTAGATCTGCCATCTTCCTAATCTCTAACACTTTAATACTTAAAATTTGTTGATACAATAAAAATAAAATAAAATGTAAATGCAACTATGTAATAAATAGTCTAATTGTGGTGAATTCACCGAATTTGAATTTCAATATTTGGTTCTTTTCGAATTGGCTTACAAAAAATAAAAATTTGAAGACCCGAATCGAGATACTCGAATAATCCGAAAATCGAACCGATGAACACCCTATTCAGAAATTGTAAATTATTGAATTAAAATAAATCAAATATTTATGTTTTTTTTTTATCAAAATTTATTATTATACTTTAACAAAAATATTTAGATTTATTCATTCATTATTAATTATATTCATACAAATAGAAGTTTTTTTTTTTTTTTTTTTTTTTTTTTTTTTTTTTTTTTTTGTATAGTTCAATAAACACATCCAAACAAAGCTAATATTGCATTTTCTTTTTCTTTGCAGATTGTGGAAACCAAACAAGGCGTTATGGGGATGTAATTAGGTTAAGTGATTTAAAAGAAAGGGGATTGATCCTAGTGTGATGCTGCAGAAACTTGGATAGAGAGACAAAGTCTGATTGAAGGATGGCGGAAGAAGCAGTTCTGGGCTTCCTCGAAAAGAATGAGGAAATCTCAGATTCCGGACAATTCGCATCCGAACAAGGAATTGATCACCAGGAGCTGACTAACGTTATCAAGAGTCTTCATGGTTTCAGACTCGTCGTGGCTCAGGTATTGGATTGGATTCTTCTGTATTCTAACTGACCATTTTCTAATGCTGGACAGTTCCAGATGACTGTTATGACTAAAATTCTTCCAAATCTTATACTGGGAAAAGAACAAGATTGCATTTTTACTTGTTATACTAGACAAATAACAAATGAAAATGAAAGTCAGCTATCCAATTGGGAAAAAAGTTTAGAGGATTAAGAAGAAAATAATCCTGGGTTTAAAAAAACCCAAGTAATTGGTGTTTTACATCTGCTTATTTGAAGTCATGCAGGATATTAAGCGGGAGAGATGGGCACTTACTAATGAAGGAAAGATGTATGCTTCATCAGGCTCACCAGAAGTACAAGTCTTCTTGGCGATACCGTCAGAAGGCATCTCTCTAGAAGATTTGCAGGTTATAATTCCCTTCAATTTCATTAGGTGTATTTATGTTATATGGCCTGTTAAGCTGCAAATAGTTCAATTAGTTATGCTTGATCACTTTTGACTTTGTTAAACATACATTATAATATGTGTTTTTGTGCTTGCAGAAAAAAATTGATGCATCAGTCTTTAAGATAGGTCGCTCACAGGCTATAAAGAACCAGTGGGTGGAGATGGGAAAGCAACTTGTTACTAGAAAGGTGAATATAAACGAGTACAATGATTACATTGTTGTGAATTAAGCTTCATTATCTTTAACTTTAGAGCTTGGATAATTTTATTCAAGGGTTTGCATATGACCAATTATTCATCTGACTTTTCCCCAATACGAGATTTTTGAATGCCTATATATCTCTCCCTGCTTTAATTAGTGTGTTAAATTAGTCTCAGTTATGGGACTATTTTGCTTGCGTCTGATTCTTTTGAATATGTTTGGTTTGTTCATTTTAGTTAATTGTGCCCCTAATTGATTTCCTCTCTGGTACATTTCAATTGTTGCAGGTCCATCATGTGGAAGACAAAGTGAAAGATTTACTAATACTAGTACAGGATGAGAAGGTGCATATATAACATTTGTAGTTTATAATTTGTTGATAGTGATGTTTTTCATTGATTTGCTTCGAGTCTATGAAGAAATCAATGTGTTACCTAGAGTAATTGGTAATAGATTAATTTGGTTTAAGTGGAAATAGTGCCACTTTCTATTTCTGTGGTAGCTTTGCTAACATATATGGTTGAGGTGTTTGTGGAGAGAAATCTTAAATGCGAGCATTGTTCTTGTATCTTCTTCCATTGGTGATTTGTTGTTCTCCATTATTTAGATATTACCTTTACACTTTGTAATTGTGATTGTGCAGGTGATAGACCCAAAAGATATAGATGCTCTCAAGAGAAGAAAGCTAATTACTTCCCAGTACTTCCTCTACTTCTTCTCATTGTTTATTTTTTTGCTGGCATCTGAAACACTTGCTTGATTTTGTTAAGTAAATCTTAAGGTGCTATACAAAGGCTAGATTAGTTTTCCTTTGTGGGCAAGGGATGCGATCCTTGAATGCTCTAGCGGGGAAATGATTATGAATATAGAGAAATTAAGTCTAGAATAACATCTCTCATGCTCTTAGTGTGCTCATTTTTTTTATTTACCTTTCTTTCTAGGACTTGGAAGGGCTATTCATTACGGAAAGGTCCTTGTTATGCTCCTAAAAGGAAGAAATTCGCCACTGATTTGACTCGAGAAAACTTGCAAAGGTGATCTGGATACTTTGGTATTTATTTCTGGACCTCTGGTGGATGTATCTATATATGCTGCAAACTGATGTTTTGTTTTATTTTTTGAATTTTTATGCTGCAAATGGACTATGCTGAAACAATTGAGCATTGATGGCTTTTGGCAGGTTGATAAAATGCTTATCTACGGACTTATGCTTTTAATGCAAGTCAAGCAGTTTGACTTGTACTCAAATAGGATAAATAATTTTCTACTTGCATTTGAGATCTACATGCTGAATTCATTATTGGAGTTTGTCACAATAGATTTGTGATGATATTTTAAGTGATAGGGTTGGTTGTGGGCTGCAGAAAAGAACTTGAGCTATATATTTTTCTTATAATGAGAATGTTTACAGTTGGTCCCCTACTGGTTGCTTTATAACGACGAGTGTTGATAGTAAAAATGCATGATACTTAACTGTTATCAATTGAATTATGTTGTTGCTTGACTAAGGTGTATGTAGAGACAAACAAACAAGTTATCTTGACTTTCATGCATTGTGATAGTTCATGGATTTATTGTAAACTGGGTTTGTGTCATTTTGGGGATTGAATGCTTGTTGCAATGCTTGGTTTAAAGGGATATGAAGATTGCTTTGCTAGGGATGATTATATGTTAATCTGCTCCTTGAATATAAAAAAATTGCTATGAATATATCCATTGGGGTGACTTTGTGTAGCTGACAATTATCTGTTAATTTGTTACCTTTTTTCTTTATTCAAAGGGGTGAATGGAAGGATCTGGAATTCAAGGAATATAACTTCCTAGCAAAAGGTCAGCCTGTTGATGGTGGCTGTTTACATACATTGCTCAAGGCAAGAAACATACATACCACTCCTTCAAAAAATGAACAATATATATACTTATAAGTTCATCTGTTTGTTTTTTCATTTATTTGGCAAGGTTTATCTGACTACACTGTTTGGCCTATAAAGATATTGGAAATAACTTGTGTGTATCTGGTTTTTATCGTCAGTTATTGTTAAATTCCCTCTAAGAAAGCCAATAGTCTCGGGGGATCCATTCCATAATGAGAGCCTTGTCTCTATGATCAAGAATGTTTGAGAAACATGTGTTATTCAATTGTATACTGGTTGAGGCTCTGTTCAATTAAAATACACCACTATATCACATTGTACAATAGCTTCCTAGTCTACTATGTGACTTGAGCATTTTAGAGATGCAACTGCTGGTGGTCCCAACGTAAAACAGCACCAATATATTTTGGTTGCCACATGTTCCGAATCATATATGTAATAAGACTTTTAATGGCTATGGAGGAGTAATTAATTAAGCACATGTTCTTTCTTCTAATGAGATAATGGGAAGGCCATATACCAAAAAGAATTATAATATTGACATAGTTTTACATTTTTCATACAAAGCACATTTTAAAATATTGATCTACATAAGTTATTATTGTCAAAGTTCAATCAGTTTTGTTTATAAAACCTTTTTCTGAAAATTCATATTTCAGGTACGTCAGCAATTCAAGATGATCTTCCTTCAGATGGGGTAAGGTTTGCTGGTCTTTGTGGTAAAAAACTATCATTTAAATGCATATATGGGCTTTAACTATGACAGTAGAGTACCCACCCATAGTAGCTCAAGTGGATAAGGTTTAACTTGAGAGGTTGAGGTCTCAAGTTTGAATCTCACTGAAAACACTTTGATGGTAAAGTAAAGGGAGGACCAGAGCAGCCATATAGGGCTGTTTTACATCGATAGCGGGTAAAGACAAATAGTCAGACCTACCAATCTAGTTAAGCAGGGATAATTGTAGTAGAAAGGACAACTGCTCTCGAATCAGCAATGCCACATCTGACTCAAAAAGGATCGATAAGCCTTTGCACATGAGAAGAGGATTAGACTGAACGCGAATAACCTCTTTCTTAGGGAAGTAATGAAGATTGAGCGCGGTCGTTATATTCGATTGTGTGCAGAAGTTGATCTTACTAAGCCTCTTTTATCTAAGTTTCGTTTAAATCGCACTGTGTGGAAAATGGAGTATGAGAGCCTGAATATGATCTGTTTGAATTGTGGCAAAGGCAAATATGGCCTTTACTTTTTGATGATAATGAAAGTCTATGGAGGTGGCATGTTGTGCTAGCCTCCTCTAGGGATTAAACCCTGGTTTAGAAAATTGTGACAGTAGAGTGTATGCACTATTTCCTCCATGAAAAACCCTTCTTGACTTCTTCATGAGACATGTTAGAACTTAGGATCATACGAGGAGATGAAGTCTTAATCAACTATGAGTTTTCACTACATTTAGAGCGCTATTAATATGTGATGTTAAAAGTAATACGTTGTCAGAATGTACCATAAGCAAATATTGCATGTTTGTGGCCTTTCATTATGAAACTCATTCCACATGAGTCTATTGAATTGTTTGATGTCACTTTCTTGCCCACAGGGGAAGTTAGAAACTAATTATTTAGTTTTTCCAATCAAATGATGGAGATTGATTGATTGTGCAGGTTTGAGGAGATGCCCACAAACAATTTTGTTGAAAGCAGGTTTCTGTCTCCTTTTCTCTCCTTTTCCTTTCATCCATTTCCACAAACTATCAGTAAATTTGCTGGAGATTTGACATCATTACTGTTGTATCCGATATTCTAATTGTGATCATATGCAGATTACTAGCCTTAGCAAACTCCTGAATTACTAAAAATTGATGCATGTTTAGCTAGATGGTGTGTTGCGTTGCCTTAACATTCATTTGCCTTTGTAATTTATTCTGAAATAGTGGCATGAACTAGAATGTTACTTTTTTCCGTTCATGAAGAAGAATAAGTTGTAGAATGTACTATTTTCTGTTTCCTTTCCTTATAACTCAGGATATAATGTATATCCAATGCATAACTGTTGTTAATGATTGAAGTTGTTACTCATCAAGATGCAACCTGAGAATGATTTTTTCTTTTCACAGCTTCTGGAATTTTGACGCACTTTTTCAGCCACAACAGCATCCTGCTCGTGATTCTCATGACACATTCTTCCTCCAAGGTCAAGCTATCTTTATTTTATATAGACAACTCATAAGAGGTGGTCTACTGAAGTTTATTATGCCTTTTGTCTTCATCAGTTCCTTCCACTACAAAGACACTACCAGAAGATTATGTTGAGAGGGTGAAGAACATTCATGAATCTGGAGGACATGGTTCAAGAGGGTAAGCTGATAATCTCTTCCACTTTCCTATTTTGGCTAAATACTAGTCTTCTCTCGAATATATGACAGTAAAAATGTCCTTCAGTTATGGATATGACTGGAAACGAGAGGAAGCAGACAAAAACCTTCTAAGAACTCATACTACAGCTGTTTCATCAAGGATGCTTTACCAGCTTGCCAAGGTATATAAGTTGTTTAGCTTTTTGAGACTCTATTTTCACTTTTGCCATTTTCTTCATTTTAACTTTTAACAATAAATTTTTTATTTTAACTCAGAGAGCTAATTGTTGTTATGCAGCTGTGCATAGTTTTCTCTCCAATGTATTCAACCTATATAGCTGGAGTTTATCCTTAGTTGCCTTTAGATTCTTGATAACAGTATCACATTTTCTCTGAATCTAGTTTGGACAATGATTGCAGGATGGATTTGTTCCGAAAAAGTACTTCTCCATAGACCGTGTTTTCAGAAATGAAGCTGTTGATCGAACTCATCTTGCAGAATTCCACCAGATAGAAGGTACTGGAAAATTGCATCTAGTTTCTCAATATTTAACTGATTACCCACTCAAAAGCTTTCAAATTAGCAGTCTTTTAACTAAGTGAAGGAAATACACAATCTATCATTGCCTGATTTTCTAAAACTGATTATAAACGGCAATGTGAACTGGGTGTTCATTATAGTTGACCTATTTTGTAATTATGCCATTTTAGGTTCATGTATAAGATGGCTTTGTTTTAAGATGCTAAATTGTAATACACCAGAGAAGCCAAATGATTATCATTGTAATTTGGAACTGGAATTTTCTGTTGATCTATAACCATATTGACAAACTTTGCCCTCTCTAAACAACACTGGACTTGTGAAATTCCCATTTCTTTTGAATGATTTCTTGTAAAGGCGAAAAAGTGCTTTCATTATTAGTAGTTTAGTACATATAGTTCTCGTTTCTTCTATTGGTTCCAAAAAGAAATGACGTCCATAATTCAGAAGACAATTGAATTTTCTGTCTGTGATAAAAACGGCCCTACCATTTCCTGGAAGATGCCATTTTTCTTTTGTTTTGAGATGTCTGCTTTTATGGTGACAGGTCTTGTTTGTGATCGAGGTCTTACCCTCGGTGATTTGATTGGAGTTTTCAACGACTTCTTTAGCCGACTTGGTAACTGTTATTTTATATTTTAAATTATGTGGGGAAACACGAATCTTATTTGATTTGTGCCTCATCTTCAGGTATGAAGAAGCTGAAATTTAAACCAGCTTATAACCCATATACTGAACCAAGCATGGAAATCTTTGGGTAAAATTCTATGTTATAATAAAAGCTTAAGGGAGGCCCTTCCCAATTAATTTTTCACATTAAAGATTAATCAATCTTCCTCCTCCTCCTCTTGCATGTAACCAGTTATCATGAAGGCCTAAAGAAATGGGTAGAAATAGGAAATTCCGGAATGTTCCGACCTGAGATGTTGCTGCCCATGGGACTTCCAGAAGATGTTCGCGTTATAGCCTGGGGCCTTTCCCTAGAAAGGTTAGATACAATCACCAATGTTTTTGCAGTTATTCATTCATCAATGACTCGGTATATTTCACATGTTACTAAAATGATCAAATGTTTACTGTTGTTTCAGACCAACCATGATCTTGTACGGAGTTGATAACATTCGGGATCTGTTTGGACACAAGGTATAGACACTCATCTATATATATCTTTGCGTCAGTATGATGAAGCTTTAATGGTTTGTCCTTATTAATTATTATCTTGCAGGTTGATCTAGGTCTTATCAAGAGAAACCCACTTTGTCGAATTGGAATTGAATAGAATGTTGGTTGTGTGTTCCTGACATTTACTTTCTTTGGTTAATTTAACTAGTAAATTAAACTTGTTGATCAGATACAACTCTACTATATTATTATATGGTTTATGGAGTTCAGAACATAAAAGAACTCAGTTTTGATTATTGACATGTCCTATCCTATACATGTCTAATCTTGAAAACCTAAAGTTGCCAGGATTCATTAATTTCTAGCTTTTATTTTTGTGGTGGGATCCTAAAATATTTTTATATTGGGAGAGTGGTTATAACTAATAAGGAAAAATATTAATGACAACAAAATATATAGAATAAAAAATAAATAAAACAAACAAACAAAAGATCATCACAACAGATAATGAATGTCCCATTAGTCTGGTCCTTCCTATGATGGCCCTCTTTAGTATCCTTTAGTAAGGAAACATAAATATTGTTAGGATATAAATAATAATTGACTTGGTTTGATTTATCATATTATTTTTTTTATAAATAAAATATTTACTCCAGCTTATTTTTTTACTTGACATAACTAAAATTTGTTTTGTATTATTATTATTATTATTGAATGTGTTTAAATCATTACACTAGTAAAAAAAAAGCTTCAATAGCGACGAAAAATGCTGAAGAACACCGTTGGTATATAATATATCAATGCCAACCAGACCAGAACAATAGTTGTAGGTATTTGGGGTTTAATAACGACCATTAAAAAGTCCTCGGTATTTGGGGCTTTATAACGACCACTTAAAAAGCCCTCAGGATTTGGGCCATTATAACGACCACTTAAAACCCTCGTTATTGTAACCACTTAAATAAAATGTAATTTATTTAAATATATCAAATTAAAATAATCTCTATCAATTTGTTGAATTATCATAATATTTTAAATTGTTTATCGATCTCTTTAATACATATTTTTGATTTCATTAGTCACTATTTTATTTCACAATTTAAGTTATATATAGTATAATTCATTTATATTATTATTTAAAAAAATTATTTAAATAAAATTACTTATAATTTAAATTAATTAATATATATCCAAATCACAACAATTATTCAGAGACATTAGGATTAGGAGTTACATCTAATACTTAGAATAATGAATTTATATTAGTTCATTCATTATTTATATTTCAATTTTCATAATGCTTGTTTATTGAACACATTCATTATTTATATCTTTTGCAAAATATAAATTAAACGTTTGAAAATTTAATACCCAAAGAATGACATAAATTCTTTTGAGAAATAAGAGAACTGAAGTTAGTTGAAAAAAAAATCACACGATATTAGTGAACATATTGAACAATAATTAGATAAATAAAATATGAATCATGATTGTGTTTTCATTAATCTAACTTGTTTTTTATTTATTTACTTTTGCTAAGAGAGATTTGATTACTTATTCAATTTTCAGTAAGTTTAAGAGAAAATTTAAAGATTGATAAAAGATCATAAGCTGATTTAAATGGTTTATACTAAAATTAAAAACAAAACAATTTTAGGTATTCAATTCAGATTCAGCTCCTTGCTCCCGCCTCCGGTTAATTCTGTTCACAGTTCCCGCTCTCCGTTCCTCCTGCTTCCAATTGTTCCTCACCCTGGCTCCCCTCTCCCGGCTGCTCCCACTCGTAAAGTTATATTGATGTTGTTAGCAGTTAGATTTTAGTATTGTTGAAGATGAACATGCTTTATGTGTATGTCAAGAATAACACACCCCACAAATTACTCTTTATGAAAATCGGTGTATAAAAATGACACACAAAACCACTTGCATCCACTCAGTATGTCCAAACACTTAAAGAATCTGCAATTGAATTAGAACTCCACTTTCTCTATTCATCAACATTATCTTAATGATCATCATCAGAAAATCAATTAGATTACTATCATGGTTTGTAATTTTAGAGTTATGTTTTTACCATTTCATTATTGTTTCCCAATGACTGGATACTCCTTAACCAAACTAATACAATATAGTATATAATCTCTATTATGTATTGTTTTTCTTATTCCTCTCATAAGATTAATAATATTGTATCTAAAAGATGGTTACATTTCAATATTTAGCTTTCTCAATTATTTTCACATGTTGGTAGCACCTAAAATTTTAAAACTAACTCAATATTACTGTATGTTAATAACGGTAACTTATATGATTGTCTCGTAGTGAAGTATCAGAATTTAAACTCAATTACATAACATGTTTTATGTGTAGGTTTGAATTAATTCCCTAGATAGGTAAGGTAGTGTCTATATGTTAGCATGATCATTTGAAAATATGATGAAATATGTATCATGAATCCTGATTTCTAGAACTCTTATAATATAATATGCAATTATTAGTTAGTTTTAGTTAGTTGAATTCATCTTTGTGCATGAATAATGACATGTTCTTTATTTCAAATCTACAAAAAGCTTCTTAAAGGCTCCGTAATCATGAATATTCTTTATCAACTTCATCCTTTCAGCTGAATTTAGTTAATAAGAAAGAGATATTTGGAACTGTGAGTTGTTTGGCTATCGCCACTGTTTCAAAATGAAAAAAGAAATCAGGGTATTTATCATCATTTTTGTCGTTGATAATTTTATTGATTAAACATTTCTTATTTGTTCTTCTCACGCCATTTTGTTTTGTCATTCATAAGTGGTTTTTAATTATTTATATTTATTAATGTCTTAATAGTATTTTAGGTATTCATCTCCATTCTTGTCGTTGAAAAAATTTCAGAGTTTTCGCGTGTTGAGATCATTAATTCATCAAATATCAGGTGTCAACTTTTATTGTGTTATCTTTCATTTGATAGATTTAGGAATAAATATGATAGACAATTGTTGATCCACATTACAAAGCATGTAAAATTTTGTGTTATTTAACGTTTTTTTATTAGATTATTTTTTATAATTGAACTTTTAAAATTAACCCATATTTTCAGGATAAATTTGACAGTGAAAATATGTATAGCTATCGCAATGCCATATTGAAACACGTGAACGATTTGTGGGATAATTGGAGATGCGAAATAAATCTGAAGCATATCAAGCCCCATATAGGTAATTTAGTAAGAATTAAGGCAAACAAACCACATTACAAAAGAATTGAGATTGGTTAATTACACATCGCTTCTCGACCGATCGTTTCAAGGTTATTTCTATACTAATAATTTTTATTATAAATAATTTGTATAATTTATAAAATTTTATTAATTTCAGAAAATGAGCACAACTAATTCTAATAATAGAAAAAGTGTATTGTTTGTGCATCATTCTGGGAGCAAACCTTTTTCACAAGTACAACGTGAAATGGTAAGACATATACTTGAAATTTATTTTATAACTTTTATAAAGAAGATAATTTACTTATTTTGATGGTATTTAGGAATTAAGGTACGAATATCCTCCAACTTTTGAAGACGTATTTCTTGAGACTAGGAAATAGAAGGACAAAACCGTTGATCCTACTGTACAACTCAAAGTTGTAAGTATTTAATGTTTTATTTATATTTATTATTTGATTTATGTTTTTAAATCAATATATATTATTGAAGGATGGAATGCGTGCGGTGAGAATAGAACATCCGTCAATTTCAAATATTAATTTAGCTGACATGGTATTTGGGCATCAAAAGTATGGATCTGTGATTAGAATGGGAGGAGGAGTCCTTCCTTCACAATTGAGAAATAAAGAATCACAACAAAGCTTCCACCAAGAAAATATTGCCCTTAAGAATGAATTACAAAAGTTAGCCGATCATCAAAAAGGCATATGAAGCTAGAACTGAAGCCAAACTAAAAGCAGTTCACGATGAAAGATTGGCTGATAAAGCTGAATTTGAAAAAAAGTTGCCAATTATAATGTCATTTATGTCACTCAATGCATCAATACTCAATGCATCAATGCCTCCCACTTCATCAATGCCACCAAGTGTATCACTTCATGATATAGGTCAGACTATTATGTCATTACATATTTTATTGTTTATATTATTATGAAATACTATTTTGGTTATTTTAACTTGTTAACTATTTCATAGATGGGTTCATTTTGGATGATATTCAAGAAGACAGTGAATAATTTTCATTGTTCAATGAATAAACATGTATTTGTTTTTGTAATTTTTTTTATTTTAACTTGTTATATAAATTTTAGTGATGTTTGCATTATTATGTTGGTTTATTACAATTATTTTTTCTTATTATTTATAAGTACTTCAAATTTATAAAGATGGATTTTTTTTGAAAAAATATTGAAGACTTTTCTTTTTGTAAGTTGTAGATTGTAACTTTTTTATAACATTTTATATAAGAGCACAGTTATAATAGAAATCTCAATTGACTCAAAATGGAAGGGACATGATTACTTTGCTAGGTGTCAATGGTGTATTGCTCTCTTTTCTCAGGTTTTCTCACATCTCTTTTCTCTCCTTTGACATATATTTAAAATAGTTGATCTTTATGGTTCAGAATCGATCAAGTAATGCTATACTGATATTAAGATTTGAGATATATTATGTATCAATATTTGTATATGAATATTATATAGTTGATTTTTATGGTTTAAAATTGAACAAATAGAATGATCATGAAGGATATACTGATATTAGGATTTGATATTATTTATGTATCAATATCTTTAAAAGGAATATTATTAGTTGATATTTGTGGTTCAGAATTGATCAAATAGAATGATCTAATAGTTGTGTAAGATTTGTGCATAATTCTCTTTTGTTTTTGGTTCAGGTGGATGAAGTAAATCCAATTTGTGTGCTTTAAGGTGGATTCATTTTGAAGTGTAAAGTGGAACGGATGAATTTTCTTCTGAAACTTTCTCAATTGTCTGGCTTGAAATTAGTCATTTTGTTAAAACTATAAAATAATTTTAATTTCTTTTTGTAGTAAGGAAATAATTGTGACCTAATTATTGTTCAATGCTAAGTTAAGAAATTGTTTATTAAAACCTTATAACTAAATATTTTATAATATTCTATATGTTTGGTTTATGTTTTAAGAATTTATTTAGTTTGTTTTAATATTTTAAAAATTGACACTATAAATAGGTTACTCAATGGTGAGGGGTAAGAGTTGTCATGATAGAACATTTTATGACGACGGTAAGAGTGGTCGTCATAGAGTCTTTAATGGAGACGGTAAGAGTGGTCATGATAAAGTCCTCTATGGCGACGACAAGAGTGGTTGTCATAGAGTTTTCTATGGCGACGATAAAAGTGGTCGTCATAGAGTCCTCTATGGCGACAATAAGAGTGGTCGTGATTGAGTCCTCTTTGGTGATGGTAAGAGTGGTCGTGATAGAGTCTACTATGGCGATGGTAAAAGTGGTCGTTATAGACTATTCTATGGCGATGGTAAAAGCCATCGGCATAAAGGGCTTTATGACGACGATACTAAATTGGTCGCTATATGTGTATTTGGGCAATAACGACAAGGGCAATGCCGACGGCTGACGACTGATTTTTCACCGTCCCAAATTATTTATACCGACGACTTATATCCCAATACCGACGACCCATACCATCGTTATTGAGCCTTTTTTACTAGTGTTATTATTCCAAACAATTTAATTGCATAATCAAGAGAGGTCATTCATCTTCTTTTCCACTCTATTTCAGTGTGAAGATTTTATGAACCTATCATAGTAGATAGAAGATGATGACTAAGCTCCGATCCAAATAAGGAATTTAGAGGATCATTAATGGCTTTGTAGAAGTTATCGTTAAAAATAACGATTGATTAGTTCATAGAAAAAACAATCAATCAGTAATTTTTACTAGTCAGTTCGATCCAATATATTCTTTTATAGCCGGAAATTGATCAAAATTGGTTTTTGATCAAGTCTAGTATTATGCAAAAAGGCGCTTCTGACTTTATCTCCAATTCGGTTTCATCTCAAACCCGGTAGTTTGCACTTCGGTATTTTACAAAGGCGTAACCGATAGTTTGCACTTTGGTATTTTACAAAGGCATAACCGGTAGTTTGCACTTCGGTATTTTACAAAGGCGTAACCGGTAGTTTGCACTTCGATATATTACAAAGGCGTAACCGGTAGTTTGCACATCGGTTTTATGTCAACACATATCCGGTTATTTATCAAGTCTGGTATTATATAAATACGTATCCGGTTATTTATCAAGTCTGGTATTATATAAGGCGTATTCAGTTATTTATCAAGTTCAATTTTATTGTAAACACGCGTCCTGTAGTTTACAAAGTCAATTTTTACAAAGACGCGTTCGGTAGTTTGTGAGCCTCCGGTTTTATATTAAGATCAGTATTTTACCAAGAGGCACACCCGATAGTTTATCCAAATCGGTTTTCGAATAAACGTATCCGGTATTTTATCATTCGGCTTAATGATAAATGTATCCAGTATTTTCCAAAATAGGCATTTTGGGTAAAACGCTTTCCAGTTCCCAATCAATCTAGGTTCCAAATTAAGCATTCGTGATGGGAAGTCTGGCAAATCAACATATCACCAATTCGTGATGGGCAGTCTCGAAAAGCAGCATATCACCAATTTGGGATGGACAGTTTGTCACAATAGTAGAGACAGACTTAAAGAAGACTGTCACTTACCAAGATTATTCAAATCCTTTGCAATGAACATTCCTCATTCATCGTAATCCCATTAATGAATTTTGGCTTACTCTCATCAAATACAGACAAGATCAAAGAATATCTTCTCTGATGTACCATTTTGAAGCTCAAACAATCAAAAGAGGACCGATGTCCTTTAAATCAAATATGTCCGTTGGTGAAACAAATCTGACCATTGCCGATTGCCTATTTAAGGAGCAGTTGGAAGTCAAGATGACATACGAGATTTTTAATCAATCATACGAAAGTCACAAGAAATATCAGTGCAATCATTCTCAAAAATCTCACACGTTTATTAGAGTGTTAAAATTGTATTACAAACTGCCTATTCTGTGTGAGTATTCAGTGTTGTAAGTTGATAGAATCTGTTTCTCTTCAAAAAATGTTGTGTGTGCTAGGAGTTCAGAAACATACAGTGTTTAAGTCTTGGTTGTCCGGCTGGGTTTGTACAAGTGTTGTATTAAACCAAATTTTCTAATGAATATCCTTCTCAAGGTTGAGAAGAAGGGGTGACGTAGAAGATTTTACTCCGAACATCCATAAATCCTTTGTGTCTTGTGTTTCTTTCTTTCATTCCCACTCACTTGCTGCTTCAAGTCCAAACAAACATTTTCGCATTTGAACTCGGTTCAAGAGTTTGTGAAGACTTGTGTAGAATATATACTTGATATTAACTTCTAAAAGAGTTAATGTCAAACGAAGTGTGTGTAAGCGTTCAACATAGTCAGACCCCCGTCTCTATCATTGATCTCGATCCTAACAAGTGGCATCAGAGCAAGTTGTTTCTATTCTCAAGCAATCAAATATCATCATGTCTTTCTCCAACAAGCCCCCCATGTTAAAAAAATGAAGAGTACATTGATTGGAAGCTCCGCATGCAAGTGTATCTGGCCTCCCAAGATGACGATATGTGGTATGTTATCACTGATGACCCGATAAAGATTGATAAGCCAAGATGCAATGGACGTCTGAAGATAAGAAGATGAACAACATGGATAATGTCGCCAAAAATATTATGTACAAGTCGCTGGACAAGAATATGTTCAAAGAAATTTGGGAGAAGCTGATCCAACTGTGTCAGGGCAACGACCAAATAAAGGAGAAACAGAAAAAGTAGAAGGATCTGATGGCTACTGAAAGCAAGGGAAAATGAGCCGATAACGATTCAGACGACTCATTATCCAGCGACAGTGATGATAAAGTTGTTACCTGCTTCATGACTAAGAAAGAATCTGAGGTATTTGATTTCTCCTTTGAAGAATTTACAAGAGACGACTTAACTGCTGCACTTAATGACATGGTCATTGAGTACAAGAAGTTGTCAGACTCTCTCAATGAAATGAGATTGAAATATGAAACTAATAACTCTTCTTCACCTCAAACTTCTGAACCAAAAGATTTGGAAAACAAAGTGGTTGAGCTCTCATCTGAGAATGAGAAGCTCAAGGAAAATGTTCAAACACTATTTTCTGAAAACCAACGTTTGACATATGTAGTCAGTTACTGGTCGAGGTCTAAAGATGCAGTTAGATAGAAGATTAGTCTACTGGGGCCTTCCGAATGCAAACCGGTTTAGAATTTGACAATGCCAGCCAAGACAAGTCTTGTGAAAAGTTAAACCCGACAAAAGACAATCTTAAGAGAATAAGTTTTGTCAGGGGTAGTTTAACTGATAAGGAAACTACTAAGTTGTTTTTCCCCCCCCTAAAAAAAAACTGATAAGGAAACTGATCCAAGCTGTGATGATTTGACTTCAAAGGATGAAGTGATTTATGTTAAGCCAACAAATAATTGACTGACACCTGAGAGAAGGACAGTAAGTTGGTATGGCAAGGAAAAACTTGATAGGAAGTTAAGAAATGTTTACCAAAAATTATCCTTTGAAGCTAAAGAATCATCATCAGGCAGTAAGAGATCTGCCAAATTTTCCACAAACGCACACAATGGGAAATCCATAAGCATAATCAAAGTATGGATTCCCAAGGGACTAATAAGCCACAGACATAAAGAAAAATGAGTACCAAATTTGTTATTTTCTATGAATGCAGATAAAACAAGACTATAACGTGGAAGATTATGCATGACATCTGGACAGCCGACTGTTGACAAACATAGCATATGAAGACAACACACATGAAGTGGCTAACATCCTCATGAAGCCACTTCCCGAGTCTAAGTTTTCTTACCTTAGAAATATTTTAGAATTGTTAAATTACGATAATTCCTAAACTGATTTAATTATAAACTCGCCTGATTTGATAATTTACTTTAAATAATCAAAAAAGGAGAAATTGTTAGAACGAAGTCACTAGTTTTGATAATTTATTCTAAACAATCAAAAAGGGAGAAATTGTTAGACTAAGGTTCTTAATTAACTTAAGATAATTAACATAATCGATTTTATAAGTTATAAATGATTTCACTTAGTTTTGATAATTTAGTATAAATAATAAAAAATGGATAAATTGTTAGATTATAATTTAAGAAATGGTTTTGATAATGAATGGATAAAACTAAGTTCAATTATATATAATTTAAATTATATATTATTGTTAAGTCATATCAAGTATATTAATATATTTAAAGATAACAACAATGTGTTGTAGTACAGTGGTAAGTACTCCCTCCTGTAGTTTTATTATTTCAGGGAAGCTACACGCATCCGGCTGAGAAAATTCCGAAATTTCCAAGTAGGCGCATCCGGTTGAGAAAATACCGAAACTGCCACGTAGGCGCATCCGGATGAGAAAATACGATATTTAAGAGGCGCTTCCGGTATTAAATGACTTCGGTATTTAATTAGGACCGGTGTCCTCTGAAGCAAATACGACTATTGCTGTGTGCCTTGGATATAAAAGAAGATCAAAGGAAAAACGAAAGTAGATTTCAAAGGCTCTAGACTCTCTTGCTAATTAAAAACTCTCTCTACAAATAAATATTCAAGCTTTTGCCTTATCAATTTTTCTACGAGAGATTGTTCATACCGAAAATCACTGTATCACTTTTCTATATTGTGAGCTCTTTGTAAGTTGAATAGATAGTATCTATTCAACAAGTGTTATATACTAGGAGTTTGAAAATAGGCAGTGTTTAAGTCCTGGTTGTCCGACTGAGTTTGTATAAGCGTTGTATTCAAACCAAAGTCTTCTAGTGAATATTATCCCTAAGGTTGAGAAGAATATCCTTCTCGAGATCGAGAAGAAGGGTGACGTAGGAGTTTCTACTCCGAACATCCATACACAAATTCTGTGTCCCGTGTTCTTTACTTTTTGTATCTTCAACCTTTATCTGCTGTTTTAAGTCAAAACAAACACTTCTGCACTTGACTTCGTTCAAAAGTTTGTGACGACTTACGTAAAATAGAAACGAATATTAACTTCTAATAGAGTTAATATCAAATATAAGTGTGTGTAAGCGTCCAACATAGTGACCCCGTCTCTATTGTTGTACCCAATCCTAACAAGGATAACTCTGAGCAAACCGGTCGGTAAAATATTGATCAACCAACCGGTCAGTCAAATCTTGACCAAATAACCGGTCTGTCAGAAAATGTTTTGGGGACCAAACTTCAAATGGAACAGAAATCATCCTTCTGAGATAATCATCCAATGAGCCCATCAATCAAGCTTGATAAAGATGAAGATGGTCAAAGCATATATATCACTGCCTATCGTGGGATCATCGACTCTCTACTCTACCTAACAGCAAGCAGGCCATATATCCTATTCGTTGTCGGTGTTTGTGGGAGATTTCAGGCTAATCTTAAACAATCTCATTATGTATATGCTATAAGAATTTTAAAATATCTTAAAGACACTCAAAATGTGGGATTGTGGTATTCGAAGGATTCTAATTTCAATTTGATTAGCTACTCGGATACAGACTATGTAGGTTGTAAGATAGACAGAAAGAGCACCAGTGGAACATGCTAATTTCTTGGTGACCGTCTCGTCTCCTAACATAGCAAGAAGCAAACCTCCATAGCAACATCAACGGCTGAAGCAGAGTATCTTGCTGCTGGTAGTTGTTGTGCTAAGCTACTATGGATCCAACAACAATTGAAAGATTTCGGTATCCAGGCCAAGGAATCCCCAATTTTTTGTGAAAACACCAGCGCCATAGTCATAACATACAATCCGATGTTGCACTCGAGAAGCAAGCACATAGATATCAGACACCACTTTATCCGAGACCATGTGGTGCAGAAGCATATTCGACTAAAATATGTCTCAACAGATCAACAAGTGACTGATATCTTCACTAAGCCACTCCAAAAGACTAAGTTTTCTTAATTTAGAAATATCTCTGGTCTCGTGGACCTTAACTAAATTTTTTCTAAAAACCACGACATGTATTTAGGGAGAAGCCTTCGCTTCTCAAAAATACTTTTATTTGCATTTAAATACCGGGCATGCATTCAGGGAGAAGCATTCGCTTCTCAAAATATCTTTACTGTATTTATTTTCATAAAAACACCATGCATGAATTTAGGGAGAAGCTCTCGAAACCACTTCCCAAGTCTAAGTTTTTATACCTTAGAAATATTTTAGGATTGTTAGATTACGATAATGTCTAAACTGATTTAGTTATAATCTCTTCTGGTTTTGATAATTTAGTTTAAATAATCAAAAAAGAAGAAATTGTTAAAACGAAGTCACTAGTTTTGATAATTTATTCTAAACAATCAAAAAGGGAGAAATTGTGACTAATGTTCTTAATTAACTTAGGATAATTAACATAATCGATTTTATAAGTTATAAATAACTTCACTTGATTTTGATAATTTAGTTTAAATAATTAAAAATGGAGAAATTGTTAGATTATAATTTATGAAATGGTTTAGATAATGAATGGATAAAACTAAGTTCAATTATATATATAAGTTAAATTATATATATAATTGTTAAGTCATATCAAATATATTAATATATTTAAAGATAAAAAAGGTGTTGTAGTACAGTGGTAAGTACTCCCGCCTATAGTTTTATTATTTCAGGGAAGCTGCGCGCATCCGGTTGAGAAAATACCGAAATTGCGACGTAGGCGCATCCGGTTGAGAAAATACCGAAACTGCCACGTAGACGCATCCGGATGAGAAAATACGATATTTAAGAGGCGCTTCCGGTATTAAATGACTTCGGCATTTAATTAGGATCGGCGTCCTCTGAAGCAAATACGACTGTTGCTGTGCCTTGGATATAAAAGAAGATCAAAGAAAAAACGGAAGTAGATTTTAGAGGCTCTAGGCTCTCTTGCTAATTAAAAAATCTCTCTCTACAAATAAATATTCAAGCTTTCGCCTTAGCAAATTTTCTATGAGAGATTGTTCATACAAAAAATCATTGTATCACTTTTCTATATTGTGAGCCCTTTGTAAGTTGAATAGATAATATCTATTCAATAAGTGTTGTGTACTAGGAGTTCAAAAACAGGCAGTGTCTAAGTCATGGTTGTCCGACTGGGTTTTTATAAGCGTTATATTCAAACCAAAGTCTTCTAGTGAATATTCTTCCCAATGTTGAGAAGAATATCCTTCTCGAGGTCGAGAAGAAGGAGTGACGTAGGAGTTTATACTCCGAACATCTATAAACAAATTATGTGTCCCGTGTTCTTTACTTTCTGTATCTTCCAACCTTTATCTACTGCTTCAAGTCGAAACAAACACTACCGCACTTAACTTCGTTCAAGAGTTTGTGACGACTTGCGTAGAATATAAACGTATATTAACTTCTAACAGAGTTAATATCAAATAGAAGTGTGTGTAATCGTCCAACATAGTCACCCCCGTCTCTATTATTGTACCCGATCATAACAAGGATAACTCTGAGCAAATCGGTCGGTCATATACTTATCAACCAATCGGTCAGTCAAATCTTGACCAAATAACCGGTCTGTCAGAAAATGTTTTGGGGACTAAACTTCAAATGGAACAGAAATCATCCTTCTGAGCTAATCATCCAATGAGCCCATCAGTCAAGCTTGATAAAGATGAAGATGGTCAAAGCGTTGACATCACTGCCTATCGTGGGATCATTGGCTCTCTACTCTACCTAACAGCAAGCATGCCATATATCCTATTCACTATCGGTGTTTGTGGGAGATTTCTTGCTAATCCTAAACAATCTCATTATGTAGCTGCTAAAAGAATTTTAAAATATCTTAAAGGCACTCAAAATGTGGGACTGTGGTATCCGAAATATTCCAGTTTCAATTTGATTAGCTACTATAATACAAACTATGTATGTTGTAAGATAGACAGAAAGAGCACTAGTGGAACATGTCAATTCTTTGGTGACTGTCTCGTCTCCTAACATATCAAGAATTAAACATCCATAACAACATCAATGGCTGAAGTAGAGTATCTTGCCGCTAGTAGTTGTTGTGCTAAGCTACTATGGATCCAACAATAATTAAAAGATTTCGGTATCCAGGCTGATGAATCCCCAATTTTCTGTGAAAACACTAGCGCTATAGCTATAACATACAATCCGATGTTGCACTCGAGAAACAAACACATAGATATCAGACACCACTTTATCCGAGACCATGTGGTGCAGAAGCATATTCGGCTAGAATATGTCTCAATAGATCAACAAGTGGCTGATATCTTCACTAAGCCACTCCAAGAGACTAAGTTTTCTTACTTTAGAAATATCTTGGGTCTCGTGGACCTTAACTAAAATTTTTCTAAAAACCACGACATGTATTTAGGGAGAAGCCTTCACTTCTCAATAATACTTTTATTTGCATTTAAATACCGAGCATGCATTTAAGGAGTAGCATTCGCTTCTTAAAATATCTTTACTACATTTATTTTCATAAAAACACCATGCATGAATTTAGGGAGAAGCTCTCGCTTCTCAAAATGTTTTTATTGAATGATTTCATAAAATATTTGTCTGCATAAATTTAGAGTGAAAAATGACTTGATAAAACAACCAAAAAGATAAACCGAACGGTTTTCTCATTTTGAAACCGACCAGATCATTCGACCAAAACCCGTATAGATCAAACCGAACAACTTAAACAACTTGCAACTTAATTCAGTCAGTTATTTATAATTTGAACAAATACAGCTCGGTTAAATTTTCACTTAAAAGCGGAAGCGATTTTTCTTCAAATTAAATAACCAAACACTTGCTGACAACTATTTTTGTCTACTTATATGAAAGTTTCGGTAGTCTCATCCTCGGATCAGAATGGGCCTACTTTGTCATTATCTGTCTATGTTTATTCCCTCTTAGAAATTAAACAGTCATACCTCAAATAACTTGATGACACATGTCTATCAATGTTAAAAAGTATGACTAACATAAGTAACGATTACTTTTCCTTATCCAATGGATTTTAGAATGGATTCTAAATGAACCCCCCTATTTAATGACATCCTTATTGAGAGTAACGTACACATCTGAAGCGTCCCAAAATTCCTATAAGTAATTCTAAGTGTTATCTTCCTTTGATCTATAAATCCCTTTCACAAACAAGAGTCATTCCCTTCCATAAAAATCAAGAAATGAAAGCCTTTGCCCGCAACACTTTACTCATAGATTTCGAATCTGTGTCTTCCGTCATGGATGAACAAATGATCTCCATATTCGAATCCCTCGAGGATTCAAGTTTGAAGAAATTTCTCGAAGGATCCTTTGTGATCTATGAAGATGTCGTGTTCGAATTCTTTGAAAATGCAAGGGTAGTTGATGATACAATTATCATTTCCGAAGTTAGAGGAGAAGAATTCTTCTTCTCCGAAGAAGATCTTGCCCAATTCTTCGAACTTCCAACGGAGGGGTTCTCCGATTTTCTTCCATCTCCAAGTGACATTATCTATAAGATGTCACTAATCTTTTCTACACATCTGTTCGTGTTGAAACCCACGGGATTAAGTCTTCTCTAAAGCCCAAATTCTCACTTCTCAACGACATAATCTCCAAATCCCTTATGGCTAAAGAGTCCACAAACATCTATTCCAAAAAGACCTTCGAGATGATGGTGGCTATTACCCGGGGAATACCCATCAACTTGTCAAAGGTTATTTTCGACAACTTGAAGAAAATGATCTCTTCTCCAAGAATGCTAACTGGCTATGTTGCTCAACTTAGCTCATTCTTCTTCGATTTCGGTATTCGTGTTGGACCCGAAATTCGCATTAAGCCCTCCTATGTCTTAACCAACGACCGTGTCTATAAGTATGTAGCTAGGGTAGAAAGAGAAAAGGCCCCTAAGATCTCAAGGAAATTAGGAATCTTCAATATTTCCGGTGTCAATGAAGTGGAAAGGGATTTAATATTATGTATTTGTATTTGTGAACTGGTTATTTAAATGAATATTATTAATGAAGTTATGTGCTTTTAAGTAAATCTTAGTTTTATTAAATTCTTTTTATATGGTATTTTTTCTTATGATTTATTAAAAGAACCGTTATAAAATATTAATGGTTAATATAATAAATTAATAATGAACCTATTTTGGGAGTATATGTTATCTTGGCGCCTATTTGAGTTTTAATGATAATGCGTGAGAGGCACGCACCAATCATATGAATACTTGCCCACTATGCGCATTTAATGCGTCCTTTTTGAAATTCGTCCTTTCGGTTTTTCTAAAACCGACTTGCATGCCAAGAATATTATCTCATTATATTCTTGAGATCTCCTATCAAACCCTAACTTCCTCTTTGTTTGCCTTCTCTCTAGAAAACATTCCTTAATTAAAGCTATTCCTCCGTCATTCTAAAATTTCTACTATGGCGAAAGATAATGCATTATCCAACAATATTATGCAGGTGAACTTTGACTCTATTTATGAAGCAGAGATGCCGAAGATGACAGTGATGTTCCGATGTATCGAGGCTTCCGGCCTCAATAAGTTCTTGGGAGGCCCCTTTATAAGCTACAATGACGAAGTAAGTGCTTTCTTCAAGTCGGCGAAGATCGTCGATGATTCTATCTCTGCAACGGTGAACGGAACTGAGTTCATCATTATTGAAGCCTTGTTCTGCAAGGTACATTGGTCAAAGTTTCATGATTACCTTATCCCACGCGAATCGTTTACCTGTAACTATTCAATACCCCTATGAAAAATTGATCACATCGGAACGGTTCCGGGGTCGAATCCACAGCAAATAACATGGGTGTTTTGTATTGTATTAAACCCCCCCACATGGTAGCGATCCAACTAAAGATTTTGATTCCAGTGGGGACAACTATGATCATGGTAGCTGCGGTGAAGTAGGCACGGGTATCTACTAAATAACTTAGTAAAATGGATATAACTGTTATAGATGGTCCAATACTAAATAAAAGAGTATTTCCTCTAGATGGAAGAAGATTCTCTTTGAAAAGCAATTTTGTTCCATCTGTTAGAGCTTGCAGAATCCCCAAAGGCCCCGACGTATTTTGGGCCAATACGTTGTTGGACCCCTACAGATATTTTTCTCACTAACCAAACAATGACTAATACACCTATTGTGATTCCTAATATAAGAGTCAAAATAGGAACAAGCATCCATACTATTCCATACAATTCTTTTAGGAATTCCAATTTAGAAAAAGAATTAATAGCTTCTATTGTATTAATTATCATTTCAACGATCAACTTCTCCCATAATGATATCTATGCTACCTAGTATCGTCATAATATCAGCGACAATGCTATTACCGTCATAATGACGAAAGTGGTCTTTCAGTCTTTAACACTTCAAAAGTCAATAGCAAACTTTCCTTTTTTTAATATAGTATGAGCTCTCTCAATAAGAACGAACGTTTCGGCGGGAATTCCGAAGACCAAACTTCCCTGTGATTTGTTGATTCGCATCGATAGAACCAGTTGTGTGCCACATACATGGCGCGAATCCCGAGCTTCCTGTTACCGATAGGCATCAATCCAAGTCATTGAGGGACCTAACTAAGAGTTCCCCTCTGGACCTGAGAGAAGAGAAGGTTCGCAAACGTAGGCAATTGCCTTATTCAAAGATGGGGCCGGGTGACTTCTCCTCTTCTTCTTGTTCACAGCTACCTCGCCATACTCAAACTATTTGGCTATGGGTAATAGAGGGTTCTTCCGACAAAAGGGCTGAATTTCTCTAAGGCGATTCCAACAAACATACTACCCTATACGCAATCCATCATCTTTGACAGCAATGTCCCGGTAAGCTACAGCGGGAAGAAGAAGGAGTTGAAGTGCGAATATCGCATCCTCTGCGATATCGCGGCTAAAGCGCTTCAAGGAAGAGGAGGAGCATTCGACTCAATCACCCAATCCAAATTCGAGATGATGACAATTTTAATTAGGGGCAAAGAAGTCAACTAGGGATCCGTTCTATTCAACATTCTTTACGAAATGGTGTCTCCTCACACCAAGAGAAGCATGCGTTTTTCAATTAAAATAGGGTGGATATTGAAGCATATGTACGTGCCCACCAGTCGAGGTACACTCTTGAATCCCAATAAGATCATGTCGTTTGTCATTATTGGGTGATACATCACTAGGATTAAGAAAGCCAAGGAATCTAACTCCAAGGCCTCCGGACAACAGTCTAGTGGTAAAACTGCTAGTGCAAAATCGGCTGGCGAAAAATATAAGGGTAGTTCCAAACGTACAAATCCCTCTACCGGTGCCGCAACTGCAAAACAATTCAATTCTTCTGGGGTTGAGTCTGCGGCAAGTTCCAATAGTGCTGCAAAATCCGGACCTAGAGAATTCAGTGAAATATTTTCATCCCGAAAAAGAATTCGGTTTGAGGTAAACATCCATACTCCTCCACTTTTTAATGCTTCCTCTATGCTGGTAAATATTACAGTTCAAGGGCAAAGCGAAACACCTCCTTCCACTCCGATTGAGCCTGCGGTTTTAGAGGTTAAATCGGCAATTGTCAATATTACAACCGAGGAGGTTGACCATGTTATTACCGATCAGTTGGACTATTCCCAAACTGACCGGCTAGATGATGGTCCTCAAACCGATCAGTTTGATATTCTGCAAATCGGCCAGCCAAAAGTTGCTCCAATCGGTCAAACCAATGCTATTATAGTTACTCAACAAGAGGTTCCAACTCCAGTTTAGGTTCTTTCAACAGATCAAAACGCTGATGAGGTGGATGATGTAGTCTTTGTCAAAGAATTCATCCCTATTCCATCATTTCCACAAGGGATTCTGCCCGCTTCGACTGTTAATGAGGAAGTGGAAGATGTTACAAATCACTTCTCAGCGACAAAGGTGGAGGATGTCACTAATGAAGCTCCAACAACAAAAGTCTCAAGGATTTTCTCCCCATTTTCCCAAATGAGAGCATTAAGGGGAATTGAGTTTAGAGAACCCATTTCAAGTCTTAAAAGTATTGAAGTTGCATGGCTAGAAAAGGTCCTGCTGATCCACCTCCTACCTCACCTCTTGAAGTTACTCTATATGCTCAAACTACCATTGACTTAATACTTGAAGAGGCAGAGGCTACTGCGAAGATGAAAATTAATCTCTTCAACAATTGGACAAATATTAGATTGGACACTAGCTTCAGCGATGTGCTTCCAAATGTTTCTGAAGAAGAGAAATCATATGAACTGTTGAATTTGGAAAATGTGATCTTTTCTATAACCAAGACTAAGACAGTCTCTGAGGCTATAAAGAGGAGCGAATTCGTGGAAGCGTTTGCAAGGGGCCACACTATTTTCCCCTACTATAAAGAATGCATAAAGAATTATGATCCTTTTGTTGATTCTGCAAGGACCGACGTAGACATGCTCAATCACTTAAGAGAGCTAATAGAGGGATACATCTCAACCACTCTTTGATATGTAGATGGTCGTGAATCCTCCAACTCAGAAGAATCCTGAATTCCATCTCCTCGAACCGATATGAACTACTATGATGATGACGAGCCCATGGATTTAGTTGAAGATCTGATTACTCCTCAAGACAATACTCCTTTTATCTACAGGACTAAGCAAATATTTGAAGGAGGAAAATAAAAGTCAAAGAAGTATCTAGCCGAGCAGGGGATGACCTCTACAGAAGAACACCGCCATGAAATCTTTCACATCTATGAAGTAAGGAGACCATGTGCAAAAGAACAACATCCCATTCCAAGGCAAGATTGAGTGCGTATCTCTGCAGCTTTGGAGATAATATCTGCCGACTGCAATAAGTGCTTCTTCCTCTAAATCTGAAGGAAATGAGAAAGAGGGTGGGCAAGATGAATGTTGCTCAAAACTCTCGTCCACAGTCGACAAGGGTGCCTCCTCGTCTCATCAAGTCGAAAAATCTCAACCAACTGGTAGTGAATCTGATCCTTTAGAACAACCGGATGTTGAAAAAGAAGTTGAGGTTCAGAACTCCAAGCAACCGACCCCTGCTCAATCTACTTCGGGTAAATCCTCTAAATTAAAAGAAGTCTCGAACCGTACTCGTTAAACCAGGGATAAGAGTCTTGAAGAACCGGTCGGTCAACAAGATGCTCAAACAAAACCGGAGATGTCCATTCAGGTTAGTACCCTCCGTGCTGTACCTATCCAATCTGTTCCAATTGGCTCCCATATCTCCACTTTTGAGGAGGAGACACCAAGACCGAATGTCCAAAAAATTATCATGGAGGTTATGGCCCTGTGGCAAGTAATTTTATAATCTTTCAAGACTCGACTGGACAAAATGGAAGACTTGCAAGCATCCTCATCGAATGTGCACAACCAAGAGTTAAACAGGATGCAACAAAAAATGTGACAAGAGCTGAGCAAGGTCGAACATTCTTTAACAAATACTTCCACCTCCAAAATGAAACCAAGTCTTCAATTGATGTCCTCACGTCCCAAGTAATGAAGATGGGTAGGTCCTACAATGCTACCGATGTTGAAAAAGTGAGAAAGGCAGAGACAATTGCACAACGTTTTCAGGATAAAGAAAACGCAGCCGCTGAGGCTGTAAACAAAATGTTGAGGTTGATGAAGACAATATGACCATAGCTCAAATGGCGAACCAACAAGAAAAATTTGTCCCTCGAAGCTCTCGTTCTAGAAGAAGGCTACGTCGAAATGATGGTTCCACTTTTGTCTTTGTCCCTTCTCCATCAAGATGAAGAGGTCGTGGATGTGACACCGACGATCGAACTAGTGTCAACTTTATGACCGGGGTGATGGAGGATATCAAAAAGAGAATTTATAGGGAGGGATGCTAAAACTTTTTATTTCATTTCTGTCTTTAATTGGTTTCTGTCTTTAAAATTCTCCTTTTTATCTTTTTTGAACACACGTTTTTGACTATTGTACTTTCAGTTTTGATTTTTAAACATGGAAAGTCAAATATTGCATGTTTAAATTGATGGGTTTGATGGTTTTAAATTAAAACAATCTAAAAGGGAAAAATTTCAACAAATAGATCACCAACTTTGATAATTTATTCTAAACAATCAAAGAGGGAGAAATTGTTATATTAAAGTAGCTAATTAACTTAAGACAATTACCCAACGATTATAAAACTACCAGGTTTTGAATATTTAGTTTAAATAATCATAAGGGAGAAATTTTTAATTTAAAATAGTTAATCAACTATTAGTACATATAAATAAGAACTGAATTGTGTTAATTCTATGTAGGTTGAAGAAAACCGGAAAGAAAAAAATAACCGAAAGTCCATCAAAACCGGTTTTTGATCAAGTCCGGTATTATGCAAAAAGGCGCTTCTGACTATATCTCAAATTCGGTTTCATCTCCAATCCGGTAGTTTGCACTTCGGTATTTTACAAAAGCGTAACTGGTAGTTTGCACTTCTGTATTTTACAAAGGCTAAACCGGTAGATTGCACTTTAGTATTTTACAAAGGCGTAACCGATAGTTTGAACTTTGGTATTTTACAAAGGCGTAACCGATAGTTTGCACTTCAGTTTTATGTCAACATGTATCCGGTTATTTATTAAGTCCGATATTATATAAAGGCGTATCCTGTTATTTATCAAGTAATTCAGTTTTATTGTAAACACGCACCCGGTAGTTTACAAAGTCAGTATTTTATAAAGACACGTCCGGTAGTTTGTGAGCCTCCAGTTTTATATTAAGATCAATATTTTACCAAGAGGCACACCCCGTAGTTTATCCAAATTGGTTTTTGGATAAACATATCCGATATTTTCCAAAATAGGCATTTTGGGTAAAGCATTTTCCAGTTTCCAATCAATCTAAGTTCCAAATTAAGCATCCGTGATGGACAGTCTAGTAAAGCAGCATATCACCAATTCGTGATGGGCAGTCTAACAAAGCAGCATATCACCGATTTGGGATGGGCAGTCTGTCACAATAGTAAAGACAGACCTAAAGAAGACTGTCACTTACCAAGATTATTCAAATCCTTTGCAATGAACGTTCTTCGTACATCGTAATAGCATTAATGAATTTTGGCTTACTCTCATCAAGTACATACAAGATCAAAGAAGATCTTCTCTGATATACCAATCTGAAGCTCAACCAATCAAAAGAGGACCGGTGTCCTTTGAATCAAATATGTTAGTTGGTGAAGCAAATATGTCCGTTGCCGATTGCCTATTTAAGGAGCAGTTGGAAGTCAAGATGACATACGAGCTTTTTAATCAATCATACGAAAGTCACAAGAAATATCAGTGCAATCATTCTCAAAAAGCTCACAAGTTTACTAGAGTGTTAAAACTGTATTACAAACTGCCTATTCTATGTGATTATTCAGTGTTGTAAGTTGACATAATTTGTTTCTGTTCAACAAGTGTTGTGTGTGCTAGGAGTTCGGAAACATGTAGTGTTTAAATCCTGGTTGTCCGACTGGATTTGTACAAGTGTTGTATTAAACCAAATTTTTTAGTGAATATCCTTCTCAAGGTTGAGAAGAAGGGAGTGACGTAGGAGCTTTTACTCCGAACATCCATAAATCCATTGTGTCTTGTATTTATTTCTTTCATTCCCACTCACTTGCTGCTACAAACATTTCCGCACTTGAACTTGGTTCAAGAGTTTGTGAAAAATTGCGTAGAATAGAGACTCAATATTAACTTTTAACAAAGTTAATATCAAACGAAGTGTGTGTAAGCATTCAACATAATCAAACCTCGTCTCTATCGTTGATCCTGATCTTAACAAATTATAATTTTATAAAAATATGTTTATGAATTAATAATATAATATAAGTTTAATTGAAAATTATTGATAAATATTATAAGAATATTTAGAAAACAAGTAATATTCTTAATATAAGAATATATAAGTAAAAAACTAAATTTAATATAAAATTAAAATTATCTAATATTTATATAAAAATATAATTTTAATAATTTTAATGCAAATTTAAATTTAGTTAAATACATTTAATATAAAATTTATTTATAAATTAATAATAAATTTAAATTTAAGTCAAAATATTAAATTATTTATAAACATTATAAGATTATTTAAAAAATAAATATTATTTTTAATATAAGAAAGATATAAGTAAACCTAAATAAAATTTAATGCAAAATATGTTTTAAATAAGTTTATAATTTAAATGGAATGAAAATAAGCTTAACACAAATTTAAATTATATTTTTTTTTGAAAACGGTTTAATACCATTTCATTAAAAAGCCCAAAAGTGGGAGAAGTCAATAATCAAAATTAGACAAACCATAGTTTTGATTGTAAGATGACAAACAAAAGACCCAAAAGTTTCTAAATGGTGGCAGTCAAATCACATTACAAAACACAGATTAAAATGAACAAAGACTACAATATAGCTATCCTAACCTATGTTGTCTCCATATCTGCCTTTTGACCATATAGCCTTCTTCCACGTCCCAATCTTCTCACGTTCTTCATAAAGGGAGATTGAATTGAAGCAGATGATGATGTATGTCTGCTCTTATTGTTTAATCTTTTTCTATATGAACTCGTACTAACATAATAGAATGTATTCTTTTTCAGGATTTCAATGTTTTTGTCACTACTTTTCTCTACTTCAATTTTCTGTGTTTGAGGATCAACAACCTTAGTTTCTTTCTCCTCCGTTGTATATTTGCTTTCATCTTCTACATCTTACTCTTCCTTGTATTTAGGTTTATCTTCTTCAGAATCCTCTGTTTCATCAATTTCCTTTCCTTTCTTACTTCTCTCTTCTTGAGTTTGATTTCCTTTTGTTCCTTCACCCGAATTCTGAACATCTTTCCCATTGACATTGCTTTCTTTTTATGCTTATTTTTCCACAATTAGGCATAGCAAATTTTCGGGTTTCGGGGACCCGACCCGGACCCGAACCCGAACCGAACAGGACCCGAATTTGCCCGAAAAAATCGGGTTCTCAAATTACCTGAAATATCGGTTCGAAACCGATGGGTACTTGAACCCAAACTGGACCCGATTTTTAATTATTATTATTTTTTTAGATATTTAATTAATTTTAACTTATTAATATATTTTTAATTTTTACCTATGTTTTAAACTTAATTTGGATCAAATTGAACAAAATTTTAATATTTTATATTATTCAAATATAAAAAAATAATAATTCATATGTATTAAGCTTTGAAAAATTATTTAATAAAAAAAATTATATAAAATAAAATAAAACAAAAAATCATTTATTATATAATATATATATATATATATTAAAAAAACTTAACCCAACAACCTCTGTACTGTATAGCTTCTCCCTCAAGACTAGTCAGGAACCGAACAAAATCATTTTATTTTTAATTAATGAATTTTTTCGGGTACCCGAAACCGATTGGTTCTGACCTGAAAATACACGGAACCGAAAATCAAACTAATTACCCGAACCGAACGGTTCGGTTCCTTCGGGTACCCGACCCGATGGGGCAACATTGCCATGCCTATCCACAACTGTTTCATTTGTACTAGGAACCTTTTATTTCTTGGCTTCGCCATTCTGCATTTGTTGTTCCTGGTTTGCTTTCTGGTTGGCCATTAATTTAGGTCATCTCATTATAGAATGTTTAAAGGTATTGCAGTTCACGCATCTGTACGGTCGTCATTCATAGTGTATGCCAATCTTGGTAGCATTTCCCTTTCGATCCACCACTGTAATTTCGCCAGGGAGAACGTTTCTGGGTTGAACTTCAATGTTCATCCTAGCATATGTGAGATTTTCCCTTTCCTCAGTGATTTTGTCCATGTATAGCGGGTTTCATAGAGGGCTAGCGAAATGGCTTAAGGCTTCCGCGTTGTACATGTGGGGAGGGATATTTCGCAACTTGAACCAAATTTGTAATGTTTCTTTTGGAATACTGTCATAGCTCGTACCCTCCTTCCATTTTTCGAGCTTCTTGCATTCTTTCCCCATGTGTGTATGTCCCAACTATATTTTTTTCTCAAGATTAACCTCTTGATTGAATTTCAGGAAATACATGTCGTGATTGTTAGAGGTGAACTTCATTAAACCTTCTTGTTGGAGGTAGTGCATGTTTACCTGAATAGTGATTTACTGAGACCTTTCTTTGTTGAGAATCATTTCTCCATTCTTAGCTTGTATCGACATCCTTAAAATTTGGTTTCTCGGCCCTTTGAGGTTTGCTCTCTCATTAAAACCAACCCTCCATTTGCCTTTTGCCTTCTCTTCGGTTTCCCTTGTTTCCTTTGCTTTCTTGTTTACTGCATTATTTAGACATTTGTTTCCAACCCTGATTTCTTCCAGACCAACACTATTTTCCTTTTGTTCCCCTGTACTTTCCTTCTTGTTGTTGGTCCCCTCTGTTTTATTTTTCTTTCCTTTTTTCCTTTATGTCTTACCAGTTTTATCAGATTGATTCTGATTCCCAAAAGAATCAATAATAAATTCATTTGAAAAAAATTGTTTATTTGGGCAATTAGTATGTATTTCATTTTTGCTCTTATCTCCGTTGACATTCATCTTAACAGAATTATCGAAGGCTATAGTGGAAGAAGGCATACCTGGAGCTTTTCCAGAGTTGACATTTATGCTCTTGCTCACAAATTCAGGGGTGTCATCTTTTCCTTCTTTAGCCAGAGTTTCTTTGTTTTTATGAGATGTAATGGGGTATGTGCCCCTATTTCATTCCTGTTGGTTATCTGCATCCTGGACTTTATTTGAGTGAGTGGAGTAGGAATTTGATACCTCAGGTGTCTGTTTAAGAGAATTGGCCAGGCTTGAGCCAAATGTTGACAAAGAAGAAAGATTCCCTATTGCAGAAGTTTTCATATTTCCTTATTCGAAGTGGCAAAAGCAGACGGATTCAAACAACGGCGTTTATCGCGATGCGGGATTAGAATGATTGAAACCCTAATGACGCTTGTGAATGTTCCAACCAGGGTTTTCGCGACACTACTGATCGTGACGTTCGTGGCGATCGTGTCGTTTGTGCCGATCTTGACTTCGATTGTGCGATATTGATTGTGTCGCTCTTGCCGCGACAAATACAACGAAACGCGATCCGTACGATTGAAACCCTAGTAGCGCTTGCAAAACAGGGGATTCCGCGACTATGTCGATCGTGCCATTTTTGTGAATCGTGTCGTTCGTGTCAATCGTGCCGTTCATGTTGATCATGCCGTTCGTGTCGATCGTGCCATCGATTGTGATGTGCCAATTGTGCCGATCGTATCTCTAGAGATTTTCTCTCACATGTACCGATCAATTTATATTAGATTAAATAATTTTTTTTATAAATTTATTGGAAAATATGTTTAATGCAAAATATAATTTTTTAATGAATTAATAGTAAAAATTAGTTTAATTCAAAATTTAAAATTATTTATAAAAGTAATAAGAATATTAAAAAAAATATATTCATAAGAAATATATAAGTATAAAACGAAATAAAATTTAATACAAATTATTTTAAATTCAAAATTAAATTTAATAAAAAAAGTTAAATGTAAAATTTATATAATATTAGATTAAAAAGAAAATATGTATTTTTTATAAATTAAATTCAAATTTAAATTTAAATTTAATAAAAAAAGTTTAATGCAAAATTTAAATTTTATGAGAAAATAAATTTATAAAAAAAAAATAATAATTACATGTTAAATATAAAATTAAATAAAGTAATAGTTTTGATATAAATTTGATGTATTTAAAATTTAAATTATATATGATTAAATAGAAAAATATAAAATAAGATTTTCATAAATCAAATACAAATTTTATTAATATTTTTAACATTTACAAAGTTAAACTTAGACTAAGGATAGCATATAAGTTTATTTATTTCCAAACTAAACATGGATTATTTAAATTTGAATTCTTATAATTTTTAAAATATATAATTCATAAAAAAAAAATTATATCATGCATCTAAAACAAACATATAATACATAAAAACAAACTATACATGTAAAATAGAAATATGATAATATAACTTTAAATAGGTTGAAAAGAAAACTTACTTGAATTCATAAACGCTGATGTATAATGAATGAGGATTCTATATATCCTGCAATTAATTATATAGTGTTATTCAAACAAATATATGTTTTAAACACATTAAAAAGATAAAGGGAAAATAATGTAAATGCAATGCAATAATAGAGAGATCATTTTAGTTCATTCCACTAGCTATTTTACACGTTTTCCGCATTTAGATTTTCTCGTGCTTTAGAAACAGGTTCCAAAAGATTAATAAAATTAAAATCATTAAAACTTTGTAAATATGTAGAGAGCATCACATATCAAGTTAAACTTACATCACTCAATTTTAGCAAATTATTCTACCCGCTCAAATTTAGAAGTCCAACCACTAGCACCATATTGCCTCTCCAAAGACAACCAAAGAATTTGGATCAACATAATCTACTTTGTGTTGAACAAATTTGTTAGCCCAACCATTAACTGCCTTAGGACCAACTCTCAGAATAATTTGAGAGTTATTCTATTATCTCTGACATCTCCATCAATTTTATCTGACAAGTAACATACTACAAATGAATTTGCAAATAATGAAAATGCGTAGAAATTGTAAAATATAAAATCAAGACAGAACTATAGTTTGGAAGGACCATGAAAAATTATTCTTGTATATTAAAAGTAGAAACTAAAAGGAAATTTATCAATAGTTTAAAAACTTAGATTGCATAGAGAATATGGATCGCAACCTGTGCATTAAAGATTCTTTTCTTTTATCGACAAAGAAGTGTCTAACCCTTGATGCATGTTGCTACGGTCACGTACAGTATACAGTGTGACAAACCTAAAATTCGAAGAGGCAAATGATGAAAAGGAACACCATCTTGATTGCTATTAACAAACTGATAATAGAAATTTTACTAAAGCCCTTTGAATGAGGGTAGTCCTGAAACACAATGAGAAACAAAAAGCTTACTTTTTCATCACACAAATATTCAAAAGTGTGAAACAATATCGTGAGAAATGTATGAAAACAATTTATCAAATTCAAACAAAATTAAAAACTTGAAAACAAATTTTAAATTATAATTAGGTTTACTTTACCATATAGAAAATAACTTGATCGAATCCAGAAGCCTTCATATGGAGAGTTTACCATCCAATTTTGGTTTAAAAAGTCTATTAACATTCAATATATAACCAATAACTGGAATGTTTGGTGTTGATTGTCAGTCTATTTTGATCAGCTGTGCATAAACCCCAAAGGAATTCTAATCCCTAATAATCAAAGGCATAAATATTAAGAAATAACTTCAGAAAAGTTTATTGACAAAAGATCTTAGACAGAAAGTTGAAATGAAACATGGGTACTAGTAAGTAGAAGATAATGACCAAGCTGTGATCCAAATAAAAAATTTATAGGATCAGTAATGGCTTTGTAGAAGTTACCATCAAAAGTAACTGTTAATTAGTTCATAGAAAAATTAATCAATAAATAATATTTACCTGTCAATTTGATCAAATACATTGTTTGATGACATTATCAAAACTGGAATTTCTCTAAATTTGGAAGAACCTTGCAAAGTAAAAAAAATTATATTTTCTTTATCTCTTTCTGTTCAAATCTTTACTCAAAATTTTAGACAACAAACCTTACATTGATCTTCATGAGTAGTTCGTAAACGGACATTCCAGACAACACACTTCATCTTGGTATTGATCTAACTAGATCATCGCTTCTTGAATTTATTTAAATCGTTTTACCCGATATGTGGTATGTGCATTCTCGAACCTTCACTATTATTGTAATGCGAAAATTCCTCCTACCTTTACATACACAATGTTCTTGGAAATTCTCTAAAGAACTTCTTTTAATTGTTTTTGAATCTTTCTCAAGCACAAAACGATTTCAAATAATGGTTTGTTATTTAATAGTAATGCAAAATTTAAATTTAATAAAAATATGTAAAATATATAAGTTTGTTTATGAATTAATATAAATATAAGTTTAATTTAAAATTATTTATAAACATAATAAGAATATTTAAAAATAAATAATATTGATAATGTAAGAAATATATAAGTAAAAACACTAAATAAACTATAATGAAAAATATGTGTTTAATAGATTTAATAAAAATTTAAATTTAATAAAAATAAGTTTATTAAAAAATTTAAATTATATTAGATTAAATATAAATAATACAATTTTATAAGTTTAATGCAAAATATAAAAGTTTGTTTTCTGATTTAATGATAAATATAAGTTTAATTAAAAAATATTTATAAACATAGTAAGCATATTTTTAAAAAAAGGAAATATTATAAATATAAGAAATATATAAGTAAAAATCTAAATAATACTTAATATAAAATTTTTTTTTAATAAGTTTTATCCAAATATAAATTTGATGAAAGTAAGTTGTATACAAAATTTAAATTATATTATATTAAATAGAAAAATATAATTTTCATAAGTAATGGAAATTTAAATTTAATGAAAATAGATTTAATGTAAAATATAAAAATGTGCTTATGAATTAATAATTAATATAAGTTTAATAAAATTTTAAAATAATTAAAATAATATATTATATTCTTAATATAAAAATATATAAGTAAAAATAAAATAAAATTTAATACAAAATATGTTTTAAAAAAATTAATACAAATTTAAATTTAATAAAAATCATTTTAATGTAACATTTGAATTTAATGAAAATAAAAAAAATGTAATTTTAATAAATTTAATCAAAATTTTAATTTTATAAAAATATAAAATTTGTTTATGAATTAAAATTATAATATAAGTTTAACTGAAAACTTAAAATTATTGATAAATATTATAAGATTATTTTAAAAAAAAAGTAATATTCTTAATATAAAAAATATATAAGTAAAAATCTAAATAAAATATAATGCAATTCTTTTTAATAAGTTTAATGTATATTTTAAATTTAAATTATATTATATATAAAAATAAAATTATAAAAAGTTTAATACAAATTTATATTTAAATTAAATTATATTTATAGAAAAAATTCAATTTTACTAAGTTTAATGAAATTTAAATTTATTTAAATACATTTAATGTTAAATATAAAATTTATTTATGAATTAATTATAAATTTAAATTTTAAATTATTTATAAACATTATAAGATTATTTAAAAAATAAATATTATTTTTAATATAAGAAATATATAAGTAAATCTAAATAAAATGTAATGCAAAATATGTTTAAAATAGGTTTAATGATAATTTAAATTTAATAAAAATAAATGAATGCAAATTTAAATTATATTAGACTAAATTGTAAAAATATAATTTTTATAAGTTTAATTGAAAATATGTTTAATGCAAAATATAAAAATTTATTTACGAATTAATAGTAAAAGTATGTTTAATTCAAGATTTAATATTATTTATAAAAATAATAAGATTATTTAAAAAATATATTTTTAAGAAATAAATAAGTATAAAACGAAATAAAATTTAATGCAAAATATGTTAAATGCTTGTATAAATATAAAAAAAATTTAAATGCAAAATTGATATAATATTAGATTAAATATAAAATATGTATTTTATATAAGTGAAATTCAAATTTAAATTTAATAAAAATAAGTTTAATGCAAAACTTAAATTTAATGAGAAAATAAATTTATATAAGAAATAATAATTATATGTTAAAAATAAAATTAAATAAAGTAATAGTTTTGATTTAAATTTGATGTATTTAAAATTTAAATCATATAGGATTAAATAGAAAAAATGTAAAATAAGATTTTAATAAATCTAATACAAATTTTATTAATATTTTTAACATTTATAAAGTTAAACTAAAATTAAGATGATATATAAAAACAATTTATTTCTAAACTAAACATGGATTATTTAAATTTAAATTCTTATAATTTTTAAAATTGATAATGCATAAAAATAAAAAAATTATATCATGTATTTAAAAATAAACTTTTAATGCATAAAAACAAAGTATACATCTAAAATAGAAATATGATAACATAAATTTAAATAGGATGAAAAAAAAAACTTACTTGAATTCGTGTAAACGTTGATATATAATGAAGGAAAATTTTAATAATATTCTACAATTAATTGTATAGTGTTATTCAAACAATTATATATTGTAAACACATTAAAAAGATAAATTGAATTATTATATATCCATGGCAACAATATTCGATATATTTACATCTCTCATTTGATTCACATTCATGATCTGAGATTAATCATATTTAACATACAAAACATAAATGTGTCAATAGTTGTATATTAAAAGAAAAAACTAAATAAATACATCATGTTACAACCATTCAATAAAGTGTGAGTATAAAAACAATTATGTCAATGCATTGATAGAGAGATCATTTTAGTTCGTTTCACTAGTTATTTTACACGTTTTCTGCATTTAGATTTTCTCGTGTTTTTGAAACAGGTCCAAAAGGATGACAAAATTAAAAATCATTAAAACTTTGTAAATATGTTGAGAGAATCACATATAAAATTAAGCTTATACTTCATTCAATTAAGTATTTTGTTCTACCCACTCAAATTCAGAAGTCCAACCACTAGCACCATATTGCCTCTTCAAAGACAGCCAAAGAATTTGGACAAAGAATTTGGATCAACATGATATATTTTGTGTTGAACAAATTTGTCAGCCCAACCATTAGCTATCTATTAGAAAAATTAAGTAAGTAAATTTTCAAAACGACCAACACTTACAAGTTTTAAATATTTATTCTAAATAATCAAAAAGGGAGAAATTGTTAGAAAACATAAAGTAAGTAAAAAGTTTAAACCTGTCAAAGTACTTAATCAACTTCAAACTCCTTGTGCAGGTACAGCTCAAACCGCATAGATACAACTCAAGCCGCACCGGACCGGTTGAGATTCTCTACTTCAACGATCCGGACATTATCAAGTAAACCAGATTGACTTCAAGTAAACCGGTTTGTCTCCCCTCACCGGATTGGCTGAAACATAAACCATATGAAGCATCACTTCCGGCTGACTCAATATATCGAAGATCTCAAGGCCAACGGAAAATTATTCAAAGTGATGAAATCTGTAAAGATGACGTAATGAAGATTTCTTGGAAATGCACAAAAGAAAGATCCGAGATAAAGCATGAGGGAAATCTAATCGTTGCAGATCTTAACAGATGCACAAGCAACCCTCATGGTACATGCGGCTACCTTCGTGCATGGCTGCCACATGTACAAAAAGAAAGGCTACCTACTTCAACCGGTTCGACTGACCAATCAATAGATGAGAGAGAAATATGACCGTTGTCATATTCTCTATATATAGGAAGCCATTAGCAGTAAAGAAAAATAACGCGCGCCAGCTAAAAACAACTTAGTTTTCATACAATCAAACCCGAAAAACATCCTGAGTTCATATAGCTTTTCTGATTCAAAGTGAAACAGTTGTAAAAGAAATCTGTGTATTTTACCTTGTGTAAAAGTATTACACCATTGTGTGAGTGGTGTAACCGACGAGCAGTAAATAAGACTCGATCGGAGTGTACTTGTGAAATATTCCAGTTAGTGAATATCCTTCTCACAGTTTGAGAAGAATGGGTGACGTAGGAGAGTTTGCTCCGAACATCCATAAAAATCTGTCTTGTGTTCTTTATTTTTCATTCGACTTACTTACTCTAACCGAACCGAAACACTATTCACTTAAACCGAACCGATCTTCTCTACACCTTAACCGACTTCTCCTAATACCTTCCAAACTAAATTGTGTAAGTTGTTTTAGACTGAAACAGACATTTCCGCACTTGAACTCGGTTCAAGAGTCTGTGACAATTTGTGTAGTGTTAAGAGCGGTTCTAGTCTTTAACCGGATTAGTTACAAGTGTTGTGTGTGTTGTTGTAAGCAATCTACCTTTAGCCGGACCCCGATCCTCTATCGGCGATCCCGATCCTAACAAGTGGTATCAAAGCGAGGATCTTAACACTCAAGCAACCGAAAGAAGATGGGAAGCATGACCCATAGCGATAAGCCACCGATGCTAAATAGTGAAGCGTTTAGCGGCTGAAAGGTTCAGATGTATTTGCATCTGATCACATTGGATGATGAAATGAACACCATCCTAAAGGAAGGACCGATAAAGATCGAGAAGGAGAAAGGAGCATAGACAACTGAATATAGGAGAAGAAGTAATCTGGATAACCATTGCATGAGACACATCTTCAAAGCTGTGGACGATAATACGTTCAACAAAATCAGAGATTGTCAAAGTGAAAAGGAAGCATGGGAAACTCTCATTCAGATCCATGAAGGAACGAAAGAACTAAGGAGAATAAAATTTTGGTGACGAGCAGAGTATCTAGACACGAAGCATCAATGAAAGAATGGCATGGTCATTGAAGAAAATTCTAAAAACAAGAAAAGATGCCTTTCAAATGGTGAAAACCACAATTGGAAATGGAAGAGGGATACTATTCTGGCATGATCCTTGGCTGGATAATATTCCCATTATATTCAAAGAAGAAATGCAAGAAAACAGAGTTAGAAGAGAATACATCAAGTACTCATTTAGAGATGTCTATGAAGGTAAATGTGATTCACTTTTGAGGCGTATTCCAGAAGGTGATAGAATCCTAAACCTAATGAGGTAGAAGCAACTCAATGAAAGTAATGATGAAATATGATGGAAAATAGAAAGCAATGAGAAGTTTATTACAGGAAAGGCATGGGAAATGATTAGAACAAGAGGACAAGAGGTAGATTGGCATAATGTGGTATGGTCTCCAAAGATTATTCCTCGTCACTAATTTATTCTCTGGCTGGTATATAGGAAAAAGTTGACAACAAAAGACATAATTTGAAAATACATAAACATTCCTGATATCAACTGTGTTCTATGTTCGGGAGTTGAGGAAAGCATAAACCATTTATTTGGGGAATGTTCTTTTGTAATACAAATCTGGAGGATGTATGCTGCAAACATGAACATCATCAACTTTCTAAGAATATGGGAAGAAATCCAAGAGTGGATGAAGAATAAAGCAAAAGGAAGATCATTCTATGTAAGTATGTTGAAATGCTATTTTGAAATAGTAATCTACAATATCTAGAAAGAAAGAAATTCAAGAACTCATAGTGGAAGAAGTAGAACAGCTGAAGATATTTGGAGAGATATAACTTCAGATAGAAATGCACCCATTCAATCCTGGAGAGGAATCGAAAGGAATGAAGAGAATAGAAAGCTCTGCCAGATATGGGATATTTCGTTTGAGAAGGTCACAAGTAGAATAAAAGTAAAAACGTTGTAGGATATAATTGATTATTGTTATTGTCTGTAATTCAATTATTATTTCATTGTCAAATCTATAAATTGTTTAGATCTAATCTTAAACTTTTGTATTTTTTTTTCCTCTTTTGGGTTTTTTTAATGAAATGGCATTAAGCTGTTTTCCAAAATAAAATAAAAATAAAAATTTTGGTGGCAACTCAAAAGTACGAGAACATCAAGATGAGACTGGGAGAGAACATGAAGGAGTTTAGTGACCGGTTCACCAGCGTGGTCAACGAGTTGTACACACTCGGAAAAAGATATGAAAACCGGGAGATCATTGTAAAAGCATTAAGATCTCTACCAAGTGCATGGGACATAAAAACCATGGTGATGAGGGAATCAAGCAACCTCGGGCAGATGAAGCTGCACGACGTGTTTGAGGACCTAAAAGCTTATGAATTCAAGATGAAATCTCGGATCGAAGACGAAGCAGCAACATCAACCGCAACCAGAGCTCTGGTGACATCGGTGGAACCAACAGTTACTGTATCAGCCGCTTCGGTTCCTGTCAAAAGTGCTGATCAAATCAGTGAAGACATGATGGCCATGCTAGCACAAAAATTCGGAAGATTCATTAAGAAGAATCAACCATCTAACAACAACTACAACTATAACTACGCCGAAAAATCCAATGTAAGATGTTTTAATTGTGATGGTTTTGGTCATTACAGGTCGAAATGCAGAAGACCAAGACGAGACGATTGAAAACCGGCAAGCAACAACCATAGAAACGACAACCAGAGAAATGAATATCAAAGGAATGACAGACAACAAACCGATGAAGGAAAAGTGATCCAGAAGGCATTCATAGCATCTGACGGTGGAAGCGACTAGGCCTACTCCGACACCGAACATGACGAAGAAATAGTCCCCTGTCTCATGGAAAATGAAGAAGAGGTATTCGACTTTTCCTATGAAAAATTTACTAAAGAAGACTTAGTTACTGCACTCAACGACATGGTCGCTGAGTTCAAAAACCTGTCTGCTCTTATATCGACTCGGTCAAACTACGAAAACGGAGAGTCAAGTGGTACCGCTGGTGAGCAAAGCGAAACCACGGTATATGAACCGATTGAACTATCCTTAGAGAATGAGAAGCTCAAGGAGATAGTTCAATTGGTAACTGAAGAAAATGAGAGAACCAAATATGTCACGGCTGCCTGGAAAAGATCCAGTAAAGCGGTGAGTCAGATGTCTAACTATCAACGACATCCCAAATGCAAATTTGGTCTCGGATACAAGAATAACAAATCCGCCAACCGGAACTATTCCAACGGGATGAAACTCATAAAAGAAAATCTTCCCTTCATAAGATTTGTCAAGAGTTCTTCAACCGACAATGAAGCAGAACGTGACTTAAAACCGGAAAATGAAATAAAATATGTAAGTCCAACCGACTCGAAAAAATGGCTTCATCCTGAGAGAAGGAAAGCCAACCAGCCAACAAGTAAACAAAAAAATACACGTTCCCAGAGAACTAATCAACACTCACCACCACCACAAAATAAGGCACTCATAGGAAGACAAAAAGATGAGAAGCCGAAAACCGGTAAAACAATTAGAACTATTGCTGGAAAAGTTATCCGACTTATTAAAGTCTGGATCCCTAAGGGACTAATCAACCACGCACCCAACTGAATGTGGGTACCAGAAATGTGTAAATATTTATTTTTTGTAGGTTAGGAGGAGCAAGCGGCTAGAAAACTCGGAATGGTATTTGGACAGTGGGTGTTCAAGACACATGACCGGAAATAATGGACTACTAGCTGATGTAATTTATGAGGCCGGAGCAATGATAACCTTCAACGACAATTCAAAAGGTAGAGCCGTGGGCAAGGGTAAGATTGTCCATGGAAACCTGTCTATAAACAACGTGCTCTTAGTAGAAAACTTGCATTTTAACCTATTAAGCATTAGCCAAATGTGTGACATAAGGTACACGGTTGAATTTCATAAACATGCATGTTTAGTTAAAAATCAACAAGGTGATACTCTTTTAACCGGAAATAGGATAGAAAACATTTACAAAGTAGATTGGAAGACTGAAACTGAGAACCCGGTTTGCATGGTAGCTAGGAACGATCCAAACTGGCTTTAGCACAAACGGCTAAACCATCTAAATTTTAAAACTCTAAATTTCATATGTTCTAAGGAATTAGTTCATGGCTTTCCAAACATCAAATTTTCCAAAGATAAAGTATGTGTTGCATGTCAAATGGGAAAACAAATAAAATCATCTTTTAAAAGCAAATTTTTTTTTCAATCCAAACGATGTTTAGAAGTACTACATATGAATTTGTTTGGACCAGTTATGGTAACAAGCCTAGAAGGCATGCACTATACCATGGTAGTTGTTGATGATTACTCTAGATTCACTTGGGTAACATTTTTAGCTTCTAAAAGTAAAGCTACATCGAACCTGATCAAATTACTTTTAAGAATACAAAATGAGAAATCTATTCGGATTAATAGAATTAGAAGTGATAGAGGAATCGAATTCACAAATAGTACTCTAACTACTTTTTCTTGATGATTCCGGTATTAGGCACGAGTTGTCTAGTGCTAGAACACCTCAACAAAATGGACTAGCTGGGAGAAGAAACTGAACTGTCAAGGAATCCGCAAGGTCCATGATAGCCGATTCGGGTATTGCTCAAAAATTTTGGGCTGAAGCTATCAATATTGCGTGTTACACTCAAAACCGATCTTTAATTACCAAACGGTTTACTGAAACACCATTTGAAATATACCATGACAAAGTTCCTAACATCCGGCATCTTAGGATCTTTGGCTATAATTGTTATGTTCACATCAATGACAAAAGTTATTTGACCGCGTTTAATGCTAAATCCGATGAAGGAATAATGTTGGGCTACTCAGCCGTAAGTAAGGCATATAAAATTTATAATACTAAAACGTTAACGGTTGAAGAAACCTCTCATGTTTTTTTTGATGAATCGATTGAACGTAACACTACAGTACCCTTCGACTCTCACAACAGAATGGAAAATTACAATATCTATTCTGATGATGAAGATGAGGTTCCAGTCTATAGACGGTTTGTCAATGATCAAGCGGTTAATGCTGAGACTCAGTCTGATCAAGCTTCTTTACCGCAGGAAGTTGACACCTCAGTGTCCACTGAGGAAATCGGTCGGTCTGACTCTGCTCAGCCTACCGATACGTCTAACCTTGATCAGTTAACCGGATGCTTGAAAGACACTACCAAAATAAACCTTAGAAGGAATAAAAAACATCCTCTTGAACTTGTAATAGGTAACCTCTTATCACCCGTCCGAACTAAGCAACAAAATTTGGAAGAGTATGAAAACTCAGCTTTCATATCACAAATTGAGCCAAAAAAGGTGGATGAAGCATTATTAGATCCCGATTGGATTTTAGCAATGCAAGAGGAATTAAACCAGTTTGAGAGAAATAAAGTCTGACACTTAGTTCCAAGACCGAAACAACAATCAGTCATAGGAACAAGATGGGTGTTTAGAAATAAACTCAATGAAGATAGTTTGGTTACGAGGAACAAAGTCAGGCTAGTGGCTCAAGGATACAAACAGGAAGAAGTCATTGATTTTGAAGAATTATTTGCTCATGTGGCTAGACTTGAAGCCATTAGAACATTTCTAGTATTTGCGGCTTTCAAAAACTTTAAAGTCTTTCAAATGGATGTCAAAAGTGCTTTTCTAAACGATAAACTAAGTGAAGAAGTGTATGTTGAACAACCTCCCGGTTGTAAAAATCCCGAACTAATAAGTCATGTATACCGGCTAGACAAAGCCCTTTATAGTTTAAAATAAGCTCCAAGAGCTTGGTACGATACTTTAATAAAATTCTCATTTGATCACAACTTCACAATAGGCTCGGTTGACAAAACACTTTTCAAATTTGAGAAAAAGGAACACATTTTACTTGTTCAAATATATGTGGATGATATTATTTTCGGTTTAACCGATCCAAAGTTATGTAACAAATTCTCAAAGTTAATGACTGACAAATTTGAAATGATTATGATGGGTGAATTAAGTTTCTTCCTAGGTCTTCAGGTTCGGCAAATCGACACTGGAACATTCATCAGCCAACCTAAATACACAGCCGAACTACTTAAGAAATTCGGAATGGATACTTGTGTCGAAGCGGCTACCCCAATGAGCTCATCTGTAAAACTGGACAAAGACGAGTACGGTCAAGGGGTAGATATAACAGCCTATCGATGAATTATCGGCTCACTCCTTTATCTAACAGCCAGCCGACCGAACATCTTGTTCGCGGTCGGAGTATGCGGAAGATTTTAAGCCAATCCAAAACAATCGCACTATACCGCGGTTAAGAGGATTTTAAAATATCTGAAAGGAACTCAAGACGTGGGACTATGGTACCCAAAAGACTCAAGTTTTAATAAAATAAGCTACTCTGATGCAGACTATGTAGGCTGGAAATCGACCGAAAGAGCACGAGCGGGACATGCCAATTTATGGGAGACCGACTCGTCTCTTGGTATAGCAAAAAGCAAACATCAGTTGCCACTTGAACCGCAGAGGCAGAGTATCTAGCAGCCGTAAACTGATGTGCTCAACTCCTCTGGATTCAACAACAACTAAGGGAATTCAGTGTAATTGCTGAAGAGTCTCCAATCTTTTGTGACAACACCAGTGTGATAGCGATCACATATAATCCGGTGTTGCACTCAAGAACGAAGCATATTGATATCAAACACCACTTCATTCGGGAACATGTTCAGCAGAAACACATCCGACTGGAGTATGTCTCAACCGAACATCAAGTGGATGACATCTTCACCAAGCCGCTACAAGAAGCTAAGTTCTCTTATTTCAGAAATATTTTGGGACTTACTGATAGTAAACAACTTATACCTTAAATGTTACTGCATATTTTCAAAAATCTAAACCTCTATGAATAACCGGGGCATGAGCTTAGGGAGAAGCTCACGCTTCTCAAAGTCATGATACTTCTATAAGAAATTAAACACTCAGGGATGCTAACTAGAAAGATGTCTCCGGTTAAGTTTGACAAATTCACACTACCAAATTACATGTAAATAAGTCGTGCGGTTCAAATGACTTGGGTAAAACAGACAGTTTATTCCCTAAGCTGAACAAATGTCGGCTTAGTTCGACATTTCTTCACACCGGAATATGCTATCTCGATAAAACTAGTCATGGAAAACTAACCGATAAAATGAATTAAAATTTCGGTAAGTGAATTTTTCCGGCTAACTTGGGACAACTGACCTTTGTTTTCATGCATGCCTTGATGATTAAACCTATGAAACATAAAACAGTCTATACCTCAATAAAAGTGAAGACACGTGTCTATCACTGAAAGAGGAAGACTAACATCTCTTCCATATATTTTAAAACCATGATGAAAATCTTTTGTCATCATTACTTTGTCATTGGAAATAACCATTATACACTTACACACGTTAACTCCATCATAATTACAAAATGACATCTCTAAGAATGCTAACCATCGATTGACTCTTTAAGCAGCTAATCTAATCCAATTTCAAAACACTATTCATCACAAGAAAATCTCTCCAAGCAAAATTATCTAGAAAAATGTATTGATCTCTCTCCAAGAAAGTCATTCTGGCCGATTTTGAATCGGTTGCCAACTCTGAGGACAATGAAGTCCAATGTATATTTCGAGCCCTTGAGAGCACCGGTCTCAAGAGGTTCCTAGAAAACCGTTACGCCATTAACTACTCCTTAGTTAATGAGTTCTTTGAAACTGTATGGGTGATACACCGAGATATCATCTTTGCGCAAGTTCATGGTCAATCTTTCCTCTTCAGTATAACATACTTTTTGTGAGCTTCCAACTGAAGGAGTCACCAATCTAACCTACTCTATAGTGTTCATCGATGAGATGAGACACCACTTTTCTGGCTCTATGACCCTGGTTAACACATGGGGACCCAAGAGTCTGCTCGCAAATGAATACCAAGTTCTAAGCGAGATTCTGAGTAAGTCCATCCTGGCAGGGACAAGTTCCAATCCCACACCCAACGTATCTTCGAGATGATGATTGTCATCACCGAAGGAACTCAGGTGAACTGGTCCAGGATCATTTTCGACAACTTGAAGAACTTGATCATCTTCAAGAAAACCGGCTATGCTCCACAACTGAGCGGCCTGTTCAATCACTTCAACAACTATCACGGTTCGGGTATCATTCTCCACGCAAATCAGTTGTTGACAAAGGAGAGGATTCAAGAGTAAATCGACAGATGGGACAAGGCAAAGGCCAAAAAGACTCCAACCGTCGGGCCGTCCCATTATTAATCTTCTCTTGTTTTAAAACCAACTAATGATGTTCCTTTCCTGCCTCTTTTTCCATTCCACTACCGAACCGGTAATTTTGTTGTACTATCGGTTCGGTATAACATCTTTTTAATTTAATCATCTTTTCTTTTCGGCTCAATCTTAAGACTTAAAACTTTAAACCTCTAAAATATACAAATCCGACATCTTCTCAGGGAGAAGCTGCCGAAAATACTCAAGCCGACAATTCACCCAAAACCGAATATTTTTTAAATCAACATTGGAAACAGATATACTCATTTCCCAAAAGACGTGCCTAGTCTGGATAGGCTGGTCAGTCTACATCGTACATTCCTAAAAATTATCTCCTTGAAAAGGCACCAAACATTTAATGAAAATATTGACAATACATAAACGGTCAGATTTTTCAAATATTCTCATTAAATGCTTCGTAACCGTCTCCACTATATAAGGAACTCATCCCTTCAATCAAATCACAACTTGAAAGTCTCTCTCTAAAAACTCCGTGAACTTCTTCTCTTTTCAAATTTCTTAAATATCAATACCCAACTCAGAAACTTAATAATCATTGACTTTGAATCTGCTCTCAACTCAAGATTCAAAGATGTCATTATCAAGCCACTAGTCAAATCCGACCTACAAACATTTCTTGAAGGCTCAGACTCTATCCTCGAAGCGGAGGTAAGCAAGTTCTTCAATAATGCTGAAGTGAGGAGTGACGGTAGCATTGCTACCTACATCGACTACGACTTCTATCGGCTCACTGAAGATTCATTCACAGATTTCTTCGATCTGCCATCCGAAGGATTTTCGGACTTCCCTGCTCCCCCCATTCAAGCGAATGAGCGCTACTCATTCATCTTTTCCGGTACCCTCCATCCGGTTGAATGCCATGGTCTGAAAGATGACATGGCTTCCCATATCCAAATCTTCCAGGACCTCATCCAGAGATCAATCCTGGGACACATGCCGAATCAACGCTACACTCGGCAAGTGTACGATCTTATGATCGCAATCACAAAATACTCGCCCATAAACTGGGCAACCTTTCTCTTCAACAACTTGAAGAACAACATCACGCCCCCCAGAAGAAGAATCGGCTTTGCTCCTCAAATTAGCTGATACATCCGCTCCAACATCCCTAATCTCGGACCGGGAGTTCTGGTAGGGCCGACTAACACCATGACGGAAGACATGCTGGAAAGCTGGGTTGCACGAGTCGAACGCCGGACCGGCTACACCGTGGAGAAATGGAGTGAGAGAATGAAAGAACATGACTTCTATAATTAAAAATTCATGTTTTTAATTATACCTTTCAACTTCCGATCATCTCGGTCTTTTTGTTGTACGACCGGTTGACCATCTTATGAAAAAATAATGCCTTGAAATTCCATGTTTTAAAATTCGGCTAAGACTCTTGAAAGTTATCCTCAAATTTCGGTTAACTTTTAGACTCGGCTAGGATCAAAAATCAAATTCAAACTAACCGAAATAAACTCCCGCTTCTGGTTTACCGCCTCTAGTTTACCGCCCCTAGTTTACCGCTTTAATTTACCACCCAGATTTACCGCCAATAGTTACCGCAATAACTTTTGGAGGGAAAACGTGGCGCCAAAACCCAGAACGACGTGATAGTTCGGTTTCTTAACCACCAAGTAACTGATTCCTATATAAGTAGAGAAGTTGGATCATTCATCCTCTCACGTCACTTTCTCTAAAATATCAAAGTTCTATCGTTCATATCTCTCGATTCATCTTCATCTTTCTTTCAATCCACCATAGGACGTGATAACACACTATTTACTCACATTTTGCAGATCGATTTCAAGGATATTGAGGAGAACAGAACCAATGACTACAAGACTTTGATCGGATCCTTGAAAGACTCTGGTTTAGAGGAATTTCTGAATGGTCCTTTTATTCTTCACCAGGATGAAGTTCTGGAGTTCTTCAGCCAGGCAAGTGTGAAGAAGAGGGTCATAACTGCCACCGTATGCGGCATCACTTTTGAAATTAATGAAGAATTATTTGATGAGTTTCTTGGACTGTCCAATGAGGGAAGGGATTTCCAGACCGGTCTATCTGAAGCCGATAATGCGGCGGCTCAGCTAGCTATATCAAATGATCCGGCCGACTTGGTGGATCACACCAGCAAGAAAAGTAAATTGAAGTCGGAGTTCCGGTGGCTGTTGGACATTATCTCCAAATCTCTACAGGGGAAAAGGGAAAAGGAGGAAACTTTGACAACATGACCCGACTGAAATTTGAAATGATGATTGGAATAATCCGAGGTGATAAAATCGACTGGACCGGAGTGCTCTTCGAACAACTTTGTGAAGTGGTTGCAGGAACCAAGGATCGGGTTCAAGCCTACGCCATGCCGATCGGGAAAATCCTCCGTCATTTGTAAATCTCCATCGGTGAAGATACACCCCTCTCAAACTTTAAAATAATGAATGTTGAGAACATCAATGTCAGGACTGAAAAACAGCCTAAGGAGAGAGCTCCAAAGGCTAAGGCCATTAAAGAAGCCGAACCGGTTGTCCCGAAAGACAAAGGCTCCAAAGAGGTTGAACCTAAAGAAAAGGAAACCGTAGTTAAAGTCCAGCCGAAAATCAAGAAAGCGGCTAAGAAGAGATGATTTTCTCGTGTTTTTGAAATAGGTCCAAAAGGATGATAAAATTAAAATCATTAAAACTTTGTAAATATGTAGAGAGCATCACAGATCAAAATTAAGCTTACTTCATTCAATTAAGTATATTGTTTCTACCCCTCAAATGCAAAAGTCCAATCATTAGCAACATATTGCCTCTCCAAAGACAACCAAAGAATTTGGATCAACATGATAATTTAGTATTGAATAAATTTGTCAGCCTAACAATTAGCTATCTTAGGACAACTCTCTGAATAATTTAAAAGTTATTCTAATATTCCTCAAATTAACGAAATCTCTTAAGGTAACGGTCTCTAGCTCTGACATCTCCATCAACTTTACCTGACAAGTAATATACTACATATAAATTTGCAAATAATGAAAATGCGTAGAAATTGTAAAATATAAAACCAAGACAGAACTATAGTTTGGAAGGACCATGCCACATTATCATTGTATGCTAAAAGTAGAAACTAAAAGGAAATGTATCAATAGTTTCAAATTTAGATTGCATAGAGACTATGGAGCGCAATATGTGCATTAAGATTCTTTTCTTTTATCGGTCACGTATATTGTATTTTTTGTCATCTTGTGACAAGCCTAAAACTAGAAGATGCAAAGGATGAAAAGGAACACCATCTAGACGGCTATTAACAAATTGAAGTAGAAAATTTAATAAAAACCCTTTGAATGAGGATAGTCCTGAAATACAACAATAAACAAACAGGTTATTTTTCATTACACTAATATTCAAAAGTGTGAAACAATATCGTAATAAATATATCAAAACAATTTATCAAATTCAAACAAAATCAGAAATTTCAAAACAAATTTCGAATTATAATTAGGTCTTTACCATATAGAAAATAACTTGAGCGAATGCAGAAGCCTGCATAAGGAGAGTTTACCATCCAATTGTGGTTTAAAAAGTCCATTAACATTCGATATAAAACCAATAACTGGAATGTTTGGTGATGGTTGTCAGTCTATTTTGATCAGTAATGCAAAAACCCTCAAGAAATTCTGATCCCTGAAAATCAAAGGCATGGATGTCAAGAAATAAATTTAGAAAAGTTTATTGACAAAAGATCTTAGACAGAAAGATGATGACCAAGCTCCAATCCAAATAATGAATTTAGAAGTTCATTAATGGCTTTATAGAATTACCATAAGAAGTAACGATTGATAAGTTCATAGAAAAAAACAAGCAATCAATAATTTTTACCTGTCAATTCGATTCAATATATTCTTTGATAACATTATCGCAACTGGATATTTCTAAATTTGGAAGAACCCTGCAAATTAAAAAAATTATATTTTCTTTTTTTATTTATGTTCAAATATTTACTCAAAATTTTAGACAACAAACCTTACTTTGATCTTCATGAGTAGTTCGTAACCGGACATTCCAGACAACACACTTCACCTTGGTATTGATCTAACTAGATCATTGCTTCTTGAAGTTATTTAAATCGCTTCACCCGGTACGTGGTATGTACATTCTCGGACCTTCACTATTATTGTAATGTAAAAAATCTTTTCTACCTCTACTTACACAATATTCTTGAAGATTTTCAATTTTAATTTCTTTTCTCAAATATTGGTTTTTCATTTAATAACAAAATTTAAATTTGATAAAAATATGAAAAACATATAAGATTGTCTATGAAATAATATAAATATAAGTTTAATTTAAAATTATTTATAAATATAATAAGAATATTTAAAATATAATAATATTCATAATATAAGAAATATATAAGTAAAAAAACTAAATAAATTTTAATGCAAAATAGTGTTTAATAAATTTTATACAAATTTAAATTTAATAAAAAAAAGTATATTGTAAAATTTAAATTATATTAGATTAAATAGAAATAATACAATTTCAAAGTTTAATGCAAATTATAAAACTTTGTTTATTATTTAATGATAAATATAATTTTAATTCAAAATTATTTATAAAAATATTAAGAATATTTAAAAAATAAATAATATTCTACATATAATAAATATATAAGTAAAAATCATAATAATATTTAATAAAAAATATTTTTTAATAAGTTTTATTCAAATATAAATTTAATATGGGTAAATTTAATACAAAATTTAAATTATATTAAATTAATTAAAAAAATGAAATTTTCATAAGTTTAGTGTAAATTTAAATTTAATTAAAATACCTTTAATGCAAGATATAAAAACGTGTTTATGAATTAATAATAAATAAGAGTTTAATTAAAATTTTAAATTATTTATAAATATTATAAAAAAATATATTATGTTCTTAATATAAAAATAAATAAGTAAATAATTAAATTAAATTTAATACAGAATATGCTTTAAAATATTAATACAAATTTAAATTTAATAAAAATCATTTTAATGCAATATTTAAATATAATGAAAATAAAAAAAATATATAATTTTAATAAATTTAATCCAAATTTTAATTTTATAAAAATATAAAAATCTGTTTATGAATAAAAATTATAATATAAGTTTAAATGAAAATTTAAAATTATTGATAAACATTATAAGAATATTTAATGTATTCTTAATAAAAGAAATATATATTGTAAAAAACTAAATAAAATATAATGATTTTTTTTAAAGAAGTTTAATGTATATATTAAATTTAAATTATATTATATATAGAAATAAAATTATAAAATGTTTAATAAAATTTAAATTATATAATATTTAATGAAAAAATGAAATTTTAATAAGTTTAATGAAATATAAATTTAATTAAATACATTTAATGTAAAATATAAAATTTATTTATGAATTAATAATAAATTTAAATTTAAGTTAAAATTTTAAATTATTTATAAATATTATAAGATTATTTAAAATATAAATAATATTTTTAATATAAGAAATATATAAGTAAATTTAAATAAAATGTAAGGCAAAATATGTTTAAAATAGGTTTAATGATAATTTAAATTTAATGAAAATAAATTTAATGAAAATTTAAATTACATTAGATTAAATTGAAAAAAATACCATTTTTATAAGTTTATTGAAAAATATGTTTAATGCAAAATATAAAAATTTATTTATAAATTAATAGTATAAGTATGTTTAATTAAAAATTAAAAATTATTTAGAAAAATAATAAGATTATGTAAAATATATATTCTTAAGAAATACATAAATATAAAAACGAAATAAAATTTAATATAAAATAGGAGAAAAAGAAAACTTACCTGAATTCGTGTAAACGTTGATACATCATTATGAAGATTTTAATAATAATCTGCAATTAATTGTATAGTGTTATTCAAACAATTATATATAATAAACACATTAAAAAGATAAATAGAATTATTATACATGTATGGACCAATAAGCGGCTCTGCTGCATGACAGCAATATCCGATATATTTACGTCTCTCATTTGATTCACCTTCATGATCTTAGATTAATCATATTAACATAAAAACATAAATGTGTCAATAGTTGTATATTAAAAGAAAGAACTAAATAAATACATCAAGTTACAACCATTCAATATAATGTGAGTATAAAAAAAATCATGCCAATGCAATGATAGAGTGATCATTTTAGTTCATTCCACAAGATATTTTATACGTTTTTCGCATTTAGATTTTCTCGTGTTTTTGAAACAGGTCTAAAATGATGATAAAATTAAAATCATTAAAACTTTGTAAATATGTAGAGAGCATCAAAGAACAAAATTAAGCTTACTTCATTCAATTAAGTATATTGTTCTACCCACTCAAATTCAGAAGTCCAACCACTAGCACCATTTTGCCTCTCCAAAGACAACCAAAGATTTTGGATCATGATCTATTTTGTGATGAACAAATTTGTCATCCCAACCATTAGCTATCTTAGGACCAACTCTCTGAATAATTTAAGAGTTATTCTAATATCCCTTAAATTCATGGAATCTCTCAAGGTGAGGGTCTCTAGCTCTAAAATCTCCATCAACTTTACCTGACAAGTAACATATTGCATATGAATTTGCAAATAATGAAAATGCATAGAAATTGTAAAATATAAAACCAAGACAAAACTATAGTTTGGAAGGACCATGACACATTATCCTTGTATGCTAAAAGTAGAAACTAAAAGGAAATGTATCAATAGTTTCAAAATTTAGATTGCATAGATAATATGTAGCGCAACCTGTGCATTAAAGATTCTTTTCTTTTATCGTCAAAAAAGTGTCTAGCCCATGATGCATGTTGTTACCGTCACGTATATTGTGTTGTTTGTCATCTTGTGACAAGCCTAAAACTAGAAGATGCAAAGGATGAAAATGAACACCATCTTGACTGCTATTAACAAATTGATGTAGAAAATCTACTAAAAACCTTTGAATGTGGGTAGTCCTGAAATACAACAAGTAATAAACAGGTTATTTTTCATCACACTAATATTCAAAAGTGTGAAACAATATTGTGAGAAATGTATCAAAACAATTTATCAAATTCAAACAAAATCAGAAATTTCAAAAAAATAAATAAATTATAATTAGGTCTTTACCATATAGAAAATAACTTAAGAAAATACCGAAACCTTCATATGGAGAGTTTACCATCCAATTGTGGTTTAAAAAGTCCATTAATATTCGATATATAACCAATAACTAGAACTTTTGGTGCTAGTTGTCGGTCTATTTTGATCAGCAGTGCAAAAAACCCTCAAGAAATTCTGATCCCTAAAAATCAAAGGCATTGATGTCAAGAAATAACTTTAGAAAAGTTTATTGACAAAAGATTATGGACAGAAAGATGAGATGAGACATGGGTACTAGTACGTAGAAGATGATGACCAAGCTCCGATCCAAATAATGAATTTAGAGGTTCATTAATGGATTTATAGAATTACCATCGGTAACGGTTGATAAGTTCATAAAAAAACAATCAATCAATAATTTTTTACCTGTCAATTCGATTCAATATATTCTTTGATGACATTATCACAACTAGAATCTCTAAATTTGGAAGAACCCTGCAAATTTAAACAATTATATTTTCTTTTTCTCTTTCTGTTCAAATCTTTACTCAAAATTTTAGACAACAAACCTTACATTGATCTTCATAAGTAGTTCGTAACCGGACATTCCGGACAACACACTTCACCTTGGTATGGATCCAACTAGATCATTGCTTCTTGAATTTATTTAAATCGCTTCACCTGGTATGTGGTATGTCAATTCTAAAAAACCTTCACGATTATTGAAATGCAAAAAATCTCTCCTACCTCTACTTAAAAAATGGTCTTTTTGGAGAGTTCCAATTTTGATTTCTTTTCTCAAATATTGGTTTTTTATTTAATAGAAAAATTTTATTTTAATAAAAATATATAAGTTTGTTTATGAATTAATATAAATATAAGTTTAATTTAAAATTATTTATAAATATAATAAGAATATTTAAAATATAATAATATTCAGAATATAAGAAATATATAATTAAAAAAATTAAATAAATTTTAATGTAAAATATGGGTTTAATTGTTTTAATAGATTTAATACAAATTTAAATTTAATAAAAAAAAATTATTGAAAAATTTAAATTAAATATTATTTATATATAAGTAAAATATATAAGTAAAACATTCAAAATTATTTAAAAATATTAAGAATATTTAAAAAATAAATTATATTCTATATATAAGTAAAAATCTAAATAATATTTAATAAAAAATATTTTTTTAATAAGTTTTATCCAAATATAAATTTAATGAAAGTAAGTTTAATACAAAATTTAAATTATATTAAATTAATTAAAAATGAAATTTTCATAAGTTTAGTGTAAATTTAAATTTAATGAAAATACATTTAATGCAAAATATAAAAATGTGTTTATGAATTAATAATAAATATGAGGTTATTTAAAATTATTTATAAATATTATAAAAATATTTTAAAAAATATATTATGTTCTTAATATAAAAGTAAAAAAGTAAAAAATTAAATAAAATTTAATACAGAATATGCTTTAAAAAATTAATACAAATTTAAATTTAATAAAAATCATTTTAATGCAATATTTAAATATAATGAAAATAGAAAAAAATATATAATTTTAATAACTTTAATCCAAATTTTAATTTTATAAAATATAAAAATCTGCTTATGAATAAAAATTATAATATAAGTTTAAATGAAAATTTAAAATTATTGATAAACATTATAAGAATATATAAAAAAACAAGTAATATTCTTAATAAAAGAAATATATATGTAAAAAACTAAATAAAATATAATGAATTTTTTTTAAGAAGTTTAATGTATATTTTAAATTTAAATTATATTATATATAAAAATAAAATTATAAAATGTTTAATACAAATTTAAATTATATAATATTTAATGAAAAAATTAAATTTTAATAAGTTTAATGAAATTTAAATTTAATTAAATACATTTAATGTAAAATATAAAATTTATTTATGAATTAATAATAAATTTAAATTTAAGTCAAAATTTTAAATTATTTATAAACATTATAAGATTATTTACAAAATAAATAATATTTTTAATATAATAAATATATAAGTAAATCTAAATAAAATGTAAGGCAAAATATGTTTAAAATAGGTTTAATGATAATTTAAATTTAATAAAAATAAAATTAATGGAAATTTAAATTACATTAGATTAAATTGAAAAAAATACCATTTTTATAAGTTTAATGAAAAATATGTTTAATGCAAAATATAAAAATTTATTTATAAATTAATAGTAAAAGTATGTTTAATTAAAAATTAAAAATTATTTTGAAAAATAATAAGATTATTTAAAATATATATTCTTAAGAAATACATAAATATAAAAACGAAATAAAATTTAATGTAAAATGTGTTAAATGCTTGTATAAAAAAAAGTTAAATGCAAAATTGATATAGTATTAGATTAAATAGAAAATATGTATTTTATATAAGTTAAATTCAAATTTAAATTTAATAAAAATATGTTTAATGCAAAATTTAAATTTAATGAGAAAATAATTTTATATAAAAAATAATAATTATATGTTAAAAATAAAATTAAATAAAGTAATAGTTTTGATTTAAATTAGATGTATTTAAAATTTAAATTATATATGATTAAATAAAAAAAATGTAAAATAAGATTTTAATAAATCTAATACAAATTCTATTAATATTTTTAACATTTATAAAGTTAAATTAAAATTAAGGATGGTATATAAGTTTATTTATTTCTAAACTAAACATGGATTCTTTAAATTTAAATTCTTATAATTTTTAAAATCGATAATGCATAAAAAAAAATTATATCATGTATTTAAAAATAAACCTATAATGTATAAAAACAAAGTATGCGATCTAAAAATAAAAATATGATAATATAAATTTAAATAGGAGGAAAAGAAAACTTACCTGAATTCGTGTAAACGTTGATACATCATTATGAAGATTTTAATAATATCCTGCAATTAATTGTATAGTGTTATTCAAACAATTATATATAATAAACACATTAAAAAGATAAATAGAATTATTATACATGTATGGACCAATAAGCGGCTCTGCTACATGACAACAATATCCGATATATTTACGTCTCTCATTTGATTCACCTTCATGATCTGAAATTAATCATATTAACATACAAAACATAAATGTGTCAATAGTTGTATATTAAAAGAAAGATCTAAATAAATACATCAAGTTACAACCATTCAATATAATGTGAATATAAAAAAAATCATGTCAATGCAATGATAGAGTGATCATTTAAGTTCATTCTACAAGATATTTTATACGTTTTCCGCATTTAGATTTTCTCGTGTTTTTGAAACAGGTCTAAAATGATGATAAAATTAAAATCATTAAAACTTTGTAAATATGTAGAGAGCATCAGAGAATAAAATTAAGCTTACTTCATTCAATTAAGTATATTGTTCCACCCGCTCAAATTCAGAAGTCCAACCACTAGCACCATTTTGCCTCTCCAAAGACAGCCAAAGATTTTGGATCATGATCTATTTTGTGATGAACAAATTTGTCAGCCCAACCATTAGCTATCTTAGGACCAACTCTCTGAATAATTTAAGAGTTATTCTAATATCCCTTAAATTCATGGAATCTCTCAAGGTGAGGGTCTCTATCTCTAAAATCTCCATCAACTTTACCTGACAAGTAACATACTGCATATGAATTTGTAAATAATGAAAATGCATAGAAATTGTAAAATATAAAACCAAGACAGAACTATAGTTTGGAAGGACCATGACACATTATCCTTGTATGCTAAAATTAGAAACTAAAAGGAAATGTATCAACAGTTTCAAAATTTAGATTGCATAGATAATATGTAGCGCAACCTGTGTATTAAACATTCTTTTTTATCGTCAAAGAAGTGTCTAGCCCATGATGCATGTTGTTACGGTCACGTATATTGTGTTGTTTGTCATCTTGTGACAATCTTAAAACTAGAAGATGCAAGGGATGAAAATGGACACCATCTTGACTGCTATTAACAAATTGGTGTAGAAAATCTATTAAAACCCTTTGAATGAGGGTAGTCTTGAAATACAACAAGTAATAAACAGGTTATTTTTCATCACACTAATATTCAAAAGTGTGAAACAATATTATGAGAAATGTATCAAAATAATTTTTCAAATTCAAACAAAATCAGAAATTTCAAAACAAATTTTAAATTATAATTAGTCCATTACCATATAGAAAATAACTTGAGCGAATGCAGAAGCCTTCATATGGAGAGTTTACCATCCAATTGTTGTTTAAAAAGTCCATTAATATTGGATATATAATAACCAATAACAGGAATGTTTGGTGCGGTTGTCAGTCTATTTTGATCAGCTGTGCAAAAAACCCTCAATAAATTCTTATCCTTGAAAATCAAAGGCATGGATGTCAAGAAATAACTTAAAAAAAATTGTTGACAAAAGATCATAGACAAAGAGATGAGATGAGACATGGGTACTAGTACGTAAAAGATGATGACCAAGCTCCGATCCAAATAATGAATTTAGAGGTTCATTAATGACTTTATAGAATTACCATCATAGGTAACGGTTGATAAGTTCATAGAAAAAACAATCAATCAATAATTTTTACCTGTCAATTCGATTCAATATATTCTTTAATAACATTATCATAACTGAAATCTCTCTATATTTGGAAGAACCTACAAATTTTAAAAAAAATATTATCTTAATCTTTTTTTGTTCAAATCTTTACTCAAAATTTTAGACAACAAACCTTACCTGGATCTTCATGAGTAGTTCGTAACCGGATATTCCGGACAACACACTTCACCTTGGTATTGATCCAACTAGATCATTGCTTCTTGAATTTATTTAAATCGCTTCGCCCGGTACGTGGTATGTGCATTCTCGAACCTTCACTATTATTGTAATGCAAAAAATCTCTCCTACCTCTACTTACACAATATTCTTTTGAGATTTCCAATTTTAATTTCTTTTCTTAAATATTGGTTTTTTATTTAATAGCAAAATTTAAATTTAATAAAAATATGCAAAAATATATAAGTTTGTTTATGAATTATTATAAATATAAGTTTAATTTAAAATTATTTATATATAATAAGAATATTTAAAATATAATAATATAAGAAAAATATAAGTAAAAAAAATAAATAAACTTTAATGCAAAATATGGGTTTAATAGGTTTAATAGATTTAATTAAAATTTAAATCTAATAAAAAATGTTTATTGGAAAATTTATATTATATTATATTAAATAGAAATAATAAAAATTTTAAAAGTTTAATGTAAAATATTAAAGTTTGTTTATTATTTAATGATAAATATAATTTTAATTCAAAATTATTTATAACAATTTTAAGAATATTTAAAAAATAAATAATATTCTATATATAAAAAATATATAAGTAAAAATCTAAATAATATTTAATAAAAAATATTTTTTTAACAAGTTTTATTCAAATATAAATTTAATGAAAGTAAGTTTAATACAAAATTTAAATTATATTAAATTAATTGAAAAATGAAATTTTCATAAGTTTAGTGTAAATTTAAATTTATTTAAAATACATTTAATGAAAAATATAAAAATGTGTTTATGAATTAATAATAAATATGAGTTTAATTAAAAATTTTAAATTATTTATAAATATTATAAAAATATTTTAAAAAATATATTATGTTCTTAATATAAAAATAAATAAGTAAAAACTTAAATAAAATTTAATACAAAATATGCTGTAAAAAATTAATACAAATTTAAATTTAATAAAATTCATTTTAATGCAATATTTAAATATAATGAAAATAGAAAAAAAATATATAATTTTAATAAATTTAATCCAAATTTTAATTTTATTAAAATATAAAAATTTGTTTATGAATAAAAATTATAATATAAGTTTAAATGAAAATTTAAAATTTAGTGATAAACATTATAAGAATATTTAAAAAACAAGTAATATTCTTAATAAAAGAAATATATATGTAAAAGATTAAATAAAATATAATGAATTTTGTTTAAGAAGTTTAATGTATATTTTAAATTTAAATTATATTATATATAAAAATAAAATTATAAAATATTTAATACATATTTAAATTATATAATATTTAATGAAAAATTTTAATTTTAATAAGTTTAATGAAATTTAATTTAATTAAATACATTTAATGTAAAATATAAAATTTATTTATAAATTAATAATAAATTTAAATTTAAGTTAAAATTTTAAATTATTTATAAAAATTATAAGATTATTTAAAAAATAAATAATATTTTTAATATAAGAAATATATAAGTAAATTTAAATAAAATGTAAGGCAAAATATGTTTAAACTAGGTTTAATGATAATTTAAATTTAATGAAAATAAATTTAATTAAAATTTAAATTATATTAAATTAAATTGAAAAAATACCATTTTTATAAGTTTAATGAAAAATATGTTTAATGCAAAACATAAAAATTTATTTATGAATTAATAGTAAAAGTACGTTTAATTAAAAATTTAAAATTATTTAGAAAAATAATAAGATCATTTAAAATATATATTCTTAAGAAATACATAAATATAAAAACGAAATAAAATTTATTGTAAAATATGTTAAGTGCTTGTATAAAAAAAAGTTAAATGCAAAATTGATATAGTATTAGATTAAATAGAAAATATGTATTTTATATAAGTTAAATTCAAATTTAAATTTAATAAAAATATGTTTAATGCAAAATTTAAATTTAATGAGAAAATAATTTTATATAAAAAATAATAATTATATGTTAAAAATAGAATTAAATAAAGTAATAGTTTTGATTTAAATTAGATGTATTTAAAATTTAAATTATATAGGATTAAATAGAAAAAAAAAATGTAAAATAAGATTTTAATAAATTTAATACAAATTCTATTAATATTTTTAACATTTATAAAGTTAAATTAAAATTAAGGATGGTATATAAGTTTATTTATTTCTAAACTAAGCATTGATTCTTTAAATTTAAATTCTTATAATTTTTAAAATCGATAATGCATAAAAAAAAAAAAGATTATATCATGTATTTAAAAATAAACCTATAAGGTATAAAAACAAAGTATGCAATTTAAAAATAAAAATATGATAATATAAATTTAAATAGAATGAAAAGAAAACTTACCTGAATTCGTGTAAACGTTGATATATAATGAATGAAGATTTTAATAATATCCTGCAATTAATTGTATAGTGTTATTCAAACAATTATATATGATAAACTCATTAAAAAGATAAATAAAATTATTATACATGTATGGACCAATAAGCGGCTCAGCTACATGACAACAATATCCGATATATTTACGTCTCTTATTTGATTCACCTTAATGATCTGAGATTAATCATATTAACATACAAAACATAAATGTGTCAATAGTTGTATATTAAAAGAAAGAACTAAATAAATACATCAAATTACAACCATTCAATATAGTGTGAGTATAAAAAAATCATGTCAATGCAATGATAGAGTGATCATTTTAGTTCATTCCACAAGATATTTTATATGTTTTCCGCATTTAGATTTTCTCGTGTTTTTGAAACAGGTCTAAAATGATGATAAAATTAAAATCATTAAAACTTTGTAAATATGTAGAGAGCATCACAGAATAAAATTAAGCTTACTTCATTCGATTAAGTATATTGTTCCACCCGCTCAAATTCAGAAGTCCAACCACTAGCACCATTTTGCCTCTCCAAAGATTGCCAAAGATGTTGGATCATGATCTATTTTGTGGTGAACAAATTTGTCAGCCCAACCATTAGCTATCTTAGGACCAACTCTCTCAATAATTTAAAAGTTATTCTAATATCCCTTAAATTCATGGAATCTCTCAAAGTGAGGGTCTCTAGCTCTAAAATCTCCATCAACTTTACCTGACAAGTAACATACTGCATATGAATTTGTAAATAATGAAAATGCATAGAAATTGTAAAATATAAAACCAAGACAGAACTATAGTTTGGAAGGACCATGACACATTATCTTTGTATGCTAAAAGTAGAAACTAAAAGGAAATGTATCAACAGTTTCAAAATTTAGATTGTATAGATAATTTGTAGCGCAACCTGTGTATTAAAGATTCTTTTTTATCATCAAAGAAGTGTCTAGCCCATGATGCATGTTGTTACGGTCACGTATATTGTGTTGTTTGTCATCTTGTGACAAGCTTAAAACTAGAAGATGCAAAGGATGAAAATGAACACCATCTTGACTGCTATTAACAAATTGATGTAGAAAATCTACTAAAAACCTTTGAATGAGGGTAGTCCTAAAATACAACAAGTAATAAACAGGTTATTTTTCATCACACTAATATTCAAAAGTGTGAAACAATATTGTGAGAAATGTATCAAAACAATTTATCAAATTCAAACAAAATCAGAAATTTCAAAAAAAAAAATTTTAATTATAATTAGGTCTTTACCATATAGAAAATAAGATGAGCAAATACCGAAGCCTTCATATGGAGAGTTTACCATCCAATTGTGGTTTAAAAAGACCATTAATATTCGATATATAACCAATAACTGGAACTTTTGGTGCTGGTTGTCGGTCTATTTGATCAGCAGTGCAAAAAACCCTCAAGAAATTCTGATCCCTAAAAATCAAAGGCATTGATGTCAAGAAATAACTTCAGAAAAGTATATTGACAAAAGATCATAGACAGAAAGATGAGATGAGACATGGGTACTATTACGTAGAAGATGATGACCAAGCTCCGATCCAAATAGTGAATTTAGAGGTTCATTAATGGATTTATAGAATTACCATCGATAACGGTTGATAAGTTCATAAAAAAACAATCATTCAATAATTTTTACCTGTCAATTCGATTCAATATATTCTTTGATGACATTATCACAACTGGAATCTCTCTAAATTTGGAAGAACCCTGCAAATTTAAACAATTATATTTTCTTTTTCTCTTTCTGTTCAAATCTTTACTCAAAATTTTAGACAACAAACCTTATATTCATAAGTAGTTCGTAACCGGACATTCCGGACAACACACTTCACCTTGGTATGGATCCAACTAGATCATTGCTTATTGAATTTATTTAAATCACTTCACCCGGTATGTGGTATGTCAATTCTAAAAAACCTTCACGATTATTTTAATGCAAAAAATCTCTCCTACCTCTACTTACAAAATGGTCTTTTTGGAGATTTCCAATTTTGATTTCTTTTCTCAAATATTGGTTTTTTATTTAATAGTAAAATTTAAATTTAATAAAAATATATAAGTTTGTTTATGAATTAATATAAATATAAGTTTAATTTAAACTTATTTATAAATATAATAAGAATATTTAAAATATAAGAATATTCACAATATAAGAAATATATAAGTAAAAAAAATTAAATAAATTTTAATGTAAAATATGGGTTAAATTGTTTTAATAGATTTAATACAAATTTAAATTTAATAAAAAAATAATTATTGAAAAATTTAAATTAAATATTATTTATATATAAGTAAAATATATAAGTAAAACATTCAAAATTATTTAAAAATATTAAGAATATTTAAAAAATAAATAATATTCTATATATAAGTAAAAATCTAAATAATATTTAATAAAAAATATTTTTTTTAATAAGTTTTATCCAATATAAATTTAATGAAAGTAAATTTAATGCAAAATATAAAATGTGTTTATGAATTAATAATAAATATGAGTTTATTTAAAATTATTTATAAATATTATAAAAATATTTTAAAAAATATATTATGTTCTTAATATAAAAATAAATAAGTAAAAAATTAAATAAAATATAATATAGAATATGCTTTAAAAAATTAATACAAATTTAAATTTAATGAAAATCATTTTAATGCAATATTTAAATATAATGAAAATAGAAAAAAATATATAATTTTAATAACTTTAATCCAAATTTAAATTTTATAAAATATAAAAATTTGTTTATGAATAAAAATTATAATATAAGTTTAAATGAAAATTTAAAATTATTGATAAACTTTATAAGAATTATATAATATTAAATGAAAAATTAAATTTTAATAAGTTTAATGAAATTTAAATTTAATTAAATACATTTAATGTAAAATATAAAATTTATTTATGATTTAATAATAAATTTAAATTTAAGTCAAAATTTTAAATTATTTATAAACTTATAGATATTTAAAAAATAAATAATATTTAATATAATAAATATATAAGTAAATCTAAATAAAATGTAAGGCAAAATATGTTTAAACTAGGTTTAATGATAATTTAAATTTAATGAAAATTTAAATTACATTAGATTAAATTGAAAAAAATACCATTTTTAAAGTTTAATGAAAAATATGTTTAATGCAAAATATAAAAATTTATTTATAAATTAATAGTAAAAGTATGTTTAATTAAAAATTAAAAATTATTTAGAAAAATAATAAGATTATTTTAAATATCTATTCTAGAAATACATAATATAAAAACGAAATAAAATTTAATGTAAAATATGTTACATGCTTGTATAAAAAAAAGTTAAATGAAAAATTGATATAGTATTAAATTAAATAGAAAATATGTATTTTATATAAGTTAAATTCAAATTTAAATTTAAAAGTTTAATGCAAAATTTAAATTTAATGAGAAAACAATTTTATATTAAAAATAATAATTATATGTTAAAAATAGAATTAAATAAAGTAATAGTTTTAATTTAAATTTAAAATTTAAATTATATAGGATTAAATAGAAAAAAATGTAAAATAAGATTTAATAAATCTAATACAAATTCTATTAATATTTTTAACATTTATAAAGTTAAATTAAAATTAAGGATGGTATATAAGTTTATTTATTTTTCAACTAAGCATGGATTCTTTAAATTTAAATTCTTATAAGTTTTAAAATCGATAATGCATAAAAAAAAAAAAGATTATATCATGTATTTAAAAATAAACATATAAGGTATAAAAACAAAGTATGCGATCTAAAAATAAAAATATGATAGTATAAATTTAAATAGGAGAAAAAGAAAACTTACCTGAATTCGGGTAAACGTTGATATATAATGAATGAAGATTTTAATAATATCCTGCAATTAATTGTATAGTGTTATTCAAACAATTATATATAATAAACACATTAAAAAGATAAATAGAATTATTATACATGTATGGACCAATAAGCGGCTCTACTACATGACAGCAATATCCGATATATTTACGTCTCTCATTTGATTCACCTTCATGATCTGAGATTAATCATATTAACATACAAAACATAAATGTGTCAATAGTTGTATATTAAAAGAAAGAACTAAATAAATACATCAAGTTACACCATTCAAGTGGAGTATAAAAAAAATCATGTCATGCCATGATAGAGTGATCATTTAAGTTCATTCCAAAAGATATTTTATACGTTTTCGGCATTTAGATTTTCTCGTGTTTTTGAAACAGGTCTAAAATGATGATAAAATTAAAATCATTAAAACTTTGTAAATATGTAGAGAGCATCATAGAATAAAATTAAGCTTACTTCATTCAATTAAGTATATTATTTCACCCGCTCAAATTCAGAAGTCCAACCACTAGCACCATTTTGCCTCTCCAACGACAGCCAAAGACTTTGGATCATGATCTATTTTGTGATGAACAAATTTGTCAGCCCAACCATTAACTATCTTAGGACCAACTCTCTGAATAATTTAAGAGTTATTCTAATATCCCTTAAATTCATGGAATCTCTCAAGGTGAGGGTCTCTATCTCTAAAATCTCCATCAACTTTACCTGACAAGTAACATACATACTGCATATGAATTTGTAAATAATGAAAATGCATAGAAATTGTAAAATATAAAATCAAGACAGAACTATAGTTTGGAAGGACCGTGACACATTATCCTTGTATGCTAAAAGTAGAAACTAAAAGGAAATGTATAACAGTTTCAAAATTTAGATTGCATAGATAATATGTAGCGCAACCTGTGTATTAATGATTCTTTTTTATCGTCAAAGAAGTGTCTATCCCATGATGCATGTTGTTACGGTCACGTATATTGTGTTGTTTGTCATCTTGTGACAAGCTTAAAACTAGAAGATGCAATGGATGAAAATGAACATCTTTTGACTGCTATTAAAAAATTGATGTAGAAAATCTATTAAACCCTTTGAATGAGGGTAGTCCTGAAATACAACAAGTAATAAACAGGTTATTTTTCATCACACTAATATTCAAAAGTGTGAAACAATATTGTGAGAAATATATCAAAACAATTTATCAAATTCAACAAAATCCGAAATTTACAAAAAAAAAT